>NW_008343234.1:17893-29160 GCF_000622305.1 Nannospalax galili | reverse complement strand
TAATTGAAAATTTCATAAGTATGTGTACTATATTTTGATCAAATACACCCTGCTTTCCTTTAACTCCTATTTTCCCCAATTGCCTTTACCACTTTTCCCCTTTTAATTTCATGTACTTTTTTTTCACTCTATTGAGTTCAATTAGTGCTACCTGAATGTTTATGAGTGTAGGACAATATACTGAAGTGTGAGTAGGCTCTCAGGGGTGATATCCCTGAAGAAAACCAAGTCCCTATATATAAGCCCCAGAAGCCATAAGTTTCCAATAACTTCCCATCTAAGTGTGGGACTTCATGAGCCCCTCCTCCATCCATGGTGGAATTTTGGATGACTTGATCTTTTGCAGGTCTTGTTCATGTAGTCACAGCTACTGTGGGTTCACATATGGAATTGCACTTTCATGTCCAGCAAAGAATCTTTCTCTGCAGCTGCCTATTAAGTCTGGCTTTCATAATATCTCTCATCCTCTACCTTGATTATTGAGACTTTGGGGGAGCATATGGGATATAGCTGTCCCATTTAGAGATCTAAGCATTCCAAAGTCTTGTATTAGCCAACATTGATTAGTTGTAGGTCTCTGTATTAATTTCTGTCTATGGCAAAAGAAACTTCTCCAATGAGGGTTGAGAGACAAACCACTCTATGGGCATAAAGATAAGAATGGAAGGAAGTTTATCACTATGTCCATTTTGCAGAATAATAGTAACAGATTCTCTCCTAGGGTCTATGATCTAGCCACTCATGAATAGTAAATATACTCAATAATAGCATAAACTAGCAAACAATTCAACAAACTTTATATTTTATTAAAATTTTATGTGGGTATGTGATTAATTTCTAAGAAATTTAATACTTATATTAATATCATATATGAGCTTGGGATATGATATATGCATATTATAAATATACATATATGTAATAGATATTACATATTTCACATGATATGAATATTCTAAGCCAAAATATTAATATTCCAAATGTATGTGAGTAAACTAGGAAGAGCACATTTTGAAGTGTGTAGTCCAATATCAACAGACGTTCAGAATTCCTGAAAAACTACACAGGAAGGAAACCAGGTCTGGTACTGTACACCTAGTCAAATATTCATTGATGGGAAAATCGTAGAGCCTAGAGGGAAACTTACTACTAGTTTTGAGCTAAATCACCACCACACCAAATTTCCAATTTCAAAATATTTATACCTCAAGTCAAATGCTACTTTTAGCCTTAGTCAGAAAAGCCTCTCTCTGTAGTGAATGGCTGCTCAAGGTGCATAGCATGTGACTTCTGAGTGCTGAGCATCAAGCAGGATATTTATACCACTCCCTCTAAGGCTCAAGCTACATAACAGGAGGCAGAAAGAATGTAAAATTTAGAAGACAGGTATAACAGGCAAAATGCTACCTTCTAGGCATAACACAGTCACTGAAATCATGATTTTATCCAAGCTGTGGTACCTGTATAAGACTGGGCATGTCTACAGTCAAGCATAGATTAGAGTGGGGCACAAACACTCCCACCACTCCCTGTGAAACTATTGAATACAGATATGTGATGGGTAAGGTAGAGTCATTATTTTCAGTTGTCTACATACTGGTGAGCCCACTAGGCTCCTGGTGAGTCAAACAACCTCCAGTGGGTAATTCCAAATCAATAATCAGTTACACAGAGTTCCCTGGTAAAACTCGGAGAACCACAAAACAAAAGGAAATAAATGTGGGAAAGAGACTTGTAAAGAAGAGAGATGGCTTAAAACATTGGGAGGGAAATAAGAGAGAGTGAGTGCTGAGGGTAATCAGAATGCATTATACATCTGTGAAATTGTAAAAGAAATAATTTAATTAATAAATAAATTGAAAATTGATATTAATAGAAATGATAAAACACACAGATTAAATGATTTTAAATAATGTAAATGATGAGTGGTGGCAGGTATAATTGTCTCTAAATATAAAGATTCATAATCAGCATACATAAGAATTTCTGTTTGTCTAGAGATGTGACAGACATAGGGTTTTCTCTAGGATTTCTGACCTCTTCAATCTGGTAAACATGGTAAAACACAGATAATAAATATCTGTGAGATACCCAGTCCTAAGTGACACATTCAAAATGGAACCTCTAAATCTAAGGCTCATGAACAAAGCAGAAAAAGGGGTAGAGGGAATATTAATGCATCTCTCAACTCTAACCAGATAAGCTTCCTCATGCAAAAGAGGGCAATTAACACAAAAACCCAAACTGGCCAAAATGTAGAGATAAAGACTGTAGAGTAGGTGCCCCTGGATAGGGCTCCTATATTAAACTTTACCCAGCCAGGGCACAGGGACCGTTACCGACGATGGGGCATAAAGATTATAGGAGCCTGGAGTGGTGCATTACTACAAGGAAACAGTTTCCTAGGCTTCTGTGAACTTCTGGGAGTGATGTTAGACACACTGACCAAGATCCAGTGGATGAAATCATATGGCAGGACATCTGGGGACACAAACTTGACTTGATAGGCCTTGACATACATGACAGAATTCATGAAATCCCATGCCCCCACTATGAGGCACGTGCAGGTAGGTGAAGGGATCTATCTACGATTAATATGTATTATATGAAGTGTACAAAATTCAATAAAAATTTATTGAAAAAATAATGTAATTGAATTATAATATTAAAGGGACAGTTAACATACCAAATATCATTAACAAAATCTACTGCATATGTTAAGCCTTGAAATATGACTCTTAAAGATTAAAAACAAGGAGAAAGTCAAAAGGCAAAATAATAGGTAGGAAAATTTACATTATTAGATTAGGTACTGGTTTACATGTGAAAACCTCCATTAAAGTAATTAAAGGAAAATTGCAAAGCTACAGTTATATTCAAAATTAAGTGCTCCCTTGATAGGACAGCAAAATAAGCTAGGGATGTAGCTCAGCGGTACTGTGTTCATCTTGAAGAGGCATGGTTCTGTTTTACCTCCTCAGTACCACCCAAAAAACAAAGCAAAGTTTTAGTAAACTAAAAATATTTTCCAGAACCAGATTCTGGGTGTACCAGCAGGAGATCTTTGCAAGTGAAATTACTAAATTACATACAAATGGGGTAAGAAAATGTTACCAAAAACACGTTTTATATATAAGAAAAACATACAATTGCTAATAAGCATGCTAGTGTACTAAGATAAGTTAAATTCTGAATACCAATCAAAGTATTTTGAGATAGAGAAAAATACAGTATTGAATATTAAAGTATGTATACATTTTAAATAAAAAAATTCTCTATGAAAATTAGTGAATAGAAAAGAAACTTTGAGAATAGTTCAAGCTTGATTTCTCCTTATTTTTTGTACAACTCATGTATATAGTGTCCTTGGGGGCTTATGATTAAGTTCTGGTGGGTAATCAAGGTCAAGGGCAATGGCAAGATTTTGTTTGTTTGATAGTCTGTGGGACCCCTGGTTAACACATTCAAAAGAGTGACTCCATTCATAGACAAGGGCTTTTGGTTTGCTAGCATACAGTGTCTAGTAAAAGTAATGTTCCCTTGTTACAGGATAACTCCATTTATATCTGTAGTGGTATACCCATTCTTAAACCCAGTTAACTCCTCTTCTTCTAACATTGTCATTTGTTCCTTTATATCATTGCATTCTATCTCCCATTCTATGAAGTTCTAAATGGCCAATTAATAACTTCCATATTGCTATGCATTTTCAAATTAAAACAGTTAAGGATTCAACTTTAGTATCCATTTATGAGAGAACATACAATGTTGTCTTTCTGCACCTGGATTACTTCATTCTGAATGATTGCTCTTACCTTTCCCCATCTACATGTGAACTTCATAATTTTACTTTTTCCTTCTTTCAAATTTGATGTATTTTTTATTATTATCCTTCACAGAAGGAAGGTTCCAGGATGACTGTAGGCATTTCTGTCTTTCCAGTTCTAAAAAAAAGTTAAAATCCATTTACAGAACACTCTTAAAATATTTCATTTATTTATTTGTATATTTTACTACTTATTTCCTTTCAATTTCTATTGAATATTTGGGATTATAATTTGATGCTATTTAGACCATCTCCCCATCTACACCTACCCCCCCACTGCCCCCATTCAATTCAATATACACAACACAGCATATAGAGTCTGATTTTTGTCCCCACATGTCCCTAAGCCTGGGTTGATGCACTGGAGCTTGGTCAACCTATCAAGGGTCACATCATTGTAAAAGACTGTTTCTCCCCCTCTAAAAAGCCATTAGTTGCTCAAAGTTCCTTAGGTTGGGATCTCTTACCCAATTTCCTATGTCTATCCTGGGGTTATCTCTAAATGTAAGCATGCCTGAGACTAGTGCAAACTGTTACCATTGCTGAGAATTCATATGTGTAAGTGACCAGCTGTCTGGAAAAATCTGCTCTCTTGTAGGCATCCACCACCTCTGGTTCCTACCATCTTTCCATCTCCTCTTCCATAATGATAACTGAGCCTTTGGAGGCATTAGTTTGAAATAAATGTCCTATTCAGGGATGAATACTCTGCAGCCTCTTGTTCTCTTTACATTGGCCAGTTGTGAGTTTCTGCATTAATCATCATCTAGTGATGAAGAGACCTCTCTGGTGAGAGCTGAAAGATGCATTCATCTTATCTGTACAGATTACATAGAAATGTATCACTTAGGGCTGAGAACTTCACAGAGACTTATTTTCTGCATTTGATCAATTGTGGAACTCTGTAATCATCTCCATCTGTTGCAAAAAGTACTTTCTTTCATGAATGGTGTGTCCTAGAGGCCTGATTCCTCAAAGGGGGCAGGGCCTGCTGAAGAATTGACTGCAGGGGCTTCTGGGAGCCACTTTGTGACAGAAACAAGCCACCATGAATTGATGGCAGATGGCATGGAGAGAAAGATGGCCCCTGTGTCTCACCCACATGGACTGACAGCGGGCATTTATTGACCTGGACAAGACTGTGGACCCAAGATGCATGGGTGAAAGTTAATGGAGACTGTGAACGGGTGCTGAAGCAATCTGGAACCATGGCTGGCTTATCTGGGCTGGGTGTGTGCTTCCTTTTAAGTTCCCCCATTTACCCTGCCCCCACCCAAGGGTATAAACCATAATAAATTCACATAAAAATATGTTATATGGTTTGTCTGGTCACACAAGAGACCCTGAGAAAACTCAGGTGACAAATGGTAAGAGGTATACTTGTCTGTAAATATAAGCATATATATTTATCATACATTAAGAAACTACATTTATTTAAGGATGTTATAGATGTGAGCTTCTAGGATCTATGACCTCTCCAGCCATTTGCATTTAGCTATGTTTACAATACTGTACAGAAGTTTCTTCCCATTAAGCAGGCCTCAGTTCCAATTAGACAATGTTGATTACCACTAAGATAAAAGTGCTATTACTGCACCATTAGTAATAGCTTGCAGGGGCAACTATTACTAGCAATAGTTTGCTGGGCCAGTCATTATTGTTTATTAGGCACCATTATTCCTTTCCATGCATAGTATCCACTGTTACCCTGAAAACCAGACTTTAGGGAGGAGTCCTCCAGTTAAGATCCAGCTTGACTGCTCCAAGTCCAGTGTCATAAATATGGCTTCCCTTTAACAATAGGGTCTTACTTTCAAATTCTGGAGGCAACCAAGGGCTTAAGTAATAGCCTGTGTTATTTTTGAAGTCTCTTGGACTGCCCTAATCAACAACTCAAGGGATGATTCTCCTGCCTGGCACTGAGATTTTTGTTATATAGCCATAATCTATACATATTACATACATATGCACACACACACGTATATAGTATACATATTTTTAGTAAGCCTTCAAACAATTATATTTCCCTCAGGTTTTTTACAAAGTCTAAGCATAATTTGTACCACCTCTCACTCCCTGTGTATAACTCTCCCTACTCCTTTCCCAATGAAGTCACCCCCCTTCCCTCATTTCTACATTGATAACACCTACTTCTTTATGCCCCTCTCTCCAGATCCTTCTTCAGTATTTTCATGTATCATTACTATTTTCTTGGTTCCTTTGGTTGCATCAGAATATATACTTAACATCTATGGATTTGGGTCTAAGATCCACATATGAGAGGGAATATATGACACTTGTTTTTATGAGTTTGTGTTAATTCACTTAGTATAACAGTTTCCAATTTCATCCATTTACGTGCTAATTTCATTGTGATGGCTAATCCTGGATGTCAACTTGAATGGATCTGGGATTAATTGAAATGAGAGAGATCTTCTTCATTGGATCATCTGAAGCTGGAAGACAGACCCTAAATGTGGTTGTTACCTTCTGATGGCAGCCTGTATAAAAGGCCAAGGCAGAGGAGAATGCCTGGCTTCTTGCTGCTTGCCTTCTCTCTAGCTGGTGAGTTCATCTTGCTGCTGTAGACTGAAGAGTAGCTGATCTTCTGGAATTCGTCAGACCTTCAGCTCCAGATTGGGACTACTGAGCCATCCAGCTTCATGGACTGAGCGACTACAGATTCTCAGCCTCTCTAGTGTGGTGCAGCCATTGTTGGACTACTCGGACTCTATCCTGTGAGCTAAGCTGATAAATCTCTATACATATATATTCATTCTACTGGCTCTGTTTCTTTGGAGAACCCTGACTATTACAGAGTGTGGTACCAGGAGTGGTTCTAGAGAAACAGACTTGAAAGGATAAATTTCTTTAATGGGCTTGTTTGTATTTGGAGTAAGCTCTCCAACTCAGTCTTCAAGTGGCATGGAGAGCACTGATAA
Source organism: Nannospalax galili (assembly GCF_000622305.1). Taxonomy (NCBI): domain Eukaryota; kingdom Metazoa; phylum Chordata; class Mammalia; order Rodentia; family Spalacidae; genus Nannospalax; species Nannospalax galili. Next base: position 22,395 of record NW_008343234.1, on the reverse strand, counting down.
TCCATGCTGTAGAATATTTGGAACAATTATGGAGATAGACACATTTAAATCTCCTAACTCATGTCTTGTGAAGAGCAAGAAATTTAGTGACTATACATAAAACATTTTACAATTTGTGGAAAAATAAGAAAAATAATGATGCTAGCTGGTTACTTCTAGCATCTCTGGATAAAGTAATGAAGATAAACCATGAGCTTAATGATAAAATTGACAATCTCCTGATTCAAATCAGCAGTTTAAAAGTTTCCAAGTGTGGCCTGGAAGAGAATCTCTCTCCAGCAGGCAGAGAGCAAAAGCAGCAGAAAATCAACCTGGAGCCCTTATTATACGTTTGGCTGACCTACAACGCAAATTTAATTCCCAGCCTCGAAGTGTCAGCACTAAAGGTGAGGGCATTGGAAGGGAAAGATTGGAATCCTGACATGTGGGATGGAGATGTGTGGGAGAGCCCTGAGGAGGCTAAGGATTTTGAATCCTCAGACTCTGAGGAATTTAATTCACCTGATGAATTAATCTCCCCACCCTCAGCAGACCCACCCTCCCTACTCTTACCTGAGGAAAAGAATCCCATTGAGGAAACTAATCCTATTCAGCAAGACAAAGCTGATGTCCCTCAGAGCCCAGTTGTTGTTGTCTCTAGACCTATAACCAGACTCAAAGCTAAGCAGACCCCTAGAGGAGAGATAGAAAGTGTGGTCCATGAGGAGGTGCGCCACACCACTAAAGAACTTAGTGAATTTGCTAATTCATTTAAGCAAAAGTCTAATAAATATGTCTGGGAATGGATTTTAAGAGTATAGGATAATGGTGGAAAGAACATAAAATTGAATCAGGCTGAGTTTATTGACATGAGCCCCCTGACTGGAGATTCTAGGTTTAATATGGAAGATTCTGCAGTTAAAAAAGTTGTTAAAAGTTTATTTGATTGGTTGGCTGAGGTAGTTATCAAAAGATGGTCTACTGACAGAGTGCTGGTGATACCTGATATCACTTGGCTTAGGGTTGATGAAGGGATTGTAAGGCTCAGGCAAATTGGTATGCTGGAGTGGATTCACAGTGAAACACCAAATCCTCCACAATGGGAAGGCCCAGAGGACATACCTTTTACTGATTTTATAAGATTGGAAAGTACTGAGAGAGACACCAGAACACTTGAAGAACATTTTTTTTCTCTTTTCCTTATGTTGAATCTTACAGTTGGAGATGCTGTTGCTCAATTGCATAACTTAAATGTAAATATAATAGGTGCAACAGGACCTTGGAGTAGGGGTCAGGTGGCACTATTGAATTTCCAAAGACAAGGTGAGCATACTTATTGTAAAGGGAGGCAAAAGCAAAACAATACCTAAAATGGCATGACTCGAATGGACCTGTGGTACTGGCTAATGAATCATGGTGTTTCCAGGGACCAAATACATAAGAAGCCTACTAGGTTTTTTATTTGATCTGTATAAGCAGAAAAGCTCTAGGATGAATGATAGGAAGTCAGTATTGGATCGTAGCAATAGAGAATCTTGCTCAGCCAACTAGTTTCCAGACTTGAGACAGTTTACAGACCCAGAACCACTTGAATGAAGGGAAGGCCAGGTGCCCTTGAGGAAGAACCTTGTTATGGTACCAAAGAGTTATGCTGTTCACCTCTCACCCACCCTTCCCCAGAGGGACCTGGGGCCTTTTACTACAGTAACTGTACATTGGGGGAAAGGAAATAATCAGTTTTCCATGGCCTGTTGAATACTGATTCTGAGTTGACACTGATTCTGGGCAACCCTAAAAAGCATTGTAGCCCTCCAGTTAAAGTAGGGGCTTATGGAGGTCAGGTGATAAATGGAGTTTTGGCAGAAGTCTGACTGATAGTGGGTCCAGTGGGTCCCCAAACTCATCCTGTGGTTATTTCCCCAGTACCAGAATGTACAATTGGGATAGATATACTTAGGAATTGGCAGAATACCCACATTGGTTCCAAGACCTGTGGAGTGAGGGCTATTGTGGTTGGAAAGGCAAAATGGAAACCACTGGAATTGCCTCTGCCAGGGAAAATAGTAAACCAAAAACAGTATCACATCCTTGGAGGGATTACAGAAATTAGTGCTACCATAAGGATTTCAAAGATGCAGGGGTGGTGATTCCCACCATATCTCCTTTTAACTCTCCTCTTTGGCATGTGCAGAAGACAGTTGACTATCAAAAGCTTAATCAAGTAGCGACTCCAAATGCAGCTGCTGTACCAGATGTGGTTTCCTTACTCCAGCAGGTTATACATCTCCTGGTGCTTGGTATGCAGCTGTTGATTTGGCAAATGCTTTCTTCTCGATAACAGTTCATAAGGACCACCAGAAGCAATTTGCTTTCAGCTGGCAAGGCCAACAGTATACCCTTACTATCCTGCCTCAAGGTACATTAACTCTCCAGCATTGTGCCACAACTTGGTTTGAAGGGATCTTGATTGCCTGACTCTTCCAAAAATATCACACTGGACCACTATATTGATGATGTTATGCTGATTGCATCCAGTGAGCAGGAGGCAGAAGACAGTCAGGACTTGTTGGTAAAGCATATGTGCATGAGAGGATGGGAAATAAATCCAACCAAAATTCAAGGGCCTTCTACCTCAGTGAAATTTCTAGGAGTTCAGTGGTGTGGAGCATGCAGAGACATTCCTTCTAAGGTGAAGAATAAGTTATCGCACTTGGCCCCTTCCTCTACCAAGAAAGAAGCACAACGCTTGGTGGGCCTCTTTGAATTCTGGAGGCAGCACATTCCTCATCTGGATGTGTTACTACAATCCATATATCAAGTGACTCAGAAGGCAGCTACCTTTGAGTGGTGCCTGGAACAAGAAAGGGCCCTTCAACAGGTCTGGGCTGCTGTACAAGCTGCTTTGCCCGTTGGGCCATATAATCCAGCAGACCTGATGGTGCTTGAGGTATCTATCAGTGGCAGATTAAGATACTGTTTGGAATCTCTGGCAGACCCCCATATGGGAATCACAGTGGAGGCCATTGGGATTTTGGAGTAAGGCTTTACCTTCATTTGTGGACAAATATTCTCCCTTTGAGAGACAGCTCAGCCTGCTATTGGGCCTTAGTGGAAACTTAACATTTGACAATGGGCCACCAAGTCACCAGGAGACCTCCAGTGCCCATCATGAGCTGGGTGTTATCTGACCTCCCAAGCCATAAAGTAGGCCATGCACAGCAACAATCCATTATCAAATGGAAGTGGTATATACATGATCGAGGCCCAGAGGGCACAAACAAGTTACATGAAGAAGTTGCCCAAATGCCTATGGTTCCTACTCCTGTTATGATGCCTCCTGTTCTCAAGCATGCACCTATGGCTTCATGAGGTGTGCCCTATGATCATTTGACTGAGGAAGAGAAGACTAGGGCTTGGTTTACAGATGATTCTGCATGCTATGCAGGCACCACTCAGAAGTGGACAGCTGCGACATTACAGCCAATTTCTGGAACAACCCTGAAGGACACTGGGGAAGGAAAGTCTTCACAGTGGGCAGAACTTTGGGCAGTGCACATGGTCTTGCATTTTGCTTGGAAGGAGAAATGGCCAGAAGAGCAATTACATACTGATTTATGGGCTGTAGTCAATGGTTTGGCTGGATGGTCTGGGACTTTGAAGGAGTATGATTGGAAAATTGGTGAGAAAGAAATTTGGGGAAGAAGTATGTGGATAGATCTCTCCAAATGGGCAAAGGATGTGACCATACTTGTGTCTCATGTAAATGCTCATGAAAAGGTGGCTTTATCAGAAGATGAGTTCAATAATCATGTAGGTCGGATGACCCGCTCTGTAGATTGTCAGCCTCTTTCTTCAGCTAACCCTGTCATTGCTCAATGGGCCCATGAACAAAGATTTTCTTGATTGGATCATCTGAAGCTGGAAGACACACCTTAAATGTGGGTGTTACCTTCTCATGGCAGCCCATATAAAAGGCCATGGCAGAGGAGAACGCCTGGCTTCTTACTGCTTGCCTTCTCTCTAGCTGGTGAGTTCATCTTGCTGCTGTAGACTGAAACTAGCTGATCTTCTGGAATTCGTCAGACCTTCAGCTCCAGATTGGGACTACTGAGACATCCTGCTGCATGGACTGAGCGACTATGGATTCTCAGCATCTCTAGTGTGGTACAGCCATTGTTGGACTACTCAGAATCTATCTTGTGAGCTAAGCTGATAAATCTCTATACATATATATCCATTCCACTGGCTCTGTTCAAACTAGCTGATCTTCTGGAATTCGTCAGACCTTCAGCTCCAGATTGGGACTACTGAGACATCCTGCTGCATGGACTGAGCGACTATGGATTCTCAGCATCTCTAGTGTGGTACAGCCATTGTTGGACTACTCAGAATCTATCTTGTGAGCTAAGCTGATAAATCTCTATACATATATATCCATTCCACTGGCTCTGTTCCTTTGGAGAACCCTGACTAATACATTCATGATTTTGTTTTTCTTTACTACTGAGGAGAATTTGTAGTTC
>NW_008343234.1:16056-17280 GCF_000622305.1 Nannospalax galili | reverse complement strand
ACAGAGATTAATATTCTTCTGCTGGCTATTGTGCTGTAAACTCATAGAATGCATGAAATTATAATTTTTTTTTGTATTTGTTTTGTGCTCAGTATGTACTCTTTATTTTTTTAGAGAAACTTATTGGACTGCTGGGTAGAATATGTATTCTTTGTTCCTTGTGTGGAATATTCTGTACATGTCTGTTAGATCCATTTGATACATGTTTTCCCATTTCTTGGCTCCTGTTAATACAACAACAATAAACATGGATGAATATTAATCTCTGTAGTAGGACATAGAGTCCTCTGGGTTTAAGGCCAAGAGTGGTTTGGCTGCATCATTTTGTAGTCTTGTTTTTAGCTTTTTGAGGATTCTCCACACTGATTTCCAAAGTAGCTACACCAATTTGACTTCCACATGCAGTGTTACAAATGCTACCAGAAAAGAAAAGTAATGATTAAATTTGTCCAGCTGTGAATTCTGAGAGATATAACAACTGGCCCAGAAAGATATCCCCACTGGAGCACTAGTGAAATGAATGTTATGGGACTAACCAATCATTTTATGATTGAATTTTAGGTGTGCTTCCCAAGATGCAGCCCACTGACATGATATCTTGCCTAGGTATCTGTGGCTAGACAGGTCCAGGCCATAGGGGAGAACCTAATATTATTCTGCCAAGTAGACATACTATTAAACTGACTCTGAATGACTTATTTATTGCTGGATACATACACCTCTCAACTCTTACTAGAGAAGCTTTGTCAGATGGAAATTAATACAGAGAACCACAACTGGGCAATGTATAGGGAATAAGCAACAGCACAGTGATTAGCCCTGAATAGGATACCTATATCAAACCTCTGAATCTAAAGTTTTAGGAATCATTATAGAAGAAGGGATGGAAACCTTGTTAAGAGCCAGAGATGGTGGGTAGTCACAAGGAAAACAAGTTTCTCATATAACTGGATAGTTACTCATATGAACTCATATTGGTGACAATATGCATAAGACTCACACAAACACAAGCCAGACAAAAATCCCAGCATAGACATGGGTAAGAATCCCGAACTGTAGCTGAAGAACTATTGACAACCAATTGCCACTTGGAGAAGAGACACAGTTTTCTTTGAGTGTGACCCTAGGCAGGTTGACCAAGCTCCACCAGATAGACCCAGAAGATGGGCATTTGGGGACACACAATTGACATGATAGATCTTTAAAAATATTATATATATATAT
>NW_008343234.1:13494-16009 GCF_000622305.1 Nannospalax galili | reverse complement strand
AATCAGGTGAAGGTAGTCAGGGGATGTGGATAAGAGAGGAGGTCTAAATATGATCAAAATATATTGTGTGAAATTTTGAAAGATTCAACAAAAGTTCATTTAGTTTTCCAAGTTGGGTAGAAATGCAGTCAAAAATACAAAACAGAAAGAAATTCTAAGACGATATATATATTCTAAAAGAGCAGAAGGGAAATGAATGAACAAATACATTAGTTTCAAATAACAAAAAGTAAGAACAATAAAAATGATCAAAATCTTCAACATATCAAATAACTTTATATGAGTTATTGAAACAAAGGAATTTAACTTTTTGTTAAAAGATATTTTACATTTGATAGTAATTTATGAACAGTTCTGTCCAGTGCATGTGAAATCTTTAAGCAAAAGCATAAAAGCTTCCAAAATTATTATCAATTCTGAGGAATTTTTGAAAATATTATCTCACTGATTAATCATTATAATTATTCATGACATCCTTTAATCAGCACCAGGTTAGTACTATAAAAATAGGGCAGTTTATTTTTGCTTTTCATTTTCCTAAATGTAATTTAGTGCTGACTGTAATCTCACTGTCTTCCTCTGAGTGCTCTTCCCATTTGTGTGTGTGTCTGTGTGTGTGTGTTTGTGTTTGTGTGTGTGTTTGTATGTGTGTGTGTTTGTAGTGTATATGCTTGTAAAAATGTGTTCTGCAATTTTTACAATAAAAATGATCAAATGTGTTTAAATTTCAACCTTTTGTTATGGTACTAGGATTCGGGGGTGGTAAGAATATAGAAGAATCATTAGTATAACTAGCGTCTCTAAGACTGACTGACAAACTGGGAAAAGGCTGTCAATAGACACTTGATATACAGTCAGTTTTAACTTAGAGATCCTAGTCTCTGAAACTCTAAGTAATACACTAAAATATTTTTTAATTATTTTTATTTTATGTATATGAGTGTATTTTCTGCATGTATTTAAATGCATCCATGTTATGCAATTTCTGTGGCAGCCAGAAGATGGAGTCAGATCCCCTGGAACTGGAGTTATGGAAGGTTGTTAGCCACCATGTGGGAGCAGCCAGTGCTCTTAGCTGCTGAACCATCTCTCCAGTCCCCAAGAAATACATTTTTTTAAAGCTAGACTTTTTAATTTAAATTTTACTGACTAATAATAAAAGACACATATCTTTTTACAAAGAGTGAAAATGCTTGAATCATTTAAACATGAAAACTAAGTGGAGCATAATGACACATGCCTTTAGTCGCACCCAGGAGGCAGAGGCAAGTAGATCTCTGTGAGTTGCAGGCAGCCTGGCCTTCACAGTGAGTTCTAGGCCATCAGGGACTACAAAGAGACCCTGTTTTAAAAAGACCAAAATAAATTTAAAAAAATAAATAAATAAATGAAATTTAGTTTTGAGTAAGGTTGGGGATCTGGGTAAGCAAATAATCATAACAAAAAAAGAAAGAAAGAAAGAAGGAAAAAAGGAAAAAAAGAAAACTATGATTAATGAATAAATAATTTTAAAAGTTCTACAGTACCCTGAGGTAAAATTAATGCTTGATTTCTGTTTACAACAAAAAGGTTTTCTTAAATATTAATTGACTTAGAAAAACAAGGGCTTTTAAATATGACTACTAAAATTCAGAATTAATTACAGTCTCCCTCAAAGGCTTAAAAGACCAAGACATTTTATCAACTAAAAAAAGAGACATCACATCAAGCACGCTATTCTGAGGAGAGGAAAAGAAACATATTTCGCCAGGCATAGTGGCACATGCCTTCAATCCCAGCACTTGGGAGGCCGAGGCAGGCTGATCTTTGTGAGTTCGAGGCCAGCCTGGTTTACATAGTGAGTTCCAGGAAAGCTGGGGCTACAAGGACACCCTGTCTCAAAAAGACAAAAGAAAAAGAAGAAAAAAAAGAAACACATTTCTACATTTCAAAGCATGCGGTTTGCAGGAATTTGCATTTCCAACTAATTAAGAAAATCCTGTGGATAATTTTCAGGATGACTTCATGATTAATTTTATAAATTATTTTATTTATTATTTTTATTTTATGTGTATGAGTGTATTGTCTTCATGTATGTGAGTGCACCTGTGTCGTGCAATGCCCTGGAGGTCAGAAGAGGGCTCCTGGAACTGGAGTAAAGGACTATTGTAACTGCCATGTGGGTGCTGGGAATCAAACCAGGGTCCTCTGCAAGAGCAGTCAGTGCTCTTAACCGCTGAGCCATCTCTCCAGCCCCACGATTAATAATTTTTTTAAGTATTAAAATTTTAGTGGGGTAGATGAAAAATTTCCAAAATTCCCATGGATTATCGCTTGCTTAAGTGGCTCAAATTTATACAATTATGAATAAAATGGCATCCTAATTTTTAAAGTAAATTATTTTAAGGTTTTATTGTATGGTTAAAGGTAAAACTTGATGAAAATATTTTTTATTACACTCACACTTATCACTTAAGTAAAATGCTGTTGATATGTCACTTAAAGTATTTTGATTAATGCCTAAGGAATTGAACAG
>NW_008343234.1:0-13461 GCF_000622305.1 Nannospalax galili | reverse complement strand
TGTTTATAATAATAAATGTCAAATTATATTATAAAATATATTCATACATATGTAAATTTTGACCAGGCCTCCAGTTGAGCTATTACTAAAAAATGAGTGCAGTTCATTTGATCCTTTGACAATAACCTGTGATACAAATGTCAGAAGATTACAGGTACAGATCAACAGGAGACACCACCCTGGTGTCTTGTTCTGTTCCTCTACTTTAATTTTCATATCAATAGAAATATATGCTTACAAATACAGAAAATTTTAAGAAAAGTTTTTTTTTTCTTCAACCAATGATGCCACTTATATGAAGGAGTAGTACTTGTTTTTGAGTTTTGTTATAATTAATGGCATTAGTATTTCTGTTCAAACATTTTACACTTCAGGGTGCATGACTTTTCTGAGGGTTCCAAGTTTGAGGGGATACCAAATCCTCATGGCTTAATTGCATGCTTGGAGCAAAGTCAAATCAATTCCTTTTGAGTTTCACCAAAACAATGCTCCTTTTGGCCTTGAACACCCGATACCCACTTCTCTTTATATCAAAACTCATGTCATTTGAGAAACATTCACCATAGAAAAGGTGAATAAATGAAATATGTTTAAATGATTTTTATTAATGAGCAGTAATTTAAATAGAGATTAACAAACCATGATTCATGGGCTACATATGATATGTAAAACAGATCTTTTCCCCTTTTAACACGGAGAGTGTTTCTCCAAAGACTTCAACATTTACTTTTTGCCACTTTCATTCTAAAAGAAAGTAGAAAAAATAAAGAGAGAAAAACCTGTTGCTTTCTGTCTTTAAAATGATGAGATCCAAATATCACATACCAAACCAAAAGACAAGGAGTTACCCATTAGAACACATCAGCTCTTCATATAGAAGACACAGGTATGGGAAGCTTTGTCTTGGCACAAAACTGAATGAGAACTGAACCACAGTTGCATACGAACACAGACACGTGTAAACCACAGGCAAAAAGTGTGGCATATATTTTTTTCATACTCAAGTACACTACTTTGGAATGTCTGCCTAAAACTTTTGTTAAAAAGCATATAACTCAAAGCTTTCTTTATAGACTCAGATAAGGCACATCTTAATTACTTCTAAAGAAATCAATACATATTTAAAATGTTAGAAAAATTTGCCTAATGATAAATGTTTTTCTAGTCCAAACATATTGCTGATATACTTTGTGTGTATTTTAATGCACATTTATGGAGGTTTCTCTTTTTTTGGTTATTCTGTTTTGTTTTTACTTGGTTTGGTTTGGGTTCCTTGAGACAGGATCTCCCTGTAGACCCAGCTGGCCTGGAACTCTTTATGTAGACAATGCTTTCCTCTTCACAGAGATACACCTGCCTCTGCTTCCCAAGTGCTGGGATTAATTGCCTGTGCCACCACACACTCTTCTTAATATTGGAATATTTGGATAGTGCTGGCATTGCTCCTATGAAAGAGGGGAAAAGTGTAAAGAATAGTAAATCAGAAAAAGTTTAACATAACGAAGTAAAATAGAACTCAACATTTATTCAGTAATCCAGCAGTTTTCAGTTATTTAAAAACACTGTCACTTAATATAAAAGTTTTCCAGACCCTTCATTTTGTTGACTGATGGAAGAGCAGGAGGGGGTATATGCTTGTTTCCAGGGATGGAAAAACAGGCCAAATTTTACTGTACCTCTTCAGTTTCTACTACTATAAAATTCTGTAACTCCATTTGTCTTGTATATCTGGAGAAGATAACAAGTCATTTTGAAATATGTTGAAGTCCTGAAATGATATGCCCATCTGAGAAAAAAAAATTTTAACCAGTTTATAAAAATATCAGTGATGAAGGCTGGAGAGATGGCTCAGCGGTTAAGAACACTGGTTGTTCTTGCAGAAGACCCGGGTTCGAATCCCAGCACTCACATGGCAGTTAACAGCTGTCCTAACTCCAGTTCCAGGGGCTCCGATAGCCTCTTCTGATCTCTGCGGGCGTTGAATGAAATGGGTGCACTTACGTACATGCAGGCAATACGCGTATACACATAAAATAAAAATAAATAATTAAAAAGAAATACCAGTGATGTCGGGCATGGTGGAGCATGCTTTTAATCCCAGCACTCTGGAAGCAGAGGCAGGTGGATCCTCTGTGAGTTCGAGGCCAGCCTGGTCTACAGAGCGAGTTCCAGGCAGCTGGAGCTATAAGGAGACCCTGTCTCAACCTCTGTAACAAACAAACAAACAAACAAACAAACAAACAAAACAGTGGACTGGAGACACATGATTAATAAAGCTTTTCTCTATTTCCACCAGCTGTCTTCTTACTGAGGAAAGGATAGAAAACTTCAAGACATCATCACACAGATTTCTGAGTTCCAACCAGTAGCAGTGACTAACACCTACACAGAAGCCTTGGAACTGCAAATAGAGGCTGGGTCACCTCAGTGATATCTGATGCTGTCCAACCAGAAGTTTGACTTTTGTTTGGGGGGGGTAAAAAGGAAGTAGATTGTACTAAGGACTAAAATTAAAAAAAAAAAATAGAACTCAAATTTATTCAGTAATCCAGCAGTTTTCAGTTATTTAAAACACTGTCACTTCAATATGAAAGAATATTTTTTACTCATAGTTAATAGAAAATATATTGTTTTTATTTTGAGTTTTTTAAAATTTTTATTTTTATGTGTATGAGTGTATTGCCTGCATGTAGGTAAGTGAAATGGGCATGTGTGCAGTGCTCACAGAGGTCAGAAGAGGTTGTCAGATCCCCTGGGACTGGAGTTACAGACAGTTGTTAGCTGCAATGTGGGTGCTGGGATTCAAACCTGGGTCTTCTGCAAGAACAACCAGTGTTCTTAACCACTGAGCAATCTCTCTACCCCTGAGTTGTTACTTTTCTTTTTTATCAACATATTTTGGAAAGAAGAAGCAGGTGATGCATCTGTCACACAGAAGGGAAGGGGCTACTGCCACAGAAGGGAAGTAGATCATGGAAATTTCAATATTTGGACCTTTTCAGAAATACCTTCTATGGGACTCCTATTGATAACTAGTATTGCCAGTGACTGTCAAATCTGTACAGGTTAAGCTCTCCCTTCTTTAGTTAATCTTCAGAATGACTGCATATTAATGCAGATAATATGCAAAGAAGTTACAGTGAGTAGCCACAAAATATCTTTATCAGTAAAAGGCCACATAGTATTATTCTATTCTGCCGGCATGTAACCTCCCTGGTCTCTACTTAACTACGCTATATTAGGTGTTCCTGAGTTATAATAAATTGTATTTATAGTGACAGCAGCAAACTGCATCTGGTGTTAGTCTGCATGCCAAACTCTAAAATGGATCATAGAAAGTGACTTAGCTAATCTTAGTTTAGGTACTTGTAATAGACAATATCCAGAGAAGTATAGCACTTCTGAGTAAGTTACAATACTCCTGTCAGTAATAAAAGACACCCATAAGATTCCCCACATCAAATTTAAATGATAATCTATTGTCCCTGGGTTTAGCATAATAGGTTAATAGTATTCATTTGGCTGACAAAAACAAACAAACAAAAAACAAAACAAAACAAAAAACAACAAAGAAAGAAAAACTTAAAAATTCTGAGCTCAGAACAAACATAGGCTGTGTTAAAGGTAAAAGTATCTTCCTATAAAGAAAATGAAGTATTGTTACATTTACAAATTGCATAGGAAAATGGACAAAGAGATTGTTTTGTAGGGAAGGACATTATTTTAGCAGGTGCTGTGATAGGCACACTGACTAACAAAGGCTTACCTCAAATTTACTGTGCTTCAGTGCTCAGCATAAAAATAGCCAGAAGGGATGTCACAAGATTCCTCTTATCCTAAGGATAGTAAAATGCTTAATTGATAAAATATGTTTCAAACAGGAAAGCTCTAATTGTAATGACTTTGTCTATATTAGTGTGATAGACAGACTAGTGTTACGAGTCTGTCAGGTAAGGTTTATTTGAGCAATATTATTTATTTTTATTTTGTGCCTCATAATATATTAGTTTACATTCTCTGCTTTGCTTTTATCTCATTTTGTTTATTCTTTAAACATTTCTTATATGTTTGCTATGTATCTTCATCATAACCCACTCATAAGTCTACTCCTCTGACTTCCCCTGTAATCCCTTGGAAGACATCTCCTCCACATTTCACGTATCTTTTATTCTTTTGTAATCCACTGAGTCCAGTTAGGAATGCCCATAAGCACATGGGATCATCCACTGGAGCATGGGCAACCTATCAGTGACCACTCTCTGAAGAATAGCACTCTTCCTCCTCCATCATATATCACCAATAGTGCCTCAGTTGGGGGTAGGGATTTAGGAGGCCCTCCCCTCTTCAAGCCACATTTTCTTACCTGTCTTGATTTTGTATAGGTCTTGTGTAGTTTTTCAGGTATATGTGTGTACATGTGGTATGCATGCATTCATGCATGCATTTCCACGTGTTTGGGCACAAGTGTATGTGGAAATGTGCATGCATGTGTGGGATCTTGCTAGCCAGCTTGCTCTGGAGATGATCCCCTGTCTCTGCCTCCCTGTGTTCAGATTACAAGAAAGATACAATGCCCTCCATTTTTACGTGGGTGCTGGTGATACAAACTCCAGTTTTTAATCCTTACCATCCCTCACACAATTTTCAAGTGTGTTGAAGAGAGGTAGTCTAGTCTTTCTGGATATATGAAGAGCATTGCTTGAAAGAAACAATACATTTAGGCAATGTGTCATCATTCTCTCCTTTTATTAAATTTATATTTTATAGCCATACCTTCAGGGCACTTTTCAATTGTCAAATGGTTTTATTTTTTGTGGTAGATATTTCCAAATTAGAACAACATTCATTGTATAATATAACATCAAATGATCCTAAAAAGAACTCATACTACTAAGACAGCCTATTGATGAAATTTGCTCAGTTGATAATACCACAGTCCTATTTCTGTTTATTTGTTTGGTATGGCAATTAATATATGATTCCATAATCTTGGACTTGAAATTCTAAACGTTTTGGAATTACAATAACCAGGAATGACAAAGAATCTGAATTATACCATTTTTACTTTGACATTGAAACAGCATGGTTAAACTGTGGTTATGAGCAATTATTTTTCAGACTGGAAACCATCAGTCTTCTGTAAAATTTAGAAATATGGTGACTAATTCTGAACCACAGAAATTATTAGGCAACAGCACAAAGGATTCCATTTAGCTGTCATGGCAGAAATATTGGAATGGCTTTCTCTCAGTCTGGAAACTGAGATCTGTATCAGGAATACTTTGTTTTATTGCAAGGCTCCTGAAAACCTGTGTTACACCATGGTTCCTGCTTTTTAAAAAAAAGTCACTTAAGGGGATGGAGAGATGGCTTAGTGGTGAAGAACACTGGTTGTTCTTGAAGAAGACCCAGTTTCAAATCCCAGAACCCACATGGCAGCTCACAACTGTCTATAACTCCAGTCCTAAGGGATCCAACAGCCTCTTCTGTCTTCTGCGGGTATGGAATGACACAGGTGCACTTCCCTACATGCAGGCAATACACGTATACACATAAAATAAAAGAAATAAAATATTTTTTTAAAAGTCTGATTATACTTTGATAATTGCACTTTATACTTCTCACTTTCCAAATATTGTTTCTTTTAAAGTATGAATGTCTATTAGCATAGCATAATTTTGAACAATGAAAATAGGATTAAAAATTTTTTTAGTAATTCATTTGCATTAAACTTCACAGCACTGCATCTCCCTTGTATTAACTCTGTTACTTAGCAAAATGTTCCTAATTATTTTTTGATTCTCCTCACATATAGCAACAGGGAATGTGAAGATTCAGGGACAGTCTTTGATTAAAATATGATAAAAAAAATTTCATTAACAGCAGCTATGTAGAAATTCTCATTTTGGTATCAAAACTCACTACTATGTTTTAGTAGTTGGATCATAGTTAATAATTATTTTACTAACTCAAGAAGATTAAAGATAGTTATTACAACCACCAATGACTTTAATTATTAAAGGGAAACATCTCACACTTCTTTTTAAAAACACAACTTAGATGAACATAAGTTTAATTATCTGCTACAGAATATGCTTTGTGCACTAAAATTCTGGCAGCAAGTTTTGACAGCTAATTTGTTTAGCTACCAAAATGATGGATTACATCAGACAATGAAGTGCATAGAATCATCATATTAGCTCTTTGTAGTCATAGGTAATGCTGCGATGGCATTATTCAGAGGAGTAGGAAGCCTGAGGTAATGCATATAAAGCCTGTATCTGCCTAAGACCAGAATCTACTACATGGATGATGTCCATAGCAGTAGACACTTGGAAGGATTTGTCCTACTTTGTAAATAAAACTTTAATTTCTGGTTGCTCTTATGCTGTCAATTTGGTCTTCTGGACCCGCCGGTGCCAGCTGGACAAGACGGACAGTACCTGAAAGGGGGAGTGAGGATTGAAAGAAAAAACAGGAGACAGAAAAGATACTTGGGAGGGCTGTCAGTAGAGACTGCAGCCACAATTTATTTCAGCTCTGCCTTTTTATACAGAAGAATTCAATTAGTTTCAACAGCTGTTTTTCCCACCTGTATCTGAGGGTCAAGGAGTGGTCAAATACTTGTTTTGTGAGCTCTACCATATAAACACATTCCTCCTGATTTGGCAGATTAGGCACTGTTGTGCAAAACATAAACTCAGTAAACAAGCCTGCCACAGCTTATGTACATAATGGATTAATAGCTCCCAACATCTCCCCCTTCTTTATTTTTTATAACCCCAGATTATGCTATATCTAGGACAGAAGGACCATGCCTGTCTTAGGTTGTCTTCTGCTAGAGTAAAGCCTTACTTGTCATCAGCACGTAGCTTCCATCAGCTATGCCTTGTCTTAGGTTGACTTTCTCCCAGAAGATCTTACCCGTCTTTGAGTATCGGCCTCTGTTAGGGGAGGGAGCACAATCTCATATCATGCACAACTGCCTTGACTTACCACAGGATTTCATAAATAACTTTATTGCCACCAGGTGAAAAGAAAAACAGGAGGAAAAGCATGCCAAGTCCCACTAAATCATACACAATGGAAGTGATAGAGGACAATGATGGTAAAGTGGCTCTCAACCTTTTTAGACTATCTGCCGCTGCTTACAGGGTGGAAATGCGGGGAAATTTTTTTTTTCTATTATAATAATAAAAATTCATCACCACTTGCATCAGGCGTTTTGAAGCAGCCTTGAGCAGTTAGCCAAGAGTCATTCACAGTCACTACTATCTCTTTTTCCTCCCATATCACGGGGTGCAATATTGTGGATCAGGAACATAAGTCCAGTATACCTCAGCCAAGATCACTTGTAGGAACATCATCAGCCACGTTTGTCGCCTCATCATTCTTTTCTACTTCTTTTTCTTTGGCACTCATCCGGCGAACCTCACCAGCCTTTCTGGCATCCACCTGGCTCCATCTGCATCCTGGGGAAAAACACAAACATGCCCTCTTCCCCAAATTAATACAGGGTCGGGGCCATTCCATTGTCCAGTTAAAGGATCCTTCCACCTGACTTGGGCGTAGGTATCCTGTGACTGCGTGACTGAGGGTGCCACATTCTATCTGCCACAGAGTGGTCATTTTTATCCAAAAGAGTATGATGTAAAAGATTACTTGGTGTCTGGGGATATAACTCCCCCCCCTTTTTTTTGTAATTGTGTTTTTAAAGCACCATGAGCTCTTTCCACTAAACCTTCTCCTTGTGGGTTATACGGTATCACAGTTCTATGCTCAATGCCCAATTTCAAACAGAAACGCTGGAACCCCTGACTGGTATAGCCAGAGCCATTATCTGTTTTTATAACGTTAGGGATCCCAGCTATGGAAAAGCAAATCAAGCAATGAGTTATAACATTTTTTTGTGGCTTCCCCTGTTCCCTGTTTGTGCAGTAGCCATAATAAAGCCAGAAAATGTATCTATTGTAACATGTACATACCTTTGCCTGCCAAAATCTGCAACATGAGTAATGTCCATTTGCCACAATTGGTTAGGCTTCAGCCCTCTAGGATTAACCCCATAATGAGGAACAATTTGTGTTTCAGGACAAGATGAGCATTGTCGCACAATTTGTCTTGTAGCTTCCTTAGTAATATGAAATTGTTTTCTCAAACTTTGGCTATTTTGGTGATGAATGGCATGAGAATTTGTAACTTGCTCTGCCTGAGTCAATCCTATAAGCTGAGTGGCTTTATCCGCCAAGGCATTCCCCAAAGCTAATGGCCCAGGAAGACCACTATGCACTCTGAGATTTTCTATATCGCAAGGACATTTTCTAGATTTAATACTATTTTGCACTTGTCTTAACAGGAAACAAATTTGAACATTCCTCGTTTCAATAAAAGGTAGTTCCAATTTCCTGTAGAGATCAAGCTACATAGTGACTATCTGTTTAGAGATTGAAGGGTGTTGAGGCCAGAAACTGGAACACTGCAGCTACTGCGCGAAGTTCCACTACCTGTGCTGAATCAGGGGAAGTTTGAAAAGAATAACTTTGCCCATAAATCACATAAGCTATGTGTCCATTAGAAGAACCATCAGTAAATACTGACATAGCCTGGGTAAAAGGGGCAGTAGGACCATACTGAGCACAAGCAGTCCTTAGTTCCTTAAGCTGCTTAAAAGGCACAGATACATGAGACCGCACCCTCTTGTCCTGCTGATCAACTTGCTCAGAAACTGGGAAGACCTGAAATCCATGCACTGACTCTCCTCTCTCTACCACGGCCCAAATGGCCTGTTGTAGCAGAGATTGCAAGGTTCTAAGTGGGTACCAGATTCTTTCTGAAGGCTCCTGAGCCATGGCAATCATGGGAGGTGCAACAGCCTTCGGTGGCCTCAGAGGAGGAGGCTCTAATCTTACCATGATAGAGGGTGTTGGGGTGGTCCTAATTCTTTTCTCTTTGTTTTTAAACATTTCCTTCTTCACAGATCTAACTCTGCCCTTAATTGCTTAATTTCCCAGTGATCAGGTAAAGCAATTAGAGGTGGACACTTCTCCTGATCATACTCAACCATCTCTTCTGCTAGGGCAGACTCATCCTCAGGGTCAAGAGATCCCTCTTCTAGCCCCAGATGGGGGTCCTCATAAAAGGGTGGCAAGGTTAATGGAACTGGCTCTGGTGGAGCGGAAGGTTTGGTTTCACTTTTATCCCAGCCACTGCTTATCAGATTCTCCTCTTTAGTCTCAGCCTTTACTCCTAGGGCCCCAAGTATATATCTTACAAAAACTGAGAGACTGTTTGCTTACCCCATCTTCTCCCAAGATAAATACTCACCGCTCCCCAATTTTACCAAGTGCACTCACTTAATTTCTCCAGCAGTGTCCTTCACTTTTTCCCCTACTTTTCAGGTCCCTGTTCCGGGTGCCACTTGCCGGTGCCAGCCGGACGGACTACCTGAAAGGGGGAGTGAGGATTGAAAGTGAAAACAAGAGACAGAAAAGATACTTGGGAGGACTGACAGTGAATACTGCAGCCATGGTTTATTTCAGCTCCACCTTTTTATACAGAAGAACTCATTTAGTTTCAACAGCTGTTTTTCCCAGCTATATCTGAGGGTCAAGGAGTGGTCAAATACTTGTTTTGTGAGCTCCACCATATAAACACATTCCTCCTGATTTGGCAGGTTAGGTACTCATGTGCAAAACACAAACTCAGTAACAAGTCTGCCACAGCTTATGTATGTAATGGATTAATAGCTCCCAACATGGACCATCACTGAATTTTCATCCATCAGTGTTTACTACATCATTGTTTCCAAACTTCTTGATTACTATCAAATATGACTTTTTTCCTCTTTACCTCATGTGGCTTTTCTTATCAAATATTCTTCAGGAGAATACCATGGTGAACACTTTATCAACCTCATTCCTCAAGTTTATGTCAAGAAATTTTTATTTAAATTTGATATGATTAAATGTGGGAGATAGGCTTGAGCCTAGGGTGATATTGCAACTTTCAGGGTCACATTGTTTCCAGGAATCCAGGCTCTGTAATCTGAAACTCATTATGCTAATGCGGCATCCTACCTGCTATTCTGTGATAGGATATTAAGTCTGTTCTGCTAACAGGATGCTAAGTCTGTTATGCTAATTCAGTATCCTACTTGCTGTACTGTGATAGAACACTAAACCTGTTATGATAATGAGGTATCCTACTTGCTGTGCTGTGATTGGACCACTACCCCTATATAAGCTTGTGCCTTCCTTCAATAAAGCGGACCTCTGTCACTGAACCTGGTCTTCTGTGTCTGAATGTGGCTCCGCTGACACAGTCTCCTCACCAGCCCTGGGGTCTGGGACTGGGCAGAAGCAGTGATGACAGGAGGAAGTGCAGGGCAAGCAAAAGAGCTGCCTCAGCACCAGGCAAACAGAAGAACAGCCTCAGCCCATGGCAGACAGAAGAGCGGCCTCAGCCCAGGACGAGCAGAGGAGCAGCCTCAAAGCCCATGAGAATGAAGGAGCAGCACCTATGAGAATAGCGGAGCAGCCGCTGCTGGTGGTGACGGCAGCTGGCACCCAACGTGGGGCTCAAAAAGCCTGACCCCACGAGGCTGTAACACTTGGGTTGTAACACTTTGGGCATCCGAAAGCCCTTGCCAGTGATTCTCCACTGGGTGCTCGCCACTTTCATTCTCCTGTGCTTCTTCTGGCTTTCAGTCTTCGGTTTGGCATGTCATTCCTGTCTCCACAGATTGTCTTCCTGAATGGCTCCTGAGTACTTCTGGGTACATCTTGCAGAGTGAGTGACCTCCAGTATGGGGAATAGTCATCCAGCTGCTGCCGGCTCCTGTGCTGCTACACTGGTTTCTCTCCTCAGGAGTAGGCAAATTAGGGTAATAGAGAAGGAAGTAACTAAGGTATTAGATGAAGTGCTAGCTCTTTCTCCTTGGTTTACAGATTCCTGATGTTGGGATCTGGAGCAATGGGCTCTTATGCTACTCATGGCCAGAAAGAGAGATGTCAGGGAGGGGCGTCCATTATCTGGGCTGTTCTACCCCATTGTGACTGCCTTTCTGGCCTCGCTTTGGGGAGTTCCCCCCCTCCCAATGACCCTGAGCAGAATAATAGCATACTAAAAAACGTAGATAAATTAAGCAACAGGATAGTGGGGACGGCCCACTGTCATCTGTATACTTGTCTTAATAATTCTATATTGTTTAATCAATCTTTTGAGTCAGTCATGATTTTAACTCAATGAAATTCCTTATGGATTCCAGTGAAAATGTATCATCCCTGGGAAAGCAGTCCTGTTCAAGGACTAATTGTGTGATTTTTTAAAAGACTGCTACAATGAAGTAAACATATGATTGGCTTGATTGTCATCACTATTTGGGACTCATCGTTTTAGCTGCTTCTGCTACTACTGCTGGTGTGGCGCTTCAGAAATCTGTTCAAATGAAAGACTTTATTGAACATTGGCATGATGATTCTCATAAACTTTGGACACATCAGGCTCAGATTAACTCAGAACTACAGGAAGAAATTGTGGCTTTACAAGGGGGCTCCACATCAGGCTCAGATTAACTCAGAACTACAGGAAGAAATTGTGGCTTTACAGGGGGGTTACATTGGTTGGGAAATAAGCTGTTAGAATTTCAAAAAACTATGCAATATGTATGTGATTAGAATTCTTCTTAAATATGTATTACCCCATATAAATATACTGATTCCAAATATGAATGGGAAAATATAGAATTGTATATTCAAGGTAAAATGGATAATGTAACTTTTAATGAGATACAATTACAGGAAGAGATATATGAGATATTTTCAGAAGAAATAACTTCTACAAGTTCTATTGATCAAGTAGCTACTACTTTAGCAAATACCCTTTCTGGTCTTGATCCTCAAGGATGGTGGCAAAGTTTGTCACATAGTCCTGGATCTTCAGCTGTTACTTTTATAATACTTTTATGTTTATTGTTTATAGGGTATTGATGTGTTCTTGGAATCATTTCTTGCCTTACTAATAAGCAATCTGCTGAAACATTAATTACTGCTTTGAATTATCATAATGAGAAAATGAAAGATGAAAATAATAATCACTTCCATTGTGAAAGATTTAGTGGGGTTTGTGGCAAATCAAGGATTGTACATAATATGACATTGTGCTCCCTTGCTTAATGAAGGCCAGTAGTCAATGAAGGGTAAGATCTTCTGAAGAGAAAGTCAACCTAAGACAGGGCATAGCTGATGGAATCTGCGTGCCAATGATGTGTAAGGCTTTGTTCTATCAGAAGACCACCTAAGACAGGCATGGACCTTCTGTCCTGGATATAGCATGATCTGGTGTTATAAAAAATAAAGAAAGGGGAATTGTGAAGGCCCAAGTTCTGATCTGAAGTAAACTCAGAGCTGGAATGGGAGGCCTCAGTTCCCTGGGAACTTGGATGTTCTTCTGCAGTTATTCCTATCATAAGACTGACTGTTCCTTGAACCCACTTAAACGTACCTAAGTAAGCTTGTATAAAAAAGCTGCATAGCTAATAAAGTTATAAGTAAAGAACAGACTGTTTAATAAGCATGGAAGGACAGAAACAATTCCAAAAAGGGCTGAGCCCTGTGAACATGAAGGTATGGCAAATATCATAAAGGTATTGTAAACATCATGATGAGATAATTTGGCTTGAGAAAAACATTTTCTCTTCCTCGTGTTGTATTATAAATAAGGTTGCTTCTTAAAGTATACACTGGTTCATACTCCTCTGCATCCCCTGCATCCTGATTTCTCCTGCACCTATACCTCAGAGTCCCCAAGCCCATCAGGCTTGAATTGTGGTCACTGAACAGTGACATCAAAGAAAAGACGGAAGGTAGGGATAAACCAGAATAAATTCAGAAAAGAGTTAGAAATATACTCAGGCTGAAATGAAGGAGGAACTGAAACACTCAGTAAGCCAATTAGAAATGACAGGAGAAAGCCTCACCAATAGGATGAATGAAATGGAAATCAGAATATCAAGACTGGAAGATAAACTGGACGTATTAGACCACTCAAGCAAAGATTATGAAAAATTTTAAAAAAACAATATGAGAATGGAATATGCAAGAATTGTGTGACACCATAAAAAAACCAAACTAACAAATCATAGGCATACAGGAAGGAGAAGAATCTCAAAATAATTGTATGGAACATATTTTCAATAGGATAATATAAAAAAAATTTTCCAAATAAAAAAGAGACATGCCCATTCAAATACAAGAAGCATATAAAACACCAAATAGACAGGACCAGAAAAGAAACTCTCCACGGCACATCATGGTAAAAACACTAAACGTTCAGAACAAAGAGACAGTACTGAAAGCTGCAAAATAAAAACAACGAATCACAAATAAAGGAAAGCCCATCAAGATTACAGATGACATTTCAGTGCAAACTACGAAAGCCAGAAGAACATGGACTGTGAAGGCC
>NW_008343233.1:0-452 GCF_000622305.1 Nannospalax galili | reverse complement strand
CTGCTGTGTCCGAGTCTCAAACACTGCATATCACTTCTTCTGCTCGTTTCCTACTCAGTACGCCTGCAGAGTACCATGTTCTGCTCCTGAGGTTCAAGACTTTGGTTACCACCTGTCCCCTAAACGCCATTAAACCCGAAGATTGAGTTGTGGTGTGGCTCTGTAACAGTGTACTTTCCTAGCATATCACAGGGCTGAATTTCATCGCCAGACACCAGATATGGAGAGAGTGTGAAAGATGATTAGGTACATTAATAGATACATAGACAAATGGATGGATGGATGAATGTATGGATGGATGGAACATTGCCATAGAGGTTATAAAATGAAAGTTAGATCGATGTCAGATGTCTACATGAGACATAAAGGGATGACTGATGATATAGATGATAGCGATATGGTAGATAGATACATAGATAGATACATAGATAGATAGATATATAGATAGATAG
>NW_008343232.1:0-329 GCF_000622305.1 Nannospalax galili | reverse complement strand
AAAAAAGCCCAGGACCAGACAGATTTACAGCAGAATTCTATCAGACATTTAGAGAAGATCTACATCCAAAACTACTTAATTTAGTCAAAAAGATGGAAATGGAAGGGGAACTTCCAAATTCCTTCTATGAAGCCAGTGATGCTATGAAGCATCAATCTAATACCAAAGCCAGGTAAAGATACAACCAAAAACAAAACAACAAAAAAAGATGGACCGACATCCTTAATGAACATAGATGCAAAAATTCTCAACAAGATACTTCCAAACCACATAGGGATACACATCATAAAGATCATCCACCATGATCAAGTCGGCTTTATCCCAGAGAT
>NW_008343231.1:0-291 GCF_000622305.1 Nannospalax galili | reverse complement strand
ATATTGTCACTATCCTTCAAATGTATCATGTACTTTAACAGCATTAATGCATTTTCTTTACCCTATCTGATCCTTCCTTGCTCTGATATCTAGATATTTTTCTCTTCCTAAATATTCCCATATTCTGTCACACACACACACACACACACACACACACACACGTGCACGTGCACACGCACAGATATAGTTAGTTAGTTAGTTAGTTGGTTGGTTGGTTGGTTGGTTGGTTGGTTAGTTACTTAGTTAGGTATCTCAGGTATAACAAGATCAGGCAAATTTATATATGTATGT
>NW_008343230.1:0-332 GCF_000622305.1 Nannospalax galili | reverse complement strand
ATAATTGTCTAAATAACTTTTTATATGGACTTAAGCCTAATGTCTGAAAAGCGTAATCATTTGAACTCTTAAAGAAATAAACCGTCCATTTTACACTTTGGTTATACATTCCTTTTGGGTGTTTAAGACTGTACAGTTGGCCCAAATAAATCAATTTATATTTACACTTAAGGTAGATTGAGGATCTCTTCCTCAGGGGTCACATGGACTTGGGAGGAGCCCCTGGATCCTTTCTTTTACCAGTTCCATCTATGTGAAAATAAGTCAAAGATCCTGCTTGATCATAGCTGGCTTTACTTGGAAGTATGGAGGAACTATTTCCTCTGTGTTGA
>NW_008343229.1:0-482 GCF_000622305.1 Nannospalax galili | reverse complement strand
TAGGAATTCTCTCCTTTAGCACTCATTAAGTCGGAAGATAGTCTGCTTGTTTGTGAAAGTAAGTGGCAAGTTTCCAAACATATAAAACTAATGTGAGACACAAATGTACGACTCAGTGTCTGAGTATGTGTGTATGTGTGTGTTTTCGTGCAGATATATGAATGTGTAATGATTTTTCCTAATCTAGAATTTAACTATGGTGTTCTGTGGGTGAAATTTGTGAAAATATTGTTCCCTTATCTTTGGTCCTCTACACACTTCATTCTTTTTATATTTCTTGGCTGAGACTGTGAAGATTCCTTGATTTCTACATACTGTATCCAAAATCCTCCACCTACATTATCATTTATTTTTTTCTCTCTTCTTGTCTTTTCTTAGTTCACCTCCAATCTCTTATCAGTATCTGAAATATCATACATATTTGTCCTTACTCTTTTTAGTGGAATAGAAGTTGTTATGGTTGTGATTATTATAATGGCTTG
>NW_008343228.1:0-398 GCF_000622305.1 Nannospalax galili | reverse complement strand
TCACTGGCTACCGCCTAGACTTTTTTGCCATAAACCAATAAAAGAGACTATCACAGCCTTTACAAATGGAGGAAAGAAAGGAGTTATTCCAACATTTCTCTGGCTTCCACCTAGGCTTTTTTGGCATAAACCAATAAAAGAGACTATTACAGCCTTTACAGATGGAGGAAAAAAAGGAGCTGCATTAGTCATATATGACTCTCCTGATGACCCACCTATGATATATTTCCAACCCTTATCTGATAAATCCCCACAGTTTAAAGAGCTCTTTGCTATCTACATGGCTCTTGATAAAATTGATAAGCCCTTTAACCTTTATTCTGATAGCATCTATGCTGTTAACTTAGTCCCATGGCTAGGTCGTTCCTTTATTAAAATTGATGGCAACCCCATCTCAC
>NW_008343227.1:0-1185 GCF_000622305.1 Nannospalax galili | reverse complement strand
GGACCAAAATAATAAATAATAAAAACAAATAAATAAATAAATAAATAATAAAATGCTCTGTGACTTCCAGCCTGTGAGCTAGGTCACAGTGTATGGAACTTACCCACATACTTGGAAATCTATCACACAGTCCCATTATTTTAGGGACTGAATGCTCTCTGTCCCTTTAAGGGCCCATCAAGATGTCTGTGCTATGATGGCATCAACTCCTCTAATGTTCTGGAACCTGCAGGATGTGTCTCTTCCTCCAGGACCCTCAGCATGCCATATTATGTGGCTTTCTCCCCTAATGCTGTCCACCCTCAGAGCCTTCACATGGCTGCCTGTGACCATAAGCCTCTAACTCTCCTAGGAAAGCCCACTGATATCATTCATCAAATTCCTCTCATCTTTCTAGGAAACACATGTTATTTGCTTTTATTCTTCAAAATCATGGTTTCAGTATCAGTGGTGAAACAGACACTTTTCCATCTTCACTTCATTACAGCAACACGGACAAGTGGCTTTATGCTTCCATCTTTATCACATTCACATAAACATGTTGTACAACCCTATTGTTTCCTTAACTATGAATAAATAATGTAAAAATATTATTAAGATCAGTGCCATAAGCCTCCTATCTTCTACTATTTATTTTTGTGCTAAAAATAAAATTATGACAGAATTCAATCTGAAAAATTGTGTAAATTCCAAATGTTGTAAGATTCCCTTTCTAAAACTGTGATGACACGTTATGCTGTTGCAGGCAGTACTTTCAACTGGCGGTTGACTTGAGGAATTATTTTTTGCTAAGTAAGAGATGCTCACTCCATCATGTGTCATCATGTGGTCATTAGGGTTAAATTCCCCAGGTGTGGACCATGGTTCAATCATTCCTTCTTAAAGTGACTTTGAAAAGCAACTTCATCTTTCACCATGACTGATTTGGAATTGGAAAGATGAGTATATGTGCTGAATAATAGATGCAAAGTGCTCAGAAGAATGATTCAAGAATAAACATGCCTGGGGCTACACAGATTGCTCAGTAGCAAAGAACACTTACAGTACTTGCAGAAGATCCAGTTTCAGTTCCCAGCACCCATATCAGGGAGCTCACAACGACATAGAACTCCAGTTCTGGGGGATTCAACGCCCTCTGCAGCATCCATGTGTTACACATACATATTCAGGCACATAAACATAAAA
>NW_008343226.1:0-822 GCF_000622305.1 Nannospalax galili | reverse complement strand
AGAAAAGGGATTAAGGGGGGATATCTAACACTAATGGCCTTTGGAAAAAGTCAAATGGAAGTTTATCACTATAGACGATTCTTAAAGTATTTACCTATGCAATATAAAAATAATTTAAATGGCGTCACCCCATAACAGGGGCCAGTTCCCCACAGACACCATAGGTCAACAAATAAAAATCCAAATACTAGGAATGGGCGTCCTTTTTGGGAAATTTTGACCAGGGGTGATGTCATAGACCCTCACACAATACTGGTTATTGCTATTGATCTTGGTTACTCGTAAGAACTTAATGGTAAGACCTTATTGCTGAAGATACTATGTATGTTGTATTAGTCACTTTTCTCTTGCTGTGATAGAAACACTGACCAAAGCAATTTATAGAAGGAAGAGTTTGTTTGATCTTACGGTTCCTGAGGAATTACAGTCCATCATGGCAAGGAGGCATGGTGGCTGGAGGTGCCGGAAGCAGGAACAGTAGAAGGGAAGCTCTAACATCATCATGCAGGCACAGGAAGCAAGAGACTGACTGGAGATCTGGCCAGACTTAAGAACTCTGTAAGCCCACCCCCAGTGACATGCTTCCTCCAGGATAGCCACACCTTCTGAAAACTGCCAAAATAGCGCCATCATCTTGGGACAAAATGTCTAAACATTTGGAGCCTATGGGGAACATTTTCATTTAAATAATCACATATGTGTAGGATTTTTTTTAATTTAAAGCCGTAATTCTTTTTCAATGAAGTCTTAAAAAGTATTTTAAAAGAAAATGGGTAAAAGCATTACTGCTCTAGTTTAGTAGGTGAAAGGGTCAGACTATTT
>NW_008343225.1:0-529 GCF_000622305.1 Nannospalax galili | reverse complement strand
CTAGCTTGACAAAGGGAGGTTCAATTGGGGGTTGATCTGCCACTGGAGTTCCACCCTATCATTTTGGCCTTAAAGGCATGCTTTCGGCCTGAGAGCCCTAAACCCTCAGCACCACCTCCTGACGAGCCTTCAGAAACCCCGGCATGGGAATCGTGGGAAGAGTTTGAGGAAGAACGCAGAAATGCAACAGAAGTGAAACCAAAAATGGCCAAAGTAACAAGCGGCACCTCGGGCGTGCCTTGGCTAGCTTCAGGGCTTCCTGAGACCCATGAAAACCGTCCCCATTTCCAGGATCCTGGCCCCGCTCAGGAGGCTTCAGTGAGGCCACGAAACGTAAACCCAGGAGGCACGCGCCCTGACCCCTGGTATCCCTGGGAGGCAAAGGATTTAAAGGAATTAAAAAAGGTGGTGGCTGAGGATGGCCCAGGATCACCCTGGGTAGATACTCTCTTCCAAGGCTTGGCTCATCAGCTGTGTATACAAAGGATTGTCTGGACCTCACCAAAGCAGTCCTTCCTAGCCCTATATA
>NW_008343224.1:4468-9796 GCF_000622305.1 Nannospalax galili | reverse complement strand
GTAAATATAAGGACGCATATTTAGCATAAAGTAAGAAATTATGTTGTCCTACAGATATGGCATAAGTAGTTTTTTTCTCTAGGATCTATGACACCTCCAGCCATATATTTGACCATGGTTATACTACTTCACATGAGTTCCCTCCCATTGAGTGGACCTTAATTCCAATTAAACAGCTGTTGATCCCCCACAAGATGAAAGTGTCACTACAGTACTAAGAGCAATAAACATATTCCTTATTCTTTTGAGTTTCGTCTTTTGAGAACTCTCTGCTTAGCCCCTTGCCCCAAGTTTTAATTGGGTTATTTATTATTATGAACTTTTTAGTTGTTAGTTTATTCTAGATATTAACCCTCTGTCAGAAGTTTAGCTCATAAGGTTTCTTCCCATTCAATAGGTTGCCTGTTCATGCAAATAGTGATTTATTCTTCTGTATAGGAGCTTTTTAGTTCCATGAGGTCCTATTTGTCAATTGCTGAACTTAATGCCTGCAGTGTCTTTTTCAGAAATTCTGTTCCTGTGACTTTAAGTTCCACTGCAATCACAACACTCCCGTCTATCAGTTTCAGGGTATCAGGTCTTATGAGGAAGTCTTTGATGTACTTGGAATTGAGTCTTGATCATGGTGACATATAGATATCTAATTTTATTCTCCTATATAGCTATCCAGTTTGACCAGCACCATATACTGTAAATGCTATCTTTTGTTCAAGGTGTGTTTGGGGCCCCTTAGTAAAAAATCAAGTAACTGTAACTGCATGGACTTAAATCTGGGTCCTCAACTCTATTCCTTTGATCAAATGTTAGTGACATATCATTTTTATTACTAGAGCTCTGTAGTATATACACTAGAAATCAGGGATTGTGATACTTGCAGCTCTTCTTCTATTGTTCAGGATTGTTTAGAATACCATAGTTTTGAGCTTCTTTTTTCAACTTCTGTGAAGAATTGGGTTTGAATTTTAATAAGGATTGCATTGAATCTTTAGATTGCTTTTGGTAGGATAGCTATTTTCACAATATTAATCCTATTGATCCATGAGCATGGTAGATCTTTTCATTTTCTGGTATCTTCCTCAATTTCTTTCTTCAAGGTCTTAAAATTTTTATTATACAGGTCTTTCTCTTCTTTAGCTAGATTTGTTCCAAGCTACCACACACGCCTGACAAGTGTACCTCTCACCATTCATCCAAGAAGCTTTTTTTACCATACCTGGAGACTATTACAAAGTTCCACAACTGGTCCAACATAGGGAATAAGTGTCTGTGAGGTGTCCAGCCTTAACTGACGTATATGCAATGCACCTTCTACATCTAAACCTCAGAGAACATCACAGAAGAGGTGCAGAGAAAATATCAGTGCAGCTCTCAGCTCTCACCAGAGAAGTTTCCTCATTCAGCAGACAGTGATTAACCCAGAGACCCACAATTGATCAAAGTGCAAAGAATAAGAGACTTCCTGGTTTTTTCATTTAGTAGGACACTTATATCAAACTTAGTCCACTCAAGGCTCAAGAATTAGGAAAATTTTAAGAGAGGGATGTGGTGAATGACCTCAAGGAAACAGTTTTCCAAGTAGCTGGATAATTACTCATATGAATTCACAGCAATGCTGACAGCATGCACAAGACTCAGATTTCCCGAAGTCAGAAATCCCAACCTTAGCTGAGTACCTATTGACAGCCAATAGTTGTTGGGAA
This sequence comes from Nannospalax galili, assembly GCF_000622305.1. Taxonomy (NCBI): domain Eukaryota; kingdom Metazoa; phylum Chordata; class Mammalia; order Rodentia; family Spalacidae; genus Nannospalax; species Nannospalax galili. Next base: position 8,096 of record NW_008343224.1, on the reverse strand, counting down.
AGGGAGAGCCAGTTTTCATTAAGGATGTAACACTAGATAGGTTTACCAAGCTGCAGTGGATTGAACCACACAAAAGGGCATTTGAGGACAGAAACTTGAGTCAGCAGGCTTTAATGTATATGACAGAGTACATGAAATCAAGTGGGAGCATTAAGAGTTGTGCAGATAGGGGAAGTGTCTAAATATGATGAAATAAATTTATGAACATTGCAAAAATGTGATAAAACATAACTCTTGAATTTAAAAAAGTGGCAAAGTGGGTTATCCTAATTGACAACTCTACAGTATCAATTGTCCAAATATTTTTTAGGTTATGATTAGAGTTAGGTGGAAGATTTGTTTAAGGGTTATGATTAGGGTTGGGTTTTGTGCTTGTTTCCTGGATAGGACTAGGGTTAGGATTGAGTCTAATTTATATATTGAAGTTTGGGATTAGCGTTAGATTTAGGGGTAGGTTTTGGTCTAGGTTTATGTGTAGGTTTAGGCTTAGTTTTACAGTAATCCTTAGGGTTAGGGCAAGGTTTAATGTTAAGGTTTGGGTTTAGGGTACATATTTATGGTTAGTGTTAGGGTTTGGATAGGTTTGAGCTAGTTTTGAGTTTAGGACTAGGGTTACGTTTAGGGATAGATTTAGTTTTATGGTTAGGGCTACAAGTAGGTTTAGGGTTGGGGTTAGGTTTAGGTCAAGGTTTAGGTTTAGAATTACTGTTAGTGACGTGGGTAAGTTTAGGGTTAGGTTTACTTAGGTTTAGGGTTGGGGTTAGGTTTAGGTCCAGGTTTAGGTTTAGAATTACAGTTAGTGATATGAGTAGGTTTAGAGTTAGGTTTATGGCTAGCACTATACTAAGGGTGAGGCTTAGGTTCAAGTTTAAGGTTAGGTTTTGGGTTAGGGGAGGGTTAGGGTTATGTTCAAGGTTAGGCTTAGCTTTATTGTTAGGTGTACGGGTAGGCCAAGGATTAGATTAAGGTTTTCATTAAGATTAGGTTGCGTCTAAGGTATATATTTAGGGTTAGTTTTAGGTTTTGCTTACAGTTTGGGTTAGTGTTCGGCGAAGGCTAGGGTTATATTTCGGGATAGGGCTAAGTTTATGTTTAAGGGGATAGGGCTAAGTTTATGTTTAGGATTACATTTACTGTAAGAGTTAGGGGTAGTTTAGAGTCAATGTTGGGTTTAGGTGTAGGTCTAGGCATGAGTTTAAGGCTTATAATTAACATTAGGTTTAGGGGTAGGTTTAGGGTAAGGATTGGTCTAGGTCTACTGTTAGTGTTAGCCTTAGCTTAAGAGGTTGGGCTAGGTTAGTGTTTGGTCTGAGTTAGGGCTAGGTTCAGAATTAGGGTTAGGGCCAGGGTTATGTTTAAATTTAGGGTTAGGAAAATCATAGAATTTTAGATCGGGTGTGGCTACATTTAGGGTTATGTTTGTAGTTATGTTTAGGATTAGGATTAGGATTTCATCTAGGGTTAGTTCCAGGTTTAATATAAGTTTAGGGTTAGGATTAGGATTATGTTTTTTCTAGGTGCAGATTTAGGTTAGGATTTGACTTCAGGAAAGAGCTGGGGTTAGGGTTAAGCTAAGGTCAATGTTTAATATTATTATTGTGGTTACAGTAAGACTAGTGGTTAAGGTTAGATCTAGGGTTAGATTTAGTTTTATGATTATGGTTAGGGTTAGGGTTAGGATTAGGGTTAGCATTACGACTAGTGGTATGTTTAGGTTAGGTTTAGGACTGGAGTAAGGATTAGGGCTTGGCTTATCATTAGGATCAGTGATAGGATTATGTCTAGGGATAGTCTTAGGTTTAAGGCTAGTGTTAGGGTTAGGTATAGGTCTAGGGCTACAGTAGATTTAGGATTAAGGTTAAGTCTAGGGTAGGTTTAGGGTTATGATTATTTTTAGGTGTAGGGTTAGGTTCAGGGCTAGTGCTATGGTTAGGGTTAGACTTAAGTTTAGGTTTGGGTTTAGGGTATGTATGCTAAGGTTAGGGTTAGGGCTATTGCTATATTTAGGGTTAAGGTTAGGTTTAGAGTTAGGTTTAGGTTTAGGGCTATATTAAGTATTAGGGCAGGGTTAGGATTATCGTCTAAGCGAAGATTATGTTAAGGTTAGTGTTAGGTTTAGACCTAGCTTCACACTAGGTTTAGGTTTGTGTTAGGAATACAGTTAGTGTTAGAATTAGGGCTAAGGTTATGTTTACGGTTATGGTTACGGCTATGATTATTTTTAGGATTAGCGCGAAGTTTCATGTTTGGATTATCGTTAGAGTTAGGGTTAGGATTTATTCTTGGTTTAGGTTTAGGTTTTGGCTTTTTAATAGGGTTAAAGTAGAACTATGGTCAGGATTCAGTCCATTGGTAGTTTTAAGATTAAGATTAGCATTATTGTTAAGGGTAGGTTTAGGTTTAGGTTTATGGATATGGCTAGGTTAGGTTTAGGATTAGGGAAAAGTTTAATGTTAGGGTAGAGATAGTTTTAAGGTAAGATTAGGATTAGGTTTAGGGCTAGGGTTCTGGATAGGATTAGGTTTAGCCTTGGGCCTAGATTTTAGATTGAGGGATAGGTTTAAGGTTAGGTTTAGGGGTGATGTTTAGACTAGGGCTACATAGAGGGTTATACTTAGTTTTATGGTTAGGCTTAGGATTGGGGCAAGATTTAGGGTTAATTATTGGTTATGGTTAATTTTGGTCAACAGTATATATTTTGGATTATTATTAGAGTTTGAGTTACGGTTAGGGTTACAGTTAGAATTATGGCTAGGGTTATGTTAAGGGATAGAGTTAGGTTTACAGTAATGATTATCTTTAAAATTGTGACGGACCAGCCCAGACCAGAGCAGTTCAGTCTGACAGGAGCAGGGTCCCCGAAAGAGTGGACAAGGATTTGGCAAATGACAGTCAAAAGCATGGCAGTTTGGTGAAGGTCTGAGTGTATTTTTGCAGATGCGGGGCTCAAATTAAGTACTGAAAAGTTACATGATTACATCAATAAGCCATTGTTCTGTGGTTAACCATTTTCTAAGAGTTTTGATTTCAGAAACAAAAGTGAAACACAGGTCAAACAAAATACATTGCCAAAGTATGCTATTATCTTTACAAGCATCAGCTAATGTTAAACAGAAAGTTTCCTGTTTCTCATCTTGGTGAGTTCACATTAGAGACTTTTAAAGTTTATATTCTGTGGTTACACAGTGAGATGACCTCAATCCAATATGTGCTTTCAATATTAGCTCTCTAATCATTAGTATTTCTATTTGAATTCCAGGTGATTCACAATACTGTTGCTTTATATCCGCTTTTTGTTTTTCCCTGTTCATTATACTGTCCCAAACCCCAAGCAGTATCAGTATCCCATTCTAATCCTGTAGCTCTCATGAAATCCTTCCAAGTGTGGGACTTATAAATATAATTAACCCATCTTTCTCTCCAAGAAATAAACACATTCTTCAATTGTCTCTGTATGCTCTCCTTTTGTTCCTTACTAAGCAGGCACCAAGGTGGCCCAAATCTGGCAAGTCTGTCCATGAATTGTAATGAATACCAAGAAATCCTTTTTCCTCCCATCTACCCCCTTCCTTATCATATGCTCCTGTAAAAGGCAGTGGTTCATCCATAGGTTCTGGAATTTTATACA
>NW_008343224.1:2468-4238 GCF_000622305.1 Nannospalax galili | reverse complement strand
GGTTACGGTTAATTTTGGTCTACAGTATATATTTTGGATTATTATTAGAGTTTGAGGTATGGTTAGGGTTATAGATAGAATTAGGGCTAGGGGTATCTTAATGGATAGAGTTAGGTTTACAGTAAGGATTAGCTTTACAAATGTGGCTAGGGTTGGAGTTAGGGTTAGGTTTGCGGTTAGGTTTATTTATAGGGTTAGGCTTAGGAGTATGATAATATTAGGGTTAAGGGTAGTTTTAGGGCTAATGATAGGGTCAGGTTTATGGATAGGGCTAGGGTTAGGATTAAGATTAGTTCAAAGTTTAATATTAGGGTATGGATAGGACTAGGTCTAGGATTAGTGTTATGGTTACAGTTAGGGTTAGGTTTAAGATTAGGTTTCTGAAAAGGTTTAGGGTTGTGTCTAGGTAATATATTGAATGTTGGGATTAGAGTTTAGGTTAAGGACAGGTTTAGAGCTATGGTTACGTGTACATTTATGCTTAGTTTTAAGGTTTGGCTTATGGTGACGGTAAGGTTTAGTGTTAGTGTTAAGGCTTTGTTCATGTTCACACTGTTTAGGTTAAGGGCTAGGTTTAGGGTAAGGTTTGGGAGTTTGTTTATGGGTAGATTTGGGTCTAAGTTATATTTAGGGTTAGTATTAGGTTAAGGGCTGGGGTAGATTTACGGTTCGAGCTACATGAAGGGTTAGTGTTAGTTTTAGGGTTAGGGTTAAGGTTAAGTTTAGGACTGGGGTTACATGTAGGGTTTGGCTTAGTCTTAGGTATAGGCTTAAATTTAGGGTTAGAATTAGAGTTAGGGGTAAGATTTAGGGTTATGTATATTGTTTGGTTTAGCGCTAGGTTTAGGTTTAGTGTTAGGGTTAGGGCTAGGGCTAGGTCTAGGTCTAGGGGTAGGTTAGGTTTATTGCTAAGGCTAATGTTAGAGTTAGCGATAAGTCAAAGGTTAATATTAGGGTTACAATTAGTGTTAATTGTAGGGTTTGTTTGAGGGTAGGGTTGCTGATAGAACTAGGGTTAGGATTTTGTGTAGGTTAGGGTTAGGGCAGGGATTATGTTTAGGATTAGGTTATGTTTAGGGTTAGGCTTAGTTTTCGATGAGGGTTAGGGTTAAGGCTTGGCTTAGGCTTAGGGTTAAGACTGTGTTTAGAGTTGGCGTGAGGTTAAGTGCTGGAATTGTTAAGTGTTAGGGTTAGGTTTAGAGGTAGGTTTAGGATTACAATAGGATTATGCTTATGACTAGGGTTAAGTATAGGTTTATTTGTAGTAATAGAATTGGCTTAGCATTAGGGTTAGCACTAGGGTTAGGATTAGGTTTATGGCTTGAGCTAGAATGAAGTTTAGCATTTGCTCAAAAGTTAATATTAGGGCTAGGTTTAGGTCTATTGTTAGGTTAAAGTTAGGCTTAGGGTTAGTTTTAGACCTTGGCCTATGTTTAGGGTTAGAGTAGGTAGTAGCATGAGGTTGAGGGTAGCATCTAGCTTTATACTTAGGGTTAGTATTGGGCTTAGGTTCAGGCATATGGTTAGGTTTAGGGCTGCATGTAGGGTTAGGCTGTTTAGGTTTACATTTAGGGGTAGGTTTAGGGTTAGGTTTAGTTGTAGTGTTTGCATTAAGATTAGGGTTCAGTTTGGGCCTAGGATTTTGTTTGGCGTTAGTATTAAGTTTAGACTCTGGGTTAGGTTAGGGCAAGGTTTACATGTAGGGTTAAGTTTAAGTTCAGGTTAAGATTTATGTTAAGTTCTAGATTTACAGTAGGAGATAGGGTTAGG
>NW_008343224.1:0-750 GCF_000622305.1 Nannospalax galili | reverse complement strand
TGCTGAATGTCCCATCACAAGGCAAATATAATGTCAAAAGGTGTCATCACAATACTCAAATTTGATGATGCAATGTTTAATGTGCCATCAAAATGTTCCAATGTGCCAATCCTATGGCCTCATGTGTCATTATATTGCTCCAATTTGCCACCACAATGTTAAAATATGACTTCATAATGTTCCATTGTGTAACAACAATGCTCCATTTGCCATCACAATTCGCCATTGTGTCATTACAATGATCCATTTTGTCTTCAACATGGTCAATAAGCAAAGATGGTGCTTAATGTCCCCAGAAAATCCCCCAATGTGACATCCCAATACTCTGATGTCATTTCACAATGCTCCAATGTGTCACCACCATGCTCAATATGACATCACAATGCTGACTGCCCCCTCACAAAGCTCCTAATGTGTCATTACAATGCTCACTATACAAATATAATGCCCCGATGTGTCATCACAATATTAGTTTGGTATTGCAATATTTCATGTCCCATCACAATGCTCCAATGTGCCAACACTATGGCCCCATGTGCAAGTATGTTGCTCCTGTGTGCCAACACAATGTTACAATATGACTTCATAATGTTCCATTGTTCCATCACAATGCGACACATGTAATTACAATGATCCATTGTGCTGTCACCTAGTTCAATATGTACAAACGGTGCTCAGTGTCCCCTCACAATCCCCCAATGACATCACAATGTGCCATTGTGCCATCACTTTGCTCACTGTGCCATCACA
>NW_008343223.1:33022-36242 GCF_000622305.1 Nannospalax galili | reverse complement strand
GGGCACCAGCTCCTAGCTGGCACAAGGTTCAGAGGTTCCACGTTGTGGCACAAGGTTCAGAAGCTGCACGTTGTGGCATGAGGTTCAGAAGCTCCATGTTGTGGCACCAGATATAGGCTCTGTAGCTGATGGCTACACACTTCTCTGGAGCGGAGAGCTTCCTCTGCTACTAGATTATTATCTAGTCGGAATCCCGCCTCTATTACACCCTTGTACCCTTCCTCAGGATTGCAGAGTTCCTGGCCAGTGAACTCCACAGGGAAGAGGCACGGAGGCGGCGAAAGCTGGGGTATCTGTGGGCCGATAACGGAGGAATAGCGCCCCCCGGGGAGACTGGATCACAGGATTTAGTGTTACAGCTCAAGACAAGTGACTCAGCTCAGATCTCAGTGATTCAGCTCCAGCTTCAACTTTATTGGGGTAAAACTAGGACTATTTATAGTGTAGAGACAGCAGAAGAAGTCTTAGCTGATAGGTACTTTTAGGATGCCTCATTTACATAGGGCGGTGGGCTTCTATCAGGCTATCAGACAATGCCTGATTAAAACCTGGTAGCTTCTGTGCCAGAGGGCATGTATTTGTGGTGAGCACTTTAAAAGAAGAGTCAGGGAGGATGCCAGGAAGGCACTCTGCTATGAAAGGACTGTGCAGCACATGGTTTCCGAGCTCGTGAGCTATCCGGACGTGAAGAGACTTCTACTTTGCATAACAGAGGATGCCAACAAAAATGTGTTAGCAAAATTGTTTTACTTTCATCTCTGGAATTGTACATCTTAGCATGACTGTTCTGTGGTTTTTGTGATCTTTGCTGTATATATCTCAAACCTTGCAACTGCAAAAATTACACTCAGACTTTCATCAAGCTCCTTTGCATCTGTTTTTCACTAGCCGACTCCTTGTCCACCCTCTTGACGACCCTGTTCCCGTTGGACTGAACTGCCCCGGTCTGGGCTGGTCCGTCACAGGTGGTGCCCGAACAGGGATGCGGAGGGTAAGTTATCTCTCCCCTTTTCTCTCTTTTTAAAAATTTCAGGCAAGGATAAGATCTCTTCAGGGCGCTGCAGGTCCACTGGTAAAGCATGACCAGGTTAAGTTGACCAGTAGGTAAAGTATCATGGGGCATTCTCAATCAAAGAATAAGGGCCTTTCCTTATCAGTTTGAGTATTAGTATACCAAAAACAGTATTGGAAGAAACTTCTAAATTGGCAGTAGCAGCCTGGAGAAGACTTCCAGGAGCAGGAGGTACAACCACTGTTCTTTCTGGAATTAGACAAAAACAGGAAGAAACATATGAGAATTTTGTAGCAAATTGGAGGAAGCATTGCAAAGGATGATGCCTTCATCTGAGGGATCAGAAATTTTATTAAAACAATTGGCTTGGGAAAATGCTAACTCTCTATGTAAAGAATTAATAAGGCCAATTAGGAAAACAGGCTCTTTACAGGATTATGTAAAAGCCTGCATAGATGCCTCACCAGCAGTGGTCCAAGGAATGGCCTATGCTGCAGCAGTGAAGGGACAGCATTTCAGCGCCTATGTTCAGAATCTTAAAAGCAGGCCTCAGACCAATTACGAGGGGGTCTGTTTCTCATGTGGAAGGCCAGGTCACATGAGTAAAGAATGTTTCAGTAAAAATAAAAGGAGCAATAATGGAGAGAGAAAACCTGGTAATAAGCGAGAACCTCCTGTGATCTGTCCTAGGTGCAAGAAAGGAAAACATTGGAAAAATGAATGTAAGTCTAAGTATCATAAAGATGGGACACCCCTAGATAGGAAGAAGAAAAGGAAAAAAAATAAAAAAAATAAAATGAGGAGAGGGGCAAGCCCTCAGCCCCTTCAAAGAAAGAGGGATAGACATGGTGGATTCAGGTAAGGAAAAAGACAAACAATTTGAACTAAATCCTTTGACCGAACTTTTTAGTATGATCTTCCTAGAGCCACTCCAGGAAGTGCTAGGTTGGATTTGGCAGCAAATAAAGATTATGTACTCTCCCTTATGGAAGGGACCCAATTAATAGAGACCTCTGTTAAAGGAGGTCTGCCTTTGGGTACATTTGGCTTAATAATTGGCAGAAGTTCAAATTATAAAAAGAATTTTGAAGTGATTCCAGGAGTCATAGACTCTGATTTCACTGGAGAAATAAAAATAATGATTAGACCTCTTAAAGAAGTGGTACAGATATATAAAAATCAGAGAGTGGCCCCTTACCTCAGAAAAAAATACAGGCTGTATAGGAATTAGTGAAAGAACAGCTAGATAAAGGACATTTAGTAGAATCAACCAGTCCCTGGAATACACCTATATTTGTCATTAAGAAAAAATCCGGTAAGTGGAGACTATTGCAAGATTTAAGAGCAATAAATGAAACCATGCATGACATGGGGGTTTTACAGCCTGGTCTGCCTTCACCGGTGGCAATTCCCTTTGACTTATTTATTATCATTATAGACCTGCAAGATTGTTTCTTTACAATACAATTAAGTCCTGAGGATTCTCAGAGATTTGCTTTCAGTGTTCCATCAACTAATTTAAAACAACCTTTTCAAAGGTATCAATGGAAAGTACTTCCTCAGCAGATGAAAAATAGTCCAACTTTATGTCAAAAATTTGTGGATAGAGCATTGAGAGATATCAGGATCAAATACAAGGATGCTTATATAATACATTATATGGATGATATTCTATTGGCCCATAAAACTAAAGACTTTGCAGAATCAATATTAAAAGACATGATTTGATCATTAAATATGGTCTTATAACAGCTCCAAATAAAATACAATATAATAGGCCTTTACACTACTTAGGAAAAGTCATTGGTGAGCAAGAAATCAGCTCACAAAAAATGAGTATTAAAATAGATAAATTGAAAACTTTAAATGATTTTCAAAAACTATTAGGGAATATAAACTGGGTAAGATCTTATTTAAAAATAACTACAGGAGAATTACACCCCCTATTTGAATTGTTAAAAGGAGATGCTAATCCAAAATCACAACGACAGTTAACACCAGAAGCTTTGGAGAAAATAATATTGGTAGAAGAAAAACTACAGACAGCTAAGCTAAAACAAGTTGATTATAAAGCACCATGGGATTTAATAATAATAAAAACTTCATATACCCCAACTGCATGTTTATGGCAAGAAGGAATCTTGGAATGGATGCATTTACCCCATACACAAGTTAAAATGGTATCTTCATATACATATATATATATAT
>NW_008343223.1:22670-31861 GCF_000622305.1 Nannospalax galili | reverse complement strand
GAGAAAGCCTAAGCAAGTAATAAAGGTCTGTATAGGTTTGTTATGATTTTTCAATGATAGAACAGACAATCTTGAGGGCATAACTCAGTCAATTAGTTTAAGGATGTCTAGTAAAGGTTTATTTAAGAATATTGCCCAAGCTTTATCTGCATAACAATGACTACTGAAAGATGTCTTTTATGTTTCTCTGTATTATGCAAATGTTACTTTTGGCACTTTCTTTTACCCATAACAAGAATGATTTGACTCAAGAAAGCCTAGGTCTACCTCCTTGAACCAGATGTATGCAATCTAGAAGAAAACAGTTTCTGTGAAGCTTGGTCTGAATTCTGATGTTTATTTCCTGTCGATAGCCACTCCATCAGCTATCAAAGTATCTGAAAACAAATCCTAAGTTCATCATTCTCAAGTCCAGTCTTGGCAGCTCAAAAAAAAAAAAAAGCCTTACTCTCCTAAAAGCTACTAAATGAGATTGTACCTTGATTTGGCACCCCTATTGGTCTGGGGTCTGACAGTGGCCCAGCTTTCATAGATGTATTTCTGCTCTGGAAACTGTTATTGAGTATGTTAAAGCTATAATGAAATGCTTTAAAAAAATAGGAATCTTAATTCTTACGTTCTCCTTCTGAATAATGAAAACTGTAACTGTATCCTGGAAAGGACCCAGCATTCTAATAACCTCGGGAAGAGGATATGCATTTGTGTTTCCACAGGACACTGAAGCTCCCATCTGGATTCCTGACAGGCTCGTCAAGCCCTACAATCAAGCCCAGGGCAAGGAGGAATTGAGGAAGACTGAAGTCTGTGATGCACAAACTACAGAAGCTGAGAGTGTCTCCTCCGCAGGCCCGATCAACACAGGAAGCCAGTCTGCCCACCTGGGGACAAGTGAAAAAATTGACTCGTGAAGCAGAAAATACTGTGGTTGCTGCAGGGCAACCTTTGACAAAAGAAAATATGTTTCTTGCCATCCTTGCTGTTCTGACCGCACAAGCCTCAGTTACTTCAGGGGAGATTTATTGGGCGTATGTACCTAACCCACCTCTTTTGCATCCTGTGGGATGGGGAGATGAATCACAAATTAAAATAATGACTAACTATAGCCAACTTTTAGGTGGGTCTGAAGATTTTAAAACTTTTCACACAACTTCTGAAATTGTTAATTATGAGGGAATGTCAGATACCACTCCCATTTGTGTAAGTTTAAAAGGGCAAGTGATGCCTGGATGCTTACCTATTAATTATAGAACCTTCTACACAGATGCTCCTGATTGCAGCTCTGATTCTGGTAAAAGATTAATGTGGGAATGGGTATGCTAACTTTGGGATATTATAACTATAATGAAACCTTTCTAGATCCTGATATTAACATGCCTTTAGAAAACTGTTTTCAAGAGTATCATGATAAAGATCAATTTTGGAATTCCTTTATCACTTATCCAAAATGGTTAAATTGTGGATTTCCTTCTAAAGTATCTAAACATCAGCCTCCAGGGTCTAAAGATTCTATTTATGATTTCTCTATTCCAAATCCTAATTATAATTATATTGAATATCTGTTAAATAACAAAAATAAATTTAATAATTTTAAGCTTCAGACTTATGGAGAACCAGTTAAAAGATGGTTTACTCCCAGATGGGTGGCTCCCAGATACGTGAGTCACTCTCCAGAGCATAATAATACAAATATTCATCCCAGTCTCTTCCGGCTTTTTGCAGCTGCAAACATGCTGCTGCTTAGGAAACCGAAAGAAAGCACACCTACTCCGGTGGGGGTAAGAGCTTGTATTAGTTGTCCTTTTGGATTTTTGGCAGGGAAGCCTAGTAATTTTAGTATCTCAAATTATGGGAAATCCTATCATGTAAAATGTTCAAATTGTGTGTTTACTAATTGTTTCACTTCTGCATTGGACAAAGATTATTCTGTAATAGTGTTATTAAAGCAACCTAGTTTTGTTATGCTTCCAGTAGATTTAGGATCAGATCCTTGGTATGATAATTCAGCTTTACAAACATTGAGGAATTTGAATAAGTTAATCAGGCCAAAAAGATTCATTACAATGCTGATATTGGACATAGGCGCATTGATTACCATCTTGACTTCGAATACTGTTTCCTCTATTGCTCTAGTGGAAGACGTCAAAATGGCACATTTTGTAAATAATCTTAACAAATATTTCATTGGCTTTAACAGATCAATATAGCATTAATCAAAAGCTAGACATGAAGATAAACGCTTTAAAAAAAGTGATTTTAGCTTTAGGACAGGAAGTGCAAAATTTAAAGGTACAGCTCTCTACTAAGTGTCATGCTAGTTTTAAATATGTTTGCATGACTCCTTTGAATTATAATACATCCTTGAATTAGAATGCTACTAAAACCCATTTTTTTACCCTCCCAGACTGATGAACCTAAGACAGGGGCCATGAGGGCAATCATGGTTACCCAAGGACGGGCAACTTCAGAACCTGAGGAGAGGCAACCTAAGACAGGGAGGTCATAATAAAATAGGGAAAAGGGACGGTGACTCCCATTCCCGGGGCTATCCCTGAGAAGCCTCTCTTAAAATAATAAGGGGAGATGTAGGGACCTGAGGCTTGAGACCTGAGACTTGAGGCCTGAGACCTGGGACCTGAGACCTAAACATACAATAATCAAAGCAGCTAAGAATAGGCAACCTTGGAAACTCCTAGATAAGTTACAGTAAGAATCAAGAGTTTATGTAGGAAATAATAGATGAGTGATTATTCAAGGAAGGAAAGTTTCATGGTATTCATTACAATTCATGGATAGACTTGCCAGATTTAGGCCACCTTGGTGCCTGCTTAGTAAGGAACAAAAGGAGAGCATACAGAGACAATGTTTATTTCATGGAAAGTAAGATGAAGTAGTTATGTTTATAAGTCCCATACTTGGAAGGATTTCATGAGAGCTACAGGTTTAGAATGGGATACTGACGTAACGGGGTTTGGGACATATTAATGAACAAGGAAAAATAAAAAGCAGATATAAAGCAACATTATTGTGATTCACCTGGAATTCAAATAGAATTATTAATGACTACAGAGCTAGTATTGAAAGCACAATAGTGGTTTGAGGTCAGCTCATTGTGTAACCACAGAATATAAATTTTAAAGGTCTCTAATGTGACTCACCAAGATGAAAAACAGAAACTTTCTGTTCAGCACTAGTTAATGTTTGACAATGTATTTTGATTCACCTGTGTTTCACTTTTGTCTCTGGAATCAGAACTCTTAGAAAATGGTTAAACTGCAAAACAATGGCTTATTGATGTAATCATGTAACTTTGTAATTTATAATCTGAGCTCTGCAGCTGCAAAAATTACACTCAGACTTTCATCAAGCTCCTTTGCGTCTGTTTGTCACTAGCCGACTCCTTGTCCACCCTCTCGACGACCCTGTTCCTGTCGGACTGAACTGCCCTGGTCTGGGCTGGTCCATCGCAGATGATCATTTGTATTTACCTTCCCCCAATCCCAGCCCCAAGAATCTAAAAACATTGTAAAAATGAATGAAAGACCAGAGGAAGGGGTAGACTGTTGTCCAGCAATTTCTGGAGTATATATGCCTGCTACTTTCAATAAAATTTTGAGGCTTGATCAGATCCTTGTCTTGCCTCCATTTCCTTGTGTTCCTTGTTTGTTTCATTCCTTCAGGTTATTCTCCCGACCCCCCAACGTTGAAGCCCCACAGGCCGGGGCACTTTCCAGTTTTATAGAAATCTCTAGGATGGTAGGTTTGATGAGTCATCACTTAGACTGAGTGGGCTTTTTGGTGATGCAGCTGTCTGTGGTTGTCCATGCTCCTATAATTAGCTCCAATGAAGTCATCGATTTACTTAATTAGACATTGGTAGAATTTCTTTTTTCTGTCATTATTTCCCTATCTCAGGTGAGTAGACATTTGCTCACTTCTCCACAGGTGTCTCCCAATTGACTGGTTCCTGCAATGGGTGGGGCCTGACATGGAGCTGGAACGAGGAAGGGAAGCTGGGAGCCATCTTGGGATGGAAGCTAGGAGCCCGTAGAGTGTGATGGTGTAGGAAACTTTCATCCAGCGCAGCAACTCAAAGACAGAATGGACTGACTCCCTGTGGACCTGGGGCCAGATCGCTGGCTCCGGACACAGGAGTGAATGCTAGAGGGGCTATGGGAGTGGCGCGGTCTGATGGGGCTCTGAGTCGTGGAGGCGCGGGGCTAGACACTGGGTACTCATTCCTTTGCAAGTTAATAAACTCACATAAAATATTTTATATGGTTTCTCTGACCGTGCAGGAGACCCAGAGAGAATTCAGGCCACAGAATCAACATAGTCTGACAGGATATGACAAAACTGAGAATGAGTTTTAGAAGAGCGCTAATGGGAGTGCTGATGTGGTTTTTGCAATGGGTTACTAAAAAGAGGCCAGCCACACAAAAGCAGGGGCCACAGCTGTGTTGTAAATGTGGGGATATGTTGCGGGTATGTGAAGATTTGTTAAAAGTTACGCAAAAGTTAGAAAATCTTTTACCTTCTCTAAAATAAAAGGAAGTACCTGGAGAAAGAGAATGGCCACTTTGCATCATAAAAGATATGTCCCAGGTGGGAGAAGCTGTAAAGGCTGTACTGGCAGAGCCAGTTACAGAGCTGGAAAGAAAAAAAAAGGCGGGACACTTTGACTTCTGTAAAGTTCAAGGACTCAGAGGGAAAGACGGATAATAGTAAAAAGGAAGAAAAAGCTAACTGTACTATAGCTAGGAAATATTCCATGCTGTGCGTGTTGAAGCTAGGAAAAACTTACAAGCAAGCAAGCAGAGGCCCCTGGCCACATGGCTTGTGAGAGTATGGGACATGGGAGCAAATGACCTCAGGCTAAGTCCTTCAGAAGCTTCACAGCTGAGTTATATAACCACCCATCCATCCTTATCATATAGGCTGTTCAACCTAGGCCAATGCAGCGGGGAGCCGTCCTTAATGGGATGGCTGGTTGAAGGCATTAAAGATATATGGTTGTCACCAAGGGAGACTAACATGATTGGCAGGGGCTGGAAGACTATAAAGGAGGGGCAGGTGTTACTTAGAGAACTAGGTATGAGAAAAGCAATATATGATGTCCAGTTCACTGGGCCAGATGAGACTATGTTCACCAGAGATATGAAGGAAAGCTTAATTCAACTGGGTCCTTGAAAATTGTATGGAGCTTTAATGGTTTTATTAAGCCCTTTGATGGGACAGGATCTTTGTAAAGTGAGAGAGTCTATGGCAAATCTAAATGATTCTGACCAGTATGTAAAACATGTCTGTGAAATAACAGAACACCCTATAAGAGATATAAAAAAGACCAGACAGAGGAAATCGTCCACTTGGGTTACTCAAAGACAAACGTGGCAAGACTTATGTCAAGCCCAAATCCTCAGAGAAAAAACTGATAGAAAATCAAATTTGGTACTAAGGCACTTCTGGAAGGCTTTAAAACCAGAAGAACAGTTAACAAAGGACATTCGAAGGATAACAACTGTACAAGGGATGGTTAAGAATCCCCAATGATTAAATAAGATGCATTTCTCTTCTGATACAAGCTATACTAGGGGTGTAAGCAGTCTATTCTAGGGATGGAAGCAGGTTTTCCCACAAAGTTCTCCACCAGCAACCTGGTGGGATCAATGAGACAATGACAGGTGTGGCTACAGTCAGGAGGCAGACCCAGAGCCTGTCTGAGTCAGGGAACCAACAAGTGCAGGGGGTACAGGAGAAGCCCCCTGCCTCCTTAGCCTAGTGCAGGGTCAGACAACTGGAGCCAACACCTGTAAGTGTATCAAGAATAAAAGAATCAAAAGGGATAACTAAAAATGGTAATGCGCTAACCAAATTAATGCCTCATACCCATGCTATGGTACCTAACAAGGATCTGTGGAGAAAAAAGTTAATATGAATGGACAAAACCTTTCCATGCTTTATGAGGCCTTGTCTATGAGTGACTTAATATACCATGTTAATGATCCTTTGAGTGTTTTACAGATGTGAAACCCATTTGAAAGATACCTGAAGAAGCAAAGGCCAGCTATAGACAACTGTTAAGAAAATCTACAGTACCAGGGGTGGGTTGACCCCTATGAGCTGTTGGTCAGAGAGAGACCCTTGAGGTCCTCCAATTCACCAAGACTATTGCCATTAATGTCAGTTGTACACTAGAAATGTCGGTAAGGCCATGTTGCTGAGGAAACTGCATGTTGTGAGCATGGGAGAAGAAGAGATGGAACTGAGACTAAGCCAAAAAATGCCATGCCACTGGATAGATGACGTTCATATTGCCTGAAAGCTGTATACATATGGTTGGGGAAGAAAGGATCCCCTTTAAATCTACTCAGTGATGGACCTGTGTGCTGCACACTACAGACACGCCAAGCAATACCTGCAATTGCAATAATGGCTCAACCACATACGTATAACTGACAAATTTCTAATTGGATAAGGCCCACTCCTAGGGGTGGAACACACATCTGGTGTTATAAACCAGGTCAACACCTTTTGTCAAGAAAGGCTACAGGCCCTAGTCGAGAAGCCATCATGAGTATATTGTTTAATAAGGCTCTATACAGATGGTTGGGGAAGAAAGGATCCCCTATAAGTCTATTCAACCATGGCCCTCATGTGCTGCACACTACAAACATGCCAAGTAATACCTGCAAGTGCAATAATGGCTCGACCACATATGTACAACTGACAAATTTCTAATTGGATAAGGCCTGCTCCTAGGGGTGGAACACACATCTGGTGTTGAGGACCAGGCCAATGCTTTTTGTCGAGAAAGGCTACAGGCCTACGTGGAGAAGCTATCATAAGTATATTGTTTAATGTGTATAGTACACCTACTGAGATATTGTCTAGGCATTTGTATTTACATTCATGTTTGTTTAAATGTGTCTCTTTCCGTCCATTTGTCTTTATAGTAAAAGAATGGATCAGTGGTCGTGGCCCAAGGATGACTAATGGGGAGGCCCAAGAAGCCACTATTGCGCTATGACAAAGAGAGATCGTTGTACATCTATCACCCCTTCCACGGCTCAGGGACTTTAGCAGAAAATGGACAGGAAGATTTGCCATTGCCAGCCGGCCAAGACGGACAGTACCGGAAAGGGGGGTGAGGATTGAAAGAAAAAATAAGAGACAGAAAAGATACTTGGGAGGGCTAACAGTGGCGACTGCAGCCCCGGTTTATTTCAGCTCTGCCTTTTTAAACAGAAGAAATCAATTAGTTTCAACAGCTGTTTTGCCCCACATGTATCTGAGGGTCAAGGAGTGGTCAGATCAAAGGCTTCTTTGATCTTTTTGTTTACCAATATAGCCTCAAGACCAGGTGTTGTGAGGCTCTCCATATAAACACATTCCTCCTGATTAAGCAGATTAGATACCGGTGTGCATAACACAAACTCAGTAAACAAGCCTGCCACAGCTCAATGTACATAATAGACAAACAGCTCCCAACAAAGATTGTAAGAGCAGAGGATGGGGCGGAGTTTCTCTGAATTGGCTGATTCCTCCAAGGGGTGGGGCCTGACATGGAACGGAAATGAGGAAGGGAAGCTGGGAGCCATCTTGGGAAGGAAGCCAGGAGCTGCTGGTACAGCGTGATGGTGTAGGAAACTCGCAGCCAGTGCAGCAACTCAAAGACAGAATGGACTGACTCCCTGTGGACCTGCGGCAAGATCACTGGCCCCAGAGGTGTGAGTGAATGCTAACGGGGCTATGGGCATGGCACAGTCTGATGAGGCAGGCTCTGGGTTTGGAGGCATGGGGCTAGGCACTGGGTACTCATTCCTTTATAAGTTAATAAACTCACATAAAATAGATTATATGGTTTGTCTGACCATGCAGGAGACCCAGAAAGAATTTGGGCCACAACAGGAAAAGCAATGTTGTTGTTTGGAAATGTGACACCTCAATCCTTGCCCCTGTTGTTTATATTCTTAGAGGATTCAAAGTGAGTATAAAGGCAACACGTATTTCAGAAACAACTCAGTGTACTCAGTCATGTTGACATTTGTATAGTCACAGCTGCATGAGAGAATGAGACAAAAGTTTCACATGAGCCCAGGAGTCCAAGTCAGCCTATGAAACTTGCAAAACACCCATATCAGGAAGAAAAGAGGGTGGGAAAAAGGATTGGAATGGGGAAGGGTAGGAAGCAGGCTCTCCAAAATTCATGGTTTCATTTTATACTATTAGAAAATAATTCATGAATCTCCAAACGCAATAATTTTGTGGGGTGTAAATATTATTTTTCCAAAACTGGCTAGGATTAGAAAATGTTCAGCAACTTTCATAGCCAACAAAAAACAGAGTGATGTTTTTCCTAACGCACTTCAAGGACCTCCAAACAATATGGCAAAGACAAATGGCTAACACTAATTACCACACCTTAAAAATACGGAAGATCCGGGTTCATTTCCCAGTACCCACATCACAGCTTACAAACATTTGTATCTCCAGTTCTAGAGGATCCAACCCCATCTTCTGATCTCCATGCGCACTACATGACACAGGTGCACCTATCTACATTCAGGCAATACATTTATACACATAAAATAAATAAAATGAATAAAGAAAAAACAGAAATCACGAAATTCACAGTTAAACACTTTCAAACTGGTTTTGCCTCTGCACAATTGGTGGAACTTTCAGCCTTGATAGCTATTTTTACTGCTTTTCCTACAAAATCCCTTAACATATATACTGACAATGCTTATCTTGCCCACTCAATTCCCTTGCTTGAAACTGTCCCATTTATTGAACATGCCTTACAAGCTGCCGAGCTTTTTCAACAGTGCCAACAGCTTATTCGCAGGAGGACGGCCCCCTTCTTCCTAGTCCATATTCGGACCCACTCTGGCCTGCCCGGTCTCCTTTCTGCTGGTAATGAACTAGCTGATGCAGCCACCAAGATAGTTGCTGTAGCCACCATCCCTGCCATGACCAAGGCTCAACAAGCTCATGCTTTACACCATTAAAATGCTAACTCTTTAAGGCTTCTCTTTAAAATCACCAGAGAACAAGCTAGACAGATAGTTAAAAATTGTGAAACCTGTGTAACTTTCCTCCCTGTTCCCCACCTGGGAGTTAACCCTTGGGGACTGACACCCAATATGCTCTGGCAGATGGATGTCTCCCACCTTCCTGAGTTTTGCAACCTC
>NW_008343223.1:11631-22500 GCF_000622305.1 Nannospalax galili | reverse complement strand
CTGGCTACATCTCCAAGGCTTTTAAAGATTTCTCCTCCACTTTACAAATTCAACATTCCACAAGTATCCCTTATAATCCTCAAGGACAGGGAATTGTTGAACGAGCTCACCTATCTAAAAAACACCTTACAAAAAATAAAAAAAAGGTGGGTGGTACACCACTAAAGGTACCCCAACAAATTTGTTAGATCATGCACTCTATGTTTTAAACTTCCTCACCCTGGATTCAGAAGGCAAATCCGCAGCTGACTGTTTCTGGCACCCTAAGACAAAAACACAATATGCCGTGGTAAAATGGAAAGATCCTCTAGATAATTCCTGGCATGGAACAGACCCAGTCTTGATCTGGGGAAGAGGATTGGTGTGCATATATTCTCAACAACATGATGCTGCCAGATGGCTCCCTGAAAGACTGGTAAAACAAGTTAACCAAATACCCACCAGGGAAGAAACTCCTTGAGAAAACAATATATTTTTCTTTCAACAGGTTCTGAGCACATAAACCGCTCCGACTGGGAGTTAGTTGCCATCATCATCTCCTCTGCAGCCTTGATCATCCTTGTCGCCATTATTACATTGGCACTCATCGACCTTGCTCAAAAGCTGTAACACAACTCCTCACGATGCAACTGACTCTACTCCTCGGAGAGATCTGCCTGCTCCTGATGGTGGAATGCCTACCGGTTTATTCAGCTCCACAGTACAATTCTCATGTGCCTATGCAGCTGACATGGATGGTGACGAATCCTGAGACGGGCCATACACTTCAGCTCGCCAACTCTATGAGACCAATGGGTACCTGGTTTCCTGATCTGTCCTTTGACCTTTGCAAATTGGCTAAGGGCTCATGGGATTCACAACAGACTGACACGACTCCTAGAAATGCATACCCAGACTGCAGATATCGGCAGTGGTATATCTGCCCTGGGGGAGAGAGAACCTCTCGTTGTGGGGGACCCACAGACTATTTCTGTGCCAGTTGGGGTTGTGAAACCAGCTGGTCTGACCCAGGATGGCCTGGAAATGGACACAGAGGTAACGGTCCAGTAATCTTCTGGAGAACTCGGCTCAGTTGGTCCAACATAACTATCAGGTTCACTGATGCAGGAAATAGACTCACAACAGAATGGATAATAGGAAAGACATGGGGACTAAGTCTGTATTTCCCCTCCTCCACAGACATAGGTATTATTTTCTCTGTAAGGCTCCAAGCTGATCCAATTACTAGCAAAGCCCTAGGATCTAATAAGGTCTTTTCTCAACTACCAAGTAGAGCACCTACAGAACAGGTTGGGCCAGTGTTAGAAACTACTGTCCAAACTCCTTCTTCCACTACCTTGAGCATTTCTGTCCTGAACTTTTCTGCAGCCGGTCAGACTGAAATTGCCACTCAGCCAAACCCGGTGGTAATTGCCCCTCTTGGAATTAGCCATCCGGATACCACGAGTCCAATGCTGCAGGTGTTACAACAGTCATTTTTATTCCTTAATGCCACCAAACCTGAAACCACTCGAGTTTGTTGGCTCTGCTATGATGCTTCCCCCCCCCCTTTATGAAGGAATTGTGGTTGCAGGAATGTACTTGGTAGGGAAGGTAGAAGACTGTAGGTGGCACTCCAAGATTTCTTTGACTTTACAACAAGTCATGGGAACTAATGGGACCTGTGTTGGGAATGACACAGCAGCTCGAAATTCTGGGCTGTGCTCTGAGGTCCACAAAGCCACGAATGGCACAGATGATTACCTTGTTCCCCACAATGACACCTGGTGGGCCTGCAACACTGGGCTAACACCTTGTGTACATTCCCAGGTTCTTAAACGTGATTAAGGTTTTTGTGTAATAATAAGACTCTTACCTCATTTACTCTACCACTCTGATGAAGAGTTTCTAAATCATTTTGATCATGACATGGGTCCTGTTAGACAGAAGAGAGAACTCATCTCATTGACCCTCAGTATTTTACTAGGCACTGGGATCGCTGCCGGAATCGGCACAGGGACTGCTGTGCTCGTCACACAGCAGCAGTCTTATTCATCCCTGAGAGCAGATATTGATCTAGACTTAAAACGTATTGAGGACTCTATATCTGACCTGGAGGACTCTCTTAGTTCTCTGGCTGAAGCTGCCCTTCAGAATAGGAGGGGGCTGGATCTTTTGTTTCTACAGCAAGGAGGGCTTTGTGTGGCCCTCAAGGAGGAATGCTGTTTCTTCCGTGACCACTCGGGAAAGATTAAAGACAACATGGCTGCTTTAAGGGAAGGTTTGGAGCAGTGTAAGAGGGAGAGAGGACAAACAGAACCTTGGTATAAAAACTTGTTTTCCACTTCTCCCTGGCTCTCTGCCCTTTTACCCAACATACTTGGCCCATTTCTTGGCTTTCTAATAGTAATTGCTTTTGGCCCCTGGGTGTTTAAGAAGCTCACTAGCTTCATAAAAAGTCAGATTGATAATGTTACAGCAAAGCCAATTCAAACACATTATCTCAGGCTTGCACTTAAAGATCGGGATGAGCCCTATGAGCCTGGAAGGCCACGTGACGACGTGCTTCAGTCATCCCCTTGAGAGCTGAACCGGATAGCCAAAGATGGGTAAGAGGAGAACTCACTGATAGCAACCTAACACAGGCAGGTAGCTTATAACTGCTGTCCTAGCCCATGATGGGTAAGCATCAGAAGAAGATCTCCCAACCTAAGACAGGCACGGTTCCCTAAGGGATTGTTTTGGCTCAATTCCCTCTTTATAAAAAATTAAAAAACGGGGGACATGTAGTAGGCCCCTGAGCCCCTCAATAGCAAGACCTGATTCCTGGCAAGGCTGCTTTCCTGACATCAAATCTGACCTGGTTTTAAATTAACCAGATGGCCATACTTGAAAGCCTCACAAAAACATGTTATTCTAACCCGAGCACTTACCTACCACATGAGAGACTCCCTCAATTCTCATGGAACTGCCTAAGAAACTTTTTGCATTACCTTGTAATCATGCAGGTGTGACCTTACTATAGAATTGTGACCTTAATATGGAATTTACTCTGTGATCATATGGTGTGGTGTAACTATGAAAATTGCCCTGTCAATAAAATTGTTCCTGCCTCAATAGAATTACTCCTGCCAACTTTCCCCTTCCTATCTCTATAAAAACTGTACTTTTTCCATCAATAAATGAGACTTGATCAGAAAGCCTGTCTTGTCTCCATTCTTCACGTCTCTTGTCCCTTTCAGTCCCCTCTCCTCTCTCCAGGTTCCCACATTCACTGTCTCATGAAAAACCAGGCACTACCTTAAGGTGAAAGAATGGAAAAGAATATTTCAAAGAAATGGTGCTAAGAAACAAGCAGGGGTTGCTATGCTAATATCTGAGAAAATAGACTTCAAACTAAAAGTAATCAGAAGAGATAAAATGATTGTTTCATTCTGATCAAAGGAACAATTAATCAAAAAGATATTACAGTCATGAACATATATGCACCAAACTCTGGTGCACCAAAATACATAAAAACAACACTACAGAACTTTAAGAATTAACCCCCAACTCAGTAATAGTAGGGGGATGGTACTTCACTGTCTCCATTTGACAGGTAAACCAGACAAAGAATAAACAGAGAGACATCTGAACTTAATGATACCATACACCAAATGGACCTAACAGATATTTGCCAAATAGCCTACCCAAGCAGCAGAGAATACACTTACTATTCAGCACCCCATGGAACGTTCTCAAAAATTGACCACATACAAGGGCACAAAACACTCCTCAGCAAATACAAAAAAGTTAAAATTATTCCATGCATTCAGACCACAATGCAATAAAGTTTAAAATCAAAACAGGAAGAAGCCCTAGTCACCATATGAACTCATGGAGATTAAACAACATTCTCCTGAATGATGAATGGGTGAATGGGGAATTAAGAAAGAAATTAAAGTATTCCTGGAATTCAATGAAAAGGACAGTACAACACAACAAAACCTCTGGGACACTTCAAAAGCAATCCTAAAAGGGAAGTTTATAGTTCTAAGTGCCTAGCTTAAAAAATTAGAAAAAGCCCAAATAAAAAATGACTTAACATTCCAATGTAAGACTCTGGAAAGACAAGAACAAATGAAATCCAAATCCAGCATAGGAGAAGAAATAATAAAAATCAGAGCAGAATTTAATGAAATAGAAACAACAACAACAAAATTTGCAAAGATTCAATGAATCTAAGAGCTGGTTCTTTGAAAATGTAAACAAAAGAGACAGACTTTTAACCCAGTTAGCCAGAAGAAAGAGCAAATCTAAATCATCAAAATCAGAAATTAAAGGAACATCACAACAGACACACAAAAATTTCAGAACATTATAAGGAGAATACTTTAACAACCTATGCTCTATTAAATTTGAAAATCTAAAATAAATGGATGGATAACTAAAATCATGGGAACCACCAGAGTTAAACCAAGAAGAGCTCAACAGTTCAAACAGACCCATAAGATACAAAGAAATAGAAACAGTAATACAAAACATCCTGACTAAAACAAGCCCAGGCCTACATGAATTGACAGCAGAATTCTACCATTTAAAGAAGAACTCCAACCAATACTACTTAACTGTTTTAGTTGTAAGCTCATAGATTTGGTAGTGATTTCCTTTTACTTTTTTATAATAGTTCTGGAAAGTTGGTTTGCTAAGGTAACAAGGGCATCTGTGGGAAGCAAGGCTGAGGTTCTATTATTGCATCTGCCTACAGTGACCAGCTCCTCTTCTAGCCCTTCCATAAATGCTGAATTCAAAAAGGCATGACTCATGATCCTCAAAGTTCTCAGAAGGAATTCCTGATTGCTGTTTAAAGGTTTTTGGCAAACCTGACAAAGAAGTCAGATACATTTTATTCTGGCCTTATTTTACATTGCTGTATTACAGCCCAGTCAACAATTTGTGGAAATAATTTTGGTATCACACCACAGAGGCAGTTTCCTAACTCTCAGCAGGCATTTTTAGCATCAACATCTTTTAGTACAGTCCTAAAGTGGGGTTCCTCCATCTACCAAGTGAAACAATTCCTCTGCTTTCCCTCCTGAAGTCAACAAT
Organism: Nannospalax galili; assembly: GCF_000622305.1. Taxonomy (NCBI): domain Eukaryota; kingdom Metazoa; phylum Chordata; class Mammalia; order Rodentia; family Spalacidae; genus Nannospalax; species Nannospalax galili. The sequence goes on along the minus strand of NW_008343223.1, from coordinate 17,433 downwards.
TGAATCAATTGTTACAAATCAGAAAACATTGATTGATATGTCAATAGGTTGATCTGAAATATTTCAGCAAATCCTAGAGGGTCCAAATATGGGCCAGGGAACCCTATAATTAAAGATTTCAACTCACTTTTTGTCCAGGAAGTATAAACATTATCTGGATACCCTTTCCCTTTGGGTTTTATATTAAAAGAAACCACATCGATTTTTCTTTTGACGTAGAATTTTGTTTCTTTCAAGATTTGCTAAAGTTCCTTTGGGAATTGTTACTCTCCCATCAAGAAATGCTAGGAAGTATTTCTCCATCACTAGGGGAAAAGTAGGAGGGGAGGATGGTGAATGAGGAGGAAGCTGAAGATCTTCTGATAGGAGGCACAGCTTAGAGAAGGATAGGTGGAAGCAGAGGGTTGAGAAAGTTTCAGCAGTCACCTTTAGTTTGGCACAATCTCTAAGATTTTCTTATTAATCTCTTGCTTTTCAAAATGTTTCATTAATTCTGATATTGTTTCTAAGAATATCTTATTCATTTCCTGTTAGCAACTTTATCATTTCTTTCTTTAGATGCTTCTAAATTCCAATTAAAATAGGCTGCTCCTTCATCATCTTCTGTTCTATTGCCCAGGACTTCTAATTTTACATATAAAAATACCAATTCTGGAGCATCAAAGCTTCCCTGATAAGGGAATCATAAAGTGAAGTTCTCTTCTGTTAGATCTCATTTTTCCAAATACCTCCAAGTTAAAAGTCCATGATTAATTATCATACATAAAGCCAGCTGGAGTGCCAGGTTGGGGTTTATCTTTAAACACTTCCTCCTTAATGGAAAATTGTTTCCAATTTTTTTCCTTCCTCTGAAAAATTGGAAGTCTTTGTCTGCTAGATGAAGAATATGTGTTTTGGGTGGGTTCATGTGCTGCTTTTGGGATGGACTGTCTCAGCTTTCACCCTGAGACCATATTTTCTCTATGTGTCTTGGGGGTTATCCTGCACATTTACGGAAATGTCAGAAGTCTCAAGACACTGGGACATCAAGCCTTTGTGTATGTCTTCCTGAATGAGCCAATACAGTTCCTTCTGAGACACGAATGGGGAATGTTTGCTGGTTTCCCTATGAAGTTGTTGCATATCATGCAGACTTACCCTTGACACTTCCACACTGTTGCACTGGAGGTAGTAAATGCTTCCTATCTTCAGCATCTTTACAATCGGGTGCACATAAAATTTGTAAGCTAAAAGGCAGCAAGGTGGAAATAAACAGAAGCCATGGAAAAATACAGATTTCAGTATTGGAAGAGTGTCTGGAGGCAAAGGCCAACTAAATCTAAACATCATAAACAAACAAAATCAGGACAAACAAAACAAAACCCTAAATGCCTTCAAAAGGTCTATAATGCAGCAATACTGTAAACAAATTAATTAAAAATAAAATACTTCTTGGGGCTTGGAGATGACTCAGCAGTCATCTCCTGCAGAGGCAATGGGTTTGCAGGGGGCCAGCATCCACATGGCAATTAACTCCAGTTCCAGGGGATCTGTTACCACCTTCTGACCTTCATGGGTATTGCATGACGCAAGTACACTTATACATGCATGCAGTAAACTCATATACATAAAATAAAAATTAATAAATAAAACTTATTTTTGTCTTTTTGAAGCAGGGTCTCCCTATAGCCCCAACTGTCCTGGAACTAGCTATGTAGACCAGGCTGGCCTCAAACTCACAGAGATCTACCTGCCTCTGCTTCTTGAGTACTGTGATTAAGGGTGTGTGTCACCACACCCTCTATGAAATATTTTTTTAGAAAACAAATAAAGCCAGGCATGGTGACACACACCTTTACTATCAGCACCTGTGAGGCAAAGGCAGGCAGATCTCTGTGACTTCAAGGCCAGCCTGGTCTACATAGTGAGTTCCAGGCCAGCTGTGGTTACAGAGAGACCCTTTCTCCTTTCTATGCCTCCCATCAAAGAGCTAAATTTACTGAAGGATCAAGTGGAAGAAAGACAAATGTGAGGCTGTCCAGTCATGCAGGCTGGATGCAGGATTCACTCCTGGGAACAGTATTGGCAGGTTGAACCCAAGCGTTTTTACATGTAAATTTTAAAAATATTCCAAAATCATAATTTGATTTTATAATTCAGGTGCTAGAAAGATGGCTTAACACTTAAAAGCCCTTACTGTACCTGCAGACCAGACTTCCATTTCTATCAACATCAGGTAGCTCACAATCACCTGGAACTCCACCTCCAGGGAGATCTGACATCTTTGCTATCTGTGGGCACACACATAAATCCATACATGGACATGCACACAGAGATGAATAAAATCATTTTAATCTAATGAAATGTTGAAATGGTGTACCTACAATGAGTTTCTGTACAGCATTATTTTGTAGGATTACAAGAATATCTTCTGCAAAAACAAATTCTGAGTCATCTATTCTAATGGCTTTGAAATAAACCACACAGAACAAACTAGAAGTTACCTTTCAACCAAAGGCCACAGAAGAAAGGAAAACAAAAGAGACAGAACAGAAAGCACTTTTTAGCCAGAGGTCAAACACAACATATGTGGAAACACAACATAAACCACAACAATGCAATTTCTTAAGGGAAAGTGATGTGGAGTACTAAGGGATGGGAAGGAAAAGTTCCACATAAAATCCTTCGACCAAAGGCAGGGAGTTACCAAAGTATGGAACCACAGGGACACCCTGTTCTTTTCCTTTTGGAACTACTTCCCATCTCGGGAAATTTCTGGAGATAGCAGAAGGTAGCTGGGCCTTGAGGATCTTCAGAATACATAACCTGAATACTGCAGATTGTGCTGCCCATCCCCACACAGACGGATGAGCAAAGAAGGAACCGGATCTTCTTTTTGAGCTTTATTCAGAAGAGAGGTCAGAGAAGGCAATGGTTTAACACCATGGGAAAAACATACTTCCTGTTATATGAAATGACTGAATTTTCCAGTCATTAACACTCTAGAATCATTGACCTTCCCCTGTCAACTCAATATTAGTGGCTTCACTGAGGAAGAGAAATCTTGAATGTGTTGGCACATGATTCTGTTTGCTATGCAAGCACCACCTAGAACTGGACAGCTGCAGGCTTACAGCTACTTTCTGGGATGACCCTGAAGGGGAAATTTCAGTGAGCAGAAATTTGGGGTACACATGGACATAGGTTTCCTTGACAGGTCCAGCGGCCATTATGTTGCCAAATGTACTCATTGTGTACTGATTTACCTCATTGCCCAAAGTGCCCATGAACAAAAAGATTATGGGTGCAGGAAGTACACATGGACATAGGTTTCCTTGACAGGTCCAGCGGCCATTATGTTGCCAAATGTACTCATTGTGTACTGATTTACCTCATTGCCCAAAGTGCCCATGAACAAAAAGACTATGGGTGCAGGAATTAATTAATCATAGGCATAGGTTTGGTACCATAGTCATCTGTTCACCAAGATTGACCTGGACACAGGTGCTACTGAGTGCTAAGTGGTTGGCTAGATCTTTGGGAGATTGGAAAAAGCATAAATGAAGAATTTGGTGATGTCCTGGTTTGCTTCCTGTTGCTGTAATAAAAACCTGACCAAAGCCAACTTGGGGGAAAGAAAGGGTTTATTTAGTTGCCAAGTTACAGTCCATTGTTGGGCATATGAGGCCAATTCAGAACTGATGGTAGGAACCTAAAGGCAGGAATGGAAGTAGAGAACAATAGAGGAATGCTACTTGCTGGATTGCTTTTTATCCCTTGCTTAGCTGTCTTTCTTATGTAGCCCAGGGCCCTATGCCTAGGGATAGCACTGCCCACAGTGGGCTGGGCCCTTTCACATTATTAACAATTAAGAAAATGCCTCACAGAATGGCCACAGGCAAATCTGATCTGGGGAATTTTTCAGTTGAGGTTCTCTCTTCCCAGATAACTGTAGGTGTGTGTCAGCTAGACAGTTGAAGTAAAATATGACAGGTGAGAAGGGGTATGACTAGACATTTCCAAATGAGCAAAGGATTTTGGTTTAGGTACATTTCTCACTGCTGTGATGAAAACCTGACCAGAATACATGCAACGGATGGCATTTATTTCAGCTTGCAGTTTGAGGGATATAGCCATTATTGTGTGGAAGTCCAAGTGTAAGGAATATGAAGCAGTAGCTGGTCACTTCTGTCCATGGTAGGGAGCAGAGAGAGGACAAGAATTGTGACCTGGCATAGACACCTTAAAGCTGCTCTCAGTAACACTAATCTTCAAGGTAGTCTTCACATCAAGGTTGGCTTCACTTCAAGTTCTGTTATCATCTGAGTACCATATTTTCAAATGCATGAGCCTAAGGAAACATTTTTCATTCAAACCACAACATTCCAAACATGGCCTCCATATGTTCCTGCCCATCCCATAATTAAAATGCATGTATTGCAACCTCAAAGTTCTCCAGAATCTTCAACAATTCAAATGCTTTTCAGAGTCTGAAGTCTGTTCTGAGATTCAAGATAAGTCACATGCTTCAATGGTACCGACTAAACATTTCCATTCCAAAAGGAAGAAACAAGCTCATGAGAATGACTATAAGGCCTAAGTGACAATGAAACCCAGCACGGAAAACATTAAATCAAGTACTTTCATCACCATTATCTGAGGCTCATGATGGAATCATCTACATTCTAATGTTCTCAAGCAATTCTACCACTCCCCAAGTGTGCTGCATGCCAGACACATAGTCTCTCAATTGTTTGAGATTCCCCCATGTCTGTAGCTCACCTTGGCATATGCTCCACAGTCATGGCATTGCCAAATACTGGGATTTCCACTGAAACTTAGGTTTCATATTCACAACTTCATATAGTGGCCTCCTAGGGCTTACCTTCAGGACATCCAACCATGATGTACATGTTTGACCTCGGTAGCTCTCTGGAGCCTTGGTGCAAGACTCTGTGACTTCACGCCTATTATATATAGCATGCCTTCCAAAATGGAATCATGGGGATGATTTTCCTTAGTTCTCCTGCCACCCTGAGATGAAACATAGTCACCTTGTACCACACTTATAGTGAATTGGCTCTCTGCTTAGACAATTGGTTACTAGAACAACAATAATCCCTTCAGTAGCATTCTCAGTTGAACCTCCCTCCTTTCATATGAAGTTACATCTTCACAAGTTGGAGCCTGTGATGGATGGCATCTGGGATTCCTGGCTCCTTTCCCAATGTCCTAGTGCAGAGCACTGGTTTCCTCTTTAATGGTACTAATCTCTGTAACAGCTACTGCTGCTTTCTCAGCATCTACTTGCTTACAATTCAAAACTCAGCCCTTTCTATGTCAAATGGCACATTTTTCCTATTTTTCTGCTCCCCCTGGTGTGCTTTCATACTATGAAAATGGACAAGAGCAGTGAGTAGTAACCATTGCCCAGCCTGATGCCATCATGTCCTCACATTTCCTCCATCACACAAACTAGTGTGATACATTTTACATAGTCACACTCACATTCCAAGGCCTCTAACAGAATGTAGCAACATTATTTGTCAGAACATTGTAGGAATGAAACCTATTCAAATTCCTTATAATTTCCAATTCTGCACTGAAACTTTATCAGTTGGTGCTCCTGGGCCATATTTGTCTCAGAATTCTGTTGTACCAAAGTGCAACTAAACTCTGCTTACAACATTTTAAGCTTTTCTATGCTAAAGTTCCAAAGGCTTAAAACTTCTTCCATTAGTTCAAGAAATTACATAGATTTATCACAGCAGTGGCTCTATATCCATTTACTTTATTTCTTTATGCTACTGCAATCAAATATTT
>NW_008343223.1:7669-11082 GCF_000622305.1 Nannospalax galili | reverse complement strand
ATGGCAATTTGACTACACATAGGGTACTGCGGAAAAGGCAGTACTTTGTCCTTTTTGGAATGGAAGTTCATGTTGGGTATGGGTATGGGTCTCCTACACACATTGTACAGTGTTCTAGCTGCTAGTTTACTGGAGTGTTAGATGGTTGCAGTTACATTTTCTGGGTATCTTCCAGCCTACAGTTTACAGCCCTTGCTGCTATCCATGGGACATAGGCACAGCATTAACACTGTGACCAGGTTACACATATACCATTTCTGTATGCAATTTTTAGACCTAATCTTAACTTCTGGGAAGTTCTTCACCTTCTAAAATATTACAGTTAGGTCAGGTGTGGTGGTGCACACCTTCACTCCTTGTATTCAGGAGGCAGAGGCAGGTGGAGCTGTGTGAGATTGTGGTCATCTTATTCTACATAATGAGTTCTAAGCCAGCTGAGTTGAGGGATACCATATCTCAAAAAACCATAAATGAGTGAATGAATAAATAAAAACATTCCAGCTGGTATATTCCTAGAGTTCAGGGGAGGCAATCACAGGTGGACAGGAAGGAGAAGAGGGGAGTGGTCAGGACTGAGGAATCAATAGTGTATGAACCTCTGGCCTTGGGGATAGAGGATGTCTGGGCTCAGCCATTCTCAGGGGGTTGAGAAACAGCACCACTTAACAGTGTTACTCTGGAAATTCCAGGTTTACTAGGTGAAAAAAGGCTTCAAAATGAAATCAAGAATAAGTACATCTGATAGTAATGTTGAGAAACACTTGTAGGATTTGGAGACATGTGTGTATATGTCACATGTGTCAAGTTATCCATAGAGAAAATATTAAATAACACTTCAATATTAAGTATAATTTTTTTAAAAGCCATGTTGCATATACCTTCAAATCCAGCACTTGGGAGGCATAGGCAGGTGGATCTCTGTGTGACTGAGGCAGCTTGGTCTAGTCCAGGCCAGGTGGGACTACAAAGGGAGGTCCTGTACCCAATTAAATAACAACAAAAGGATAATGGACATACATAATATAATTAGAATTTTCTCATATGTAAATAGCAATGGGATTGCATTCTGGATAAGCAGCAAAATCCATGGGCTTAATTTGGCCTTAGTAGAGGTACTCCCGAGGGGAACACCATGAATTCAGTGTGGTTTATGTTATAGAGGTCCCACACTGATGAAAGATTTGGGAATTCCTGATTAGTATATGTGAGAATTGTGGCAATGATTGGAAGTCAAAGCTTCTTCTCTGTGCTCAGCTGTGTGCTGAATGCTCAGGCTGTTTCTAATGTGAATGCAGAGGAACTTGGGTGGTGGATGTACTGACAGTGATTCCTCATGTGAGAAAGGACCTGTTGTGTCTGCTAACATAGCTGCTATGGTCAGCAAATGAACAAACTTCACCTGCCATTTGAGTCTTCTATGGATTCAAGAATGGTTCAAGACTGATCTCCTGCTAAGTTCCTACAATATACACTGGAGATTAGAGTGCCACAGAGTAATCTAGAAACTCCCCAACATTACACAGTGCTAAGCCCTATTTAAGCCAATTTTAGACCCTTTTCTCTGTTACATAATTCTTGGTGACGGACTCTATTAAATCATCAATTTGGTGACTGAACTGGGATTAAAGACATGGAAAGCACAGTAAATAGAGATGAAGAAGAGCAGAAACACAGGTCAAGGGAGGAGCTTTCATTTCAGCAGATGAGCCATTGGCTCCTAGAGCTGGGTAAGGACTCTGAAGGAGAGCAGGTGGATTTCTAATGGTTTGGGCCAAACAGAAAAACCATAAATTCTTGGTTTCCTAATTTCAAATTTGTTAAACTGGTTGAGGAACACAAATACTGGATTTTAAACAACAGATTTCTATTGATTTTGGCAAGACAGGAAAATCATACCTTATTGGTGTTCCAATCTTAAATTTGTCATACTGGTGGTGGAACACAAGTACTGGATTTTAGATAACAGAGAAAATTCCATCTCACTTTTTTTTTTGCTTCTTCTCTATAAACCTCCATAAACTTCCCCGTGACCCTTCCCATCCTTTGTTCCATTAATATTCTCTTTTCCACACATGCATCCTTTCTTCTTTCCGTCCCATTCTCTTCAATATCCATTTAAGAAAAAATAAGTACTGCCATGCATGGTGGCACACGCCTTTAGTACCAGAACTCAGGAGGCAGGGACAGGTGGATCTCTGTGAGTTCAAGGCCAGCCTCGTCTACATAGTGAGTTTCCAGCCAGCTGGGACTACAGGGAGACCCTGTCTCAAAAAGACTTTTAAAAAATTAGTACAATTAACCCCCAACAATTTCATGTACATACTATAGCTAACTCTTTGCCCACTTCCAGTTTCCTCTGCTTCCCGCGTATGCTTGAAGATGTGAGCTCTCAACTTCTGGCTTCTGCCTCCATGCCTGCTGCTTGCTGCCATGCCTGCCTGCCATGATGGATTAGAATCCCTCTGCAGTGGAAAGCCAAAAGTAACTCTTCTACATATTTCTTCTGGTCATGATGCTTTATCCCAGGAACAGAATTAATGATACACCAGTCTTAGAAAAGTATAATATAAGTTAATGAACTTTTTATGGTTTTGTGTATCAATTTTTTCCTTCTAGTATTTGCTGAAAAAAGGTTTGAATTCAAAGTATGTCAAATTCTTTTTCACATATTGAAATGTTCAGAAGATTTATTTCTTTAATGAAATACTGTGACTTGTATTTTTAATAATTTTCATTAAAAATGTCAAATGGCAGTGCCAAACTAAAAGGCAATAAAAAGCAAGCAAAAATCAAAACGAAGAAGGCCGCCATTAGAAAGAAAGACTTCCCAACAATATCTTTAAAATCCACGGAAAGAAATAAAGAATTCCCAAATCTCTGAATGATCCCATAAAAGAACAACACACCATGATCAGTCAATATTTTTCTCAATAAGTATGACCTAGGCATTGTCAATGAAATTTCTAAAACTAGAATGGAAGGTAAACTATTAACAGGAATAGGAAATGACCCTATCTTGTTAAAAATTCCACGTTAGTCATGTAAAAATATGTACTCATTTCCTAAAGATTGTCATCTTAATAAATAACAGAATATTTGATAGTAAATGTATTAATATCTCCTGTGGTCTGGGCGTGTATGTTCTTTTGCAGGCTCCCATAATTGCCTATTGGTCCTCAGCTGGAGAGGTTTTGAGCAACCATAAAGAGGCTTGGCTTATGTAAGTGAGTGGAACCTTCCCTCTGCTTCTTCTCTACAGCAGCCAGGTGACTAGGTATAGGTTGTCATACTAAGTCGAAACATGAAGCTCCCATGCATTTTTATCTTCTTCTGTGAAACCTTGAGCTACTATAACTTCATCTTTCTCTAAGTTGCTCCTTTCCATGGACTTACCCACAGTGATGAAGAAAATG
>NW_008343223.1:6248-7570 GCF_000622305.1 Nannospalax galili | reverse complement strand
ATTTGATCTATGAAAATTTTTGTGCGTCCCCAAAAGAATCAAAGCCATGTCACTACAGAGACACTTGTGTGCTCATAGTCACTGAGTTGCAATAGCCAAATTATACATGCCCATCAACATATTAGTAGATGAATATGTGGTACACAATACACACAGTAAATTTTTACTTGACCATAAAAATAATTGAATCAGGTAAATTTCAAGAAGATGGATTAAGATTGAGATTATCATATTTAATGAAGTAAACCAGAGTCAAGAAGCTAAATATCACAAGCGTGGAAGCAGAAAAAGCCACCATGGAGTGGGATAGGAAATAGTAGGAAGGTATCCTAGGAAGAGAAAAAAGTGGGATCAAAGAATAGGTGAAAGACAACAGCTTGACAAAGGATGGAACAAACTGACCACCTGCTCATCCTGCTTCCTAGGCTGGGAGGAAGTTACATCTATTTCAGGACACAAAGCCCCCAGCTCAGCAGCCCCAGACTAGACGTCTGGTTCCTTATCAGCCCCCACAGAAGATATAACCCCCATACGGAAGACATATGGTTCCTCTGTCTGAACTCCTCATCCCCCTCCCCAGAATATAGGAAGAAGCAAAAAGTCCCCCAGGATCCTTACTAGGCCCCTACAAATTTAAGAATTCCCCTGACACCAGCACAACAGCCCTCAGTCCCACCAAAAGTTTGCTTGTCATTGGTAGCTAAATAAAGATATCTGCATCTGTTGAGGTCCATTTATTCCTTGTCACTGTCGCCTTTTCATTCCAATTTCTAACAATAGTAATATAGGTGGGTGAATATGATCTTTATACAATTTGTGTCTCTATGGAAATGTAATGAAACGCATTTTATGATATATGCTGACAAAGAAAAAACAATACATTTTTATAAATGAATTGAAAATATGACAAACAGATTCTTTATTACTCATCAGCAAATCCTGCAAAATAGCCAAGGATGGTGGCTCGAGAGATGGCTCAGGGGTTAATAACACTGGTTGTTCTTGAAGAAAACCTGGGTTTGAATCCCAGCACCTACATGGCAGCTAACAACTGTCCATAACTCTAGTTCCAGGGGATCCAACAGCCTCTTCTGTCCTCCATGGGCATTGCATGACACAAGTGCACTTACCTACATGCAGACAATACACACATACACATAAAATAAAAATAATAAAATAAAATATCCCAGGATGGATAAAAAAGAAAATATAGTACTTGCATACTATGTTTACATATAATTGATAGTATATATCATATTAATGAAGGGTGGTTAAATAAGGACAAATGGAATGACATCTCCTATGATAGATGGAAAGAAATC
>NW_008343223.1:5445-6216 GCF_000622305.1 Nannospalax galili | reverse complement strand
AACCCATTGAGTGAATTGCCATACACCAAATTGAAGAGTACTGTGTACCACATGAGCAGTCAGTTTAAGATTTCTAAAGGAAATATGCCAGAGATGTTCGGAAAAACTATCATCAGGTATATTGCAGGTAATAAACAGGAGAATAGAAATACACAACCACCTAACTAAATATCCTCAGCATTTAAGTGTATGTTTGAGACGAGTTGACCATAAGTGATACGTAAATGGTTTGGTGGGGGTTTTGCCTTATATTCAGGGATTGTGACATTTCATTATCAATTCATTAATTTACCTGGATTTTATGCTCAAAAAATAGTCATGGGAAAATAATAACTGTAATTAAATAATACTTGTAATTTCTTTCAAACAAAGTTTTGCTTTTAATTATTAAACTGGAAGTGGTGCGCTGGTCAGCACCTGCAGCCTGTTGTCCGTAGAAGACGTCACATGAGTGCCCTTGTCTCATTTCTGTTTCCAACACTGACACATAATGTGGTACTTGCTATTGGATTCTGTAAACACAGCTTTCTCTTATTATTGACTTAGCAATATTTGTTTCTGTCATTGTCTATTTGTAATTTATGAAGTATTCAATTTTATTACCTTTTTATTCATTGATATTATTTCATTGATTTACTTTCTCTTTCCAGAAAGTAACTTTCCAAAATATATTTCAGAAGAGAAATTAGAATATAGATTCCCTGAAAGCATACCACATTTGGGGTAAGACCTATAAATTTAGTTCAAAAGAATGGTGGCCTGTAAAATTTG
>NW_008343223.1:0-4077 GCF_000622305.1 Nannospalax galili | reverse complement strand
TGGGAATAGAACCTGGGTCCTCTGCAAGAGCAGCAAGTGTTCTTAACCACTGAGCCATCTCGCCAGCCCCTTCTCTTCTTTTTCAAATTTGTGAAGAATTATTCACATGCTGAAGTTTAGCTTTTATTCATTTTAATATGCACAATCGAATGAACTTGTATATACATATAATGTGTTTGCCACTAATGGTAGTTTTAAGTTCAGCTTTCAAGAGTAAATTAGAAGTATTTTTAATTATGGACTTTATTTGTCTTCCATAAACCATGTTGTATTTAAAAGTGCATATCTTATACCATACACATGTGGGAATTGATGTTGCTTAGTGCATTGTTCTTTGTGCTTATGGAACACTCACATTACAGTGCTAAATCTTCAACTGCATAAAGAAGGTATATGCAAATTAACTATGTGGTGCTTGTATTCTCAGTCTTACAATCACTTCACAACAAATTTGAACTCATGATATATAGGTTGTGAAATTGGACCACATGTCAAGACATAAAATTAATTAGAAAAGAGACTGAGAAAAGTGATTGAAACAGGTCATAATTTAATAACATTAATGTAGTTCCTAAATGGTGAGTATTTCCCAAATGGTAAGTATAATATGAAAAAAAAAATCTCATATTGGTATTTGGTCCTTTTTCTGTACCATTCCTCAACCCTCATGTACAGATTTCCTATGTTTTTTAAGGATTTATTTTATTTTCTATTGATATGTATTGCTATGTCCTCTGTGGCTGGGTAGTAGTGTACACAAAGAGGCATGATGAGGTATCCAATAATAAAATGTTACACAATTTAGTATTAAAGGAAGTTGGGGGACCAGGAGTCTCTATGTTCCTTAGAACAAAGAGCACTGAGTGTCTAACTTCCAAGGTTTTATTCACAGGGATGGGGTGCTCTAAGCCTGTATTCAGGAACAAAGTGTAGGCAGATCAAAGGACATTTCTCTGCAGGAGCCTTAGGAAACAGCATCAAAGTGGGGCCTGTTTGCAAGCTACAGAGCAAATATTCACACAACAGAGTAAATAAAGCATAGATTTTTGTGGGGTTTTTTAAGTTTTTTTTAAATTTATTTTTTATTTTGTATGTGTATGAGTATATTGCCTGCACAAGACATAAAATTAATTAGAAAAGAGACTGAGAAAAGTGATTGCAACAGGTCATAATTTAGTAATATATTCATGTATTTCCCAAATGGTAAGTATAATATGAAAAAAAAAATCTCATATTGGGTCTTCTGCAAGAACAGCCAGTGTTCTTAACCACTAAGCAATCTCTCCAGCCCCCTGGTTTTGTTTTTTGTTTTTTGTTTTCTAATCTACACATAAGGGATACTGCACTTCAGAACCTGTATCTGCATACATGCTTATCTGGCTCTGCCCTCATAGACACTATTGGCTACTGGCAACTTTGCACATGTAGTCAAGGATGCTTTCTGACGTGTTCAAGCAGGTCAGGGTTCTCCAACAGCATGTGTCTGTGTCTGTATCAGCATGTGCATGTAGATTCCTGTAGAGATAATGAGAAAATGTCAGGTCACCTGGAGATGGATTTACAGGTATATGGGAGCCATCATTGTGGGTGCTGAGAACCAAACTCTAGTCCTCTGTAAGAGAAGCAAATGCTTTTAATCATTGAGCCATCTATCTAGTCCCTATTTTCTATGCTTTAATTTTGCTGAAATTCATTTTAGGTCCTTTAAGTATTATACAAAATACACTGTTTGAATTTGTTACTCTTAACAAGAATCCATTCATTCCATTGAACAGCTTCAGTAACCCCAAGACTATAGCATCTGTGAAGAATCTCATGGCATTTTCTCCTAAATGTAGTCTGTCCTTATGTAATTCCATAGTTCTCTGTGGTCATCACTATTGCACCTCTTTTCCAATGACTCAGATCATGTCGTACTGTGTTGCCAGCTGTGCTCACCTGGAAATTTCAGCTCAACTCCTTTTACTGAACCACAGTCATGCAAAGTCATACATTCTTCTCAAACCCACCAAGCTTTCAAAACATTTGCTCTCTGTCAAGAAAAGTACAAGAACAGTGAGGGGAAGGATGTTCAAGTGCATGTCTTCATTGTGACCTGAATGTAGTTTCAGAGGAGATGCAGAGAAGGTGCACATCTCCACAGGTGATGGAGTTGAAACATGTCACCAGGGGGGTGGAGAAAAAGGTTTTATTGCAAATACTTCAGTGAGTCCTGAAAATGAATGAAATATTGTAGTTTAAGGAACAAAGGATGTTTTTTAAGGGGAAAATACATTAGTATAATGAATCTACTAAGTGAAGTCTAAGAGTTTTATCTTGACACTCATTCTCAAGGTATTTGCCATTCCTTCAATTGATGGGCAAATTTGAAAGAGTGGAGGATGACTTGTCTATATGCTGTGAAGTTACCTGTCTGATTGGCAATCTCATTCTCTGGGCAGGGCTACAATGAAAACAACAGACAGTCTTTCCTTCCTGAAGGCGTTTTCTGAATACAGAATTGCAAATCTCACTGCAAACTGGGTATGGAGTATGTGGAAATTTGTAGAGTTCCAGCAATGTTCCAGGCTGTGCCTCAGGTGCCCACAATGTTCTTGCTATTGACTTGTTCTTTTTCCTACAGGCATATTTTGGGATTTTGTCTTTTCCCTTAAGAAAAATGAAGGAACTACCCAGTAACTGATGTTTGTTCTGCTGAACATTATGGAATCCATATCCTGAGTTATATTGGGTAAAAGATGGGATTCCTATGGATCTCTTCCATGGCAAACTTCAAAGCCAGTACATATCGGTAGTTATCAGGCATTGACCTGTATAGAGAGCTTTGAGCACCTTAAGGTAAAGACTCAAACTGTAATTACCTTCAAATCCACAGAAAGCTAATTAATGTTGATAACAGATAGCAAAATAAAGATACTGAAGATATGTGATACATTTGCTCATAAAACAAACATCAGTTTGAGAGTTTTATATATGGATATTCTCTCTTCCTTCTCTCTTTGTCTCTGTCTCTCTCTCTCCATACCTGCAGGCAAATAGTATTAAAGAAAACAAAGCTGATTAATGATTAAAATTATATGTGCAATAATCTTAATGTTACAAAGGTTTTAGCAATATTGAAGTAATAGAAACCAAAACACAAAGACTAATAGGCAGAATCTGTCTTTGAAAACAGAACATCTGCATTGAAATTATGTGCATTGTTGACTTCAATTAACTACACTGTTCTATACAATACACATTATTACTTAATACATATCAAACTTAATACTTTGGTTTATGGAATAAATTTTAATAAAATGGAATTCTATCCTTGGCCTCAAAGCAATTTCTACTCTACAAATACTGAAATTCCCATAGAAGAGATCTTAGTTTAGGCACAAACATTCTGACTTACTAATTCATCACATGAACACATATTTGAAATTCAGGAACTGTCCAGTAACTGCTATTTCTTATGCTGAACATTATGGAATTCATATTCCAGAGTTATGTTGGGAAAAGATGGGATTCTTGTGGATCTCTTCCATGGAAAACTTCAAAGCTAGTACATATTGGAAGCTATCAGAAGTTTATGGCTGTACTTGATGGCACACAGTTTTGATCCCAGCCTCTGGAAGGCAAAGTCGGGATAATCAGGAGTCCAAGACCATACTCAATTGAATAGCAGATTTGAGGCCAGCCTGGGGCATGTATTACTCTGCCTCAAAAAAAAAAAAGTGAAGAAATTCAATTTTTTAAATTCAGCATGCAGAAAAGTAAAGCCTTCATTAACACCTAGATGTCATAAGTAGTCCTGACAGTGTAGAAATCAACAATAGTTGGAGCTGATGAGGTAGCTCAATGGTTAAGGGCACTGGCTGCTTTTCTGGAGGACCTGAGTTTGGTTCCCAGCACCCAAATGGCAGCTAAAAACTATCTGTAACTCCAGTTCCATGGAATTTGATACCCTCCTCTGGCCTCCACACGCATCCCATGCATGGATGGGTTCACTTCTATACACACAAGCAAAACAGTCATATAAAAATTTTTAGAAATAGTCACATTGATGTTATAAATTCAAATAATAAAGAAAAA
>NW_008343222.1:0-760 GCF_000622305.1 Nannospalax galili | reverse complement strand
GAGCATTGTGATG
Source organism: Nannospalax galili (assembly GCF_000622305.1). NCBI lineage: Eukaryota > Metazoa > Chordata > Mammalia > Rodentia > Spalacidae > Nannospalax > Nannospalax galili. Next base: position 747 of record NW_008343222.1, on the reverse strand, counting down.
TCACATTCGAGCATTGTAATGTCACAAGGGAACATTCAAAAGTCATAATTTAACATTGTTGGCATATTGGAGCAATATACTAGCACATGGACCTATGGTGTTGGCAGATTAAAGCACTGTGATGTCATATTGCAACATTGTGATGACAAAGTCTAGTATTATAATGCATGTGGGCGATAGTGCTGGAAATTGGAGCATTGTGATGTCACAATGGAGTATTTTGATGTCACAAGGGAACACTGAGAATTCATATTTTAAGATTGTGATGGGACATTGGAGCACTGTGATGTCACCTTTGAGCATTGTGTTGTCACACTGGATCACTGTGATATAACAATGGAACACTGTGAAGTCATATTGTAACAGTGTGATGGCACCATAGAGCATTGTGATGGCACATGAAGCGATAGTGTTGGAACAGTGAAGTATTTTGATGTCACAACGAAGCATTGTGAAGTCATCTTGAAGCATTGTAATGTCACAATGGAACATTGTGAAATCATATTATAACATGTGGTGGCACCATAGAGCACTGAGATGGCACATGGGGCCATAGTTTTGGCACTTTGAACATTGTGAAGTCATATTGTAACACTGTGACTGGCAAATTGGAATATGGTGATGTCACATTGGAGCATTGTGATGTCACATTGGAGCATTGTGATGTCACAATGGATAATTGTGATGTCACAAGTGAATATTGTGATGCCACACTGGAGCTATATATTGGCACATGGGGCGATAGTG
>NW_008343221.1:0-270 GCF_000622305.1 Nannospalax galili | reverse complement strand
CAAATGGTCAGCATGCAGAAAATAAGAGACTGCAGGGTGCTCAGCTGATCCGGTCGGAACCGGTCTAAACCGGTTTGATCCGGTCTGGACCTGTCTGAACCGGTCGGACCTGGTCAGAACCGGTCTGAGCCGGTCTGGACCTGTCTGAACCGGTCTGATCCGGTCGGAACCGGTTTGATCTGGTCGGAACCGGTCTGAGCCGGTTTGATCCGGTCTCAGCCGGTCTGATGCGGTCTGATCCAGTCAGAGCCGGTCTGAACCTGTCTGATC
>NW_008343220.1:0-682 GCF_000622305.1 Nannospalax galili | reverse complement strand
TATTGTGAAGTCATATAGTAACACTGTGATGGCACATTGGAGCAATATAATTGCACATGGGCCTTAGGGTTGATGCATTGGAGCATTTTGATGGCACAGTAAGCATTGTGATGGCACAATGTAATGCTGTGAAGTCAGATAATAACACTTTGATGGCAGATTGAAGCAGTATAATAGCACATGGGTCCATAGTGTTGGCACATTGTAGGTTTGTTAGGTCACATTGGAGCATTTTGATGTCATATTTTACTTAGTGATGTCAGATTGGCAGATTGTGATGGCACATGGAGCCATAGCGTTGGCACACTGGAGCATTTTGATGACATATTGGAGGCTTCTGATGTCACATTGGGGCATTGTGAGGGGACATTGAGCACCATCTTCATATTGAACACAGTGACATAACAATGGATCATAGTAATTACACAATTGCACATAGTGATGTCACAATGAACATTGTTATAGCACAATGGAACATTGTGAAGTCATATTGTAACATTGTGATGGTACTTTGGAGCTATATAATGGCACATGGGGCAATTGTATTGTTACATTGGAACATTGTAATGTCATATTGGAGTACAGTGATGCCACAATTGAACATTGTGAGTCATATTGTAACATTTTGATCACACAATGGAGCAATATTTTGGTTCCAAAGTTTCCGTGGTTCTTGAGAAGA
>NW_008343219.1:21664-22387 GCF_000622305.1 Nannospalax galili | reverse complement strand
TCACAATGCCCCAATATACCACAACATTGTACAGTAGGCCATCACAGTGCTTCAATATGGAATCAAAATATTTCAGTGTGCCCTCAAATCTGAAATGTACCCTCACTATGCCCCAATATGCCATCACAATGCTGAATGCTGAAATATGTCCTCAGAATGCCCACCTGTGACTGTACAATGCCCAATATGTCTTCACAATGTTCCATTGTGCCATCACACTCCTCAGTATGCCATAACAATGCACCAATGTGTCACCACAATACTCACTGTGACATCACAATGCCCCAGTGTGTCATCACAGTACTCCAATGTGCTATTACATTGTTTCATATGTCACTGCAATGCTCAATGTGCTGTAACAATGTACCACTATGTCAAAACAACGCTCCAATGTGATGTCACAATGCTCAGTGTGACATTACAATGCTCGAATGTGTAATAACAATTCTCAATGTGACATAACAATGCTCAATCTGCTCTCAAAATGCCCCGTGGTGCCATCAAAATTCCCCATTATGCCATCACAATGCTCCATTATGTCTTAAAAATGTTCCACTTTGTCATCATAATCTTCAGTGTGCCATCACAATTAACCAATATCACATTACAATGCTCCATTGTGGCATCACCATACTCCATGTGTTACCACAATGCTCCAGTATGTCTTCAACATGTGCCATTTTGACATCACACTCCTCAGTGTGCATAACAATGCACCAATGC
>NW_008343219.1:18961-21631 GCF_000622305.1 Nannospalax galili | reverse complement strand
CAAAGTGTCATCACAATGCTCCAATGTGACATCAAAATACTCCCATGTGGAACAACGCTCCAAAGGGACATCATAGTGCTCAGTGGCCAACACAGTGCCCCAGTGTGTCATCACAATGCTCAATGTGCCAAAACTCTCCTCCAATGTGTCATCATAATGCTCAAATGTCACATCCCAATGCTAAGTGTGCCATAACAGTGCATCAATGTGTCATCACTATGCCCCAATGTACCACAACAATGTTCAATATGCCATCACAATGCTGCAATATGGAATCGAAATGTTTCAGTGTGCCCTCAAATCCCAAATGTGCCATCTCAGCACCCCATCACAATGCTCAAATATAGATATGTCTTCACAATGCTCCATTGTGCCATCACACTCCTCAGTGTGCCATAACAATAAACCAGTGAGTCATCACAATGCTCAATGTTCCTTCAAAATACCATCACGTGATGCTACAATGTGAATTCAAAATGCTCCAATGTGTCATCACAACAGTCCAATGTGACATCACAGTGCTCAGTGTGCCATCATAGTGCCCCAGTGTGTCATCACAATACTTAATGTGCCATATTTCTCCTCCAACGTGTCATCATAATGCTCAAATGTGCCATGCACATGCACAGTGTTCCATAACAGTGCCTCAATATGTCATCACAATGCCACAATATAGCACCAGAATGTACAGTAGGCCATCACAGTACTCCAATATGGTATGAAAATATTTCAGTGTGCCCTCAAATCTCAACTGTACCCTCACTATGCCCCAGTATGCCATCACAATGCTGAATGCTGAAATATGTCCTCAGAATGCCCACCTGTGACAGCACAATGCTCCAATATGTCTTTCCAATGTTCCATTGTGCCATCACACTCCTCAGTATGCCATAACAATGCACCAATGTATCCTCATATCACAATGCCCCAATGTGTCAATACAGTGTTCCAATGTGCTATTGGAATGTTTCATGTGTCACAACAATGCTACGTGTGCCAATACAATGCACCAATATGTCAACACAATGCTCCAGTGTGATGTAACAATGGTCAGGGATACATTACAATGCTCCAATGTGAAATAACAATGCTCCAATATGTCTTCAAAATGCTCCATTTTGCAATCTCAGTTTGCCATAAGAGTGCAGCAATGTGTCATCATAGTGCAACAATGTGTCATCAACATGCTCAATGTGCCATCACAATGCCCAAATGTGTCATCATAATGCCCTAGTGTGCTACTATAATGTTCCATGTAACATCACAATGCTACAATGTACCATCACAGTGACCTAATGTACCATCAAAATGCTCGATTATGAATTCACAACTCTCCATTGTGCCACCACAATGTTCAGTGTGCCATCAAAATGAACCAATGTCTCATCACAATGCTCCATTGTGGGATCACCATACTCCATGTGCCATCACAATGCTCCAATATGTCTGCAAAATGCTCCGTTTTGACATCACACTCCTCAGTGTGCCATAACAATAAACCAGTGATTCGTCACAGTGCTCAATGTTCCTTCAAAATGCCATCACATGTGATGCTACAATGTGAATTCAAAATACTCCAATGTGTCATCAAAACGCTCCAATGTGATATCACAGTGTTCAGTAAGCCATCATAGTGCCAGAGTGTGCTATCACAATTCTCAATGTGCCATCATTCTCCCCCAATGTGTCATCACAATGCTCAAATGTGACATGCCACTGCTCAGTGTGCCATAACAGTGCCTTAATTTGTCATCACAATGACCATATATGCAATCACAATGCCCCAATATACCACAACAATGTTTAATAGGCCATAACAATGCTCCAATATGGATGCAAAATGTTTCAGTGTTCCCTCAAGTCACAACTGTGCCATCCCAGTGCCAAAATATGCCATTACGATGCTCAAATATGTCTTCAGAATGCCCAACTCTGACATCATAATGCTCCAATATGATTTCCGAAAGCTCCATTTGGAAATCACACTCCTCAGTGTGCCTAACAATGCACCCACGTGTCACCACAATATGCAGTGTGACATCACAATGCCCCAAGTGTTATCACAGTGCTCCAATGAGCTATTACAATGTTTCATGTGTCACCACAATGCTCAGTTTTCCATAACAATGCAGCAATGTGTCATTACAATGCTCCAATGTGCCATGAAAATGCTCCAATATGACTTCAAAATGCTCCATTTTGACATCACAATCCTCAGTGCACAATAACAATACACCAATGGGTCATCACAATGCTCAGTGTTCCTTCACAATTCCCCAAAGCGCCATATCAATGCTACAACGTGACATCAAAATGCTCTAATATGTAATCACAAAGCTCCTATGTGACATCACAGTGCTCAGTGTGCCATCACAGTGTCCCTGTATGTCATCACAACACTCCAGTGTGACATCACTGTTCCCTAGTGTGTCATCACAATGCTCAAGGTGCCATGAATCTCCCCCAATGTGTCATAATAATGCTCAAATGTGCCATCCTAATGGTCAGTGTCCTACTACAGTGCATCAATGTGCCATCACAATGCCCCTTTGTGGCATCACAATATACCCCAAAGTACCACAACAATGTCCAGTAGGCCATCACAATGCTCCAATGCATCACAATATGGAATCAAATTGTTTCATTGTGCCCTGAAATCCCAACTGTGGC
>NW_008343219.1:5732-17765 GCF_000622305.1 Nannospalax galili | reverse complement strand
TGTCCTCACAATACCCCAGTGTGACATCACAATGCCTCAATGTGCCATCACAATGCTCCAATGTATCATCACCTTACTCAGGGTGCCAACACAATACCCCAATGTGTCCTTACAATGCTCCCATTTGCTGTTACAATGTTTCATTTGACATCAGAATGCTCCAGTGTACAATCATAATGCTGTAATACGTCATTGCAATGCTCAGTGTGTCTTAACAGTGCCCCAATGTGTCAGCACAGTGCTCCAATGTGATATCCTAATGCTCCAATGTGTTATCACAATGCTCCCAATTGACATCACAGGTCTCAGAATGCCATCAAAATAACCCAATGTGGAATCACAATGCTTATTGGGATATCACAATTCCCAATGAATCATAACGATACTCAATCGGCCATCACAATGCTCAATGTGCTCCACAATGCTCTAATGTGCCATTACAATGTTTCAATAGGCGATCATAATGTTTCAGTGTGCCCTCAAATCCCCATTGTGCCATCACAATGCCCCAATGTGCCATCTCAGTGCTCAAGTATGTTTTCACAACGCTCCATTGTGCCATCACAATGTCCCACTGTGTCATCACAGTGCTTCAGTTTGCTATTACAATGTTTCATGTGCCATCTCAGTACTTAGTGTACCATAATAATGCACCAATGTGTCATCACGGTGGTCCAATGTGACATCACAAAGCTACAATGTGTTAAAGGTATACTGCGGTGTAATCACAGTTCTCCAGTATGTCATCAAAATGCTCAAAATTGACATCACAGTGCTCAGGTGCCAACACAATGCTCCAATGTGTCTTAATAATGTTCAATGTACCATCACAACGTCCTAATGAGTGATCCCAATGCTTCTACATGTCATCACCATGCACCAATGTGACATCACAACGCTATGTGAGACATCACAGTACTCCAATGTGTCATAAAAATGCTCAGTGAGCCATCAGAATGCTCAATGTACGCTCAAAATGCCCCAATGTGCCATCACAATGCCCTATTGTCCCATCACTCTGCTGCAGTATGTCTTCAAAATGCTCCATTTTGACCTCATAATCCTCTGCAATAACAATGTACCAATGAATCATCACAATGCTGAATCTTCCTTCACAATGCCCCAAAGTGCCATATCAATGCTACACTGTGACATCACAATGCTCAGTGTGTTCACATAGTGTTCCAATGTGACATCACAATGCTCAGTGTGCTATCACTCTCCTCCAATGTGTTATCACAATGCTCCAATATGACATCACCGTGCACAGTGTGCCATCACATTCACCCAATGTGTCATCACAGTGCTCAGTGTGCTCTCACAATGCACTAATAGGTCATAACAGTTTTCAAAGTGCCATCACAATACCCTTGTGTGCAATCAAAATGCTGCAATGTGTCAACACAATGCTCCAATGAGACATTACAGTTTACAGTGTGCCATCACAGTGCCCCAGTGTTTCATGACAGTTCTCAGATTGCCACCAAAATGCTCATTGTGCACGGACAATGACCCAATTTTCATCACCATGTTCAATGTGCCATCACATTACTCCATTTCCTCTCACAATGACCCAATACGTCATCACACAGCTGTGTGTGCCATCACAATGCCCCAAAGTGTCATCAAAATGCTCCAATGTGACAGCACAATGCTCAAATGTGCTATGACAATGTTTCATGTGACATCACAGTGATCCAACATGTCATTAAAATGCTCAATGTGCCAGCAAGATACTACAATCTGTCATATCAATGCTACAATGGGATGTCACAATCCTCATTGTGCCATCTAAAGGCCCCAATCTGTCATCACAATGCTCAGTGTGCCATCAGAATGTTGAATGTCCCTTCACAATGCCATGGTGCTCAATGTGATATCACAGTGTTGAATGTCCCCTCACAATGCTCCAATGTGGTATCACAATGATCAATGTTCCCTCACAATTTCCCAATGTGTCATCACAATGCTCAGTGTGCCATCACAATGCCCCAATGTGTCATCTCAATGCTCAATACGGTACCACAATGCTGAATGTCCCCTCACATTGGAGCAATATAATGGCACATGAGGTGATAGCGTTTTCACATTGGAGGGTTTCATTTCACATTGAAAGACTTGAAGTCATAAAGGAATATTGTGATGTCACAATGGAACATTATAAAGTCACATTGTCACATTGTGATGGCACATTGGAGCAATAGAATGGCTCATGTGGTGATAGTGTTGGCACATTGGAGCATTGTGACAGCACACTGGAGCATTGTAACTTCACAATGGAGCATTGTGAGGTCATATTGTAACACTGTGATGGTGCATTGGAGCAATAGAATGGCACATGGGGCAATAGTGTTGGCACATTTCAGTTTGTGATGTCACATTGTGAACTCATATTGTTATATTGGGATGGCACATTGGAGCAATATAATGGCACATGGACAGATTGTGTTGCCACATTGGAGCATTGAAATGTCACAATGGAACATTAATAAGTCATATTGTAACATTGTGATGGGACATTGGAGCACTGTAGTGGGAAATGAGATGACAGTGTTGGAACATTGGAGTATTGTGATGTCATATTGCAGCACTGTAACTTCACATTGGAGGATTGTGAAGTCATATTGTAACATTGTGATGGGACATTGGAGCACTGTAGTGGGAAATGAGATGACAGTGTTGGAACATTGGAGTATTGTGATGTCATATTGCAGCACTGTAACTTCACATTGGAGGATTGTGAAGTCATATTGTAACATTGTGATGGGACATTGGAGCACTGTAGTGGGAAATGAGATGACAGTGTTGGAACATTGGAGTATTGTGATGTCATATTGCAGCACTGTAACTTCACATTGGAGGATTGTGAAGTCATATTGTAACATTGTGATGGGACATTGGAGCACTGTAGTGGGAAATGAGATGACAGTGTTGGAACATTGGAGTATTGTGATGTCATATTGCAGCACTGTAACTTCACATTGGAGGATTGTGAAGTCATATTGTAACATTGTGATGGGACATTGGAGCACTGTAGTGGGAAATGAGATGACAGTGTTGGAACATTGGAGTATTGTGATGTCATATTGCAGCACTGTAACTTCACATTGGAGGATTGTGAAGTCATATTGTAACATTGTGATGGGACATTGGAGCACTGTAGTGGGAAATGAGATGACAGTGTTGGAACATTGGAGTATTGTGATGTCATATTGCAGCACTGTAACTTCACATTGGAGGATTGTGAAGTCATATTGTAACATTGTGATGGGACATTGGAGCACTGTAGTGGGAAATGAGATGACAGTGTTGGAACATTGGAGTATTGTGATGTCATATTGCAGCACTGTAACTTCACATTGGAGGATTGTGAAGTCATATTGTAACATTGTGATGGGACATTGGAGCACTGTAGTGGGAAATGAGATGACAGTGTTGGAACATTGGAGTATTGTGATGTCATATTGCAGCACTGTAACTTCACATTGGAGGATTGTGAAGTCATATTGTAACATTGTGATGGGACATTGGAGCACTGTAGTGGGAAATGAGATGACAGTGTTGGAACATTGGAGTATTGTGATGTCATATTGCAGCACTGTAACTTCACATTGGAGGATTGTGAAGTCATATTGTAACATTGTGATGGGACATTGGAGCACTGTAGTGGGAAATGAGATGACAGTGTTGGAACATTGGAGTATTGTGATGTCATATTGCAGCACTGTAACTTCACATTGGAGGATTGTGAAGTCATATTGTAACATTGTGATGGGACATTGGAGCACTGTAGTGGGACATGAGATGACAGTGTTGGAACATTGGAGTATTGTGATGTCATATTGCAGCACTGTAACTTCACATTGGAGGATTGTGAAGTCATATTGTAACATTGTGATGGGACATTGGAGCACTGTAGTGGGAAATGAGATGACAGTGTTGGAACATTGGAGTATTGTGATGTCATATTGCAGCACTGTAACTTCACAATGGAGGATTGTGAAGTCATATTGTAACATTGTGTTGGCAACATGGATCACTGTGAGGCCACACTGGGGGTCTCTGAGGGTACATTTAGCACCATGTTTGCATAATGAACATATTGACAACACAATGGATCATTGTAATGACACAAATGTGCAGAGTGATGGCACAATGAGCATTGCAATGTCACAAAGGAACATTGTGAAGTCATATTGTAACATAGTGATGGCAAATTGGAGCATTGTAATATCACATTGGAGAATTTGTTGTCACATTGGATCACTGTGATGTCACAATAGAACACTGTGAAGTCATATTGTAACCTCGTGATGACACACTGGAGCAATATAATCGGTCATGGAGCAATAGTTTTGGAACACTGGAGCACTGCGATTTCCAAATGGAACATTGAGAAGTCATAATATCACATTGTGATTGCACATTGCACCAATATAATGGTGCATGTGGAGATAGAATTGGCACATTGGAGAATTGTTGTTTCTCATTGAAGCATAGTGAAATCACATTGGAACATTGTGAAGTCATATTGGAACATTGTGATGGCACATTGGAGCACTGTGATGTCACATTTGAGCATTGTGATGTTACAAAAGATCACTGTGATATTACAATGTAATACTGTGAAGTCATATTGTAAAATTGGGAGGGCACCGCAGAGCATTGTGATGGCACAGGAAGCAATAGTGTTGGAACACTGAAGGACTGTGATGTCACATTGGAGGACTGTGACGTCACATTGGAGGACTGTGACGTCACATTGGAGCATTTTGATGGTACAATGGAACATTGTGATGGCACATTGGAGCATTGTAAATGCATATTTGTACATTTTGCAGTCATATTGTAACACAGTGATGGCACCATGGAGCATTGTGATGTAACAATGAATCATTGTGAAGTCATATTGTAATGTTGTGATGTCACATTTGGTACTATAGTGTGAGCACATTGGAGCATTGTGATGTTATAACTGAACACTGAGAAGTCATATTGTAGCATTTTGATGGTATATTTGAGCAATATATTGGAACAGGGGCGATTGTATTGGCTCATTGGTGTATTGTGATGTCACAAAGGAACACTGAGAAGTTGTAGGTTAGCATTGTGATGGCACATTGAAACAATACAATGGCACATGGGGTGATAGTGTTACATTGGAGCACTGTGATGCCACAAAGGAAAAATGTAAATTCGTATTGTAACATTTTGATGGCACTATTTGGGCACTATTTAGCAATATATAGGCACATGGGGCAAAAGTATTGGCATATTGGAGCACTGTGACATCACAATGGAGCATCGTGAAAAGACAAAGAACTTTATGAACTCATATTGTAATATTTTGATGCCACTGTGGAACAATATAATAACACATGGAGCAATAGTGTTGGAATGTGGGAGCATTTTGATGTCACCTTGGAGCATTGTGATACCACAATGGAACATTGTGAAGTCATATTACAACATTGTCGTGGAATTTTGGAGCAACATGAAGGCACATGTGGCAATAGTATTGTTACATGGCAGCATTATGATGTCACATTGGAACATTAGAAGTCCTATTGTTACGTTGTGATGGCACATTGGAACAATATAAGGGCACACAGGGCGATAGTTTTGGGGCAATGGAGAATTGGCACATCACTTTGGAGCACTGTGATATCACAATGGAACACTGTAAAGTCATATCTTAACATTGTCATAGCACCGTACAGCATTGAGATGGCACATGGGGCCATAGTGTTGGCATATTGGAGCATCGTGATGTCACATTAGAGCATTGTGAAGTCATATTGTAATATTGTGATATCACATTAGAACAACGTAATGGCATATGAGGTGGTAGTGTTCACACATTGGAGCATTTTCATATCACAATGGAGGACTTTGAAGTCACAATGGAATATTGTGATGTCACAATGGAACATTATGGAGTCATATTGTAACATTGCGATGGCACATTGGAGCAATATAATGGCACATGTGGCGATAGTGTTGGCACATTGGAGCATTGTTACGTCACAGTGGAGTATTGTGACTTCACAAAGCAGCATTGTGAAGTCATATTGTAACAGTGTGTTGGCGCATTGGGGCAATAGAACGTCACATGGGCCATAGTGTTGGCACATTGCAGTACTGTGATTCACGTTGTGAAGTCATGTTGTTCCATTGTAATGGCACATTGGAGCAATATAATGGTACATGGGGAGATAGTGTTTGCACATTGGAGCATTGTAATGTTACAATGGAACATTGCGAAGTCATATTGCAATATTATGATGGTACTATGGAGAATTGTGTGATCAAAATTGCTGATTGTGAGGGGACACTGAGTACCGCGTTTGCATATTGAGCATGATTACGACACAATGGATCAGGCTAATGACACAATTGCACATCATGTTGGCCCAATGATCATTGTGATGGCATATAGGTGCATTGTGATGGCAGAAGGGAGCATTGAGAAGACATATTATTAAAATGTGATGGTACATTTGAGCCATATAATGGCACAAGTGGGGTTAATGCTGGCACATTGGAGCATTGTGATTTCACATTGGAGCATTGTGATGTAACAATGGATCATTGTGAATTCATATTGTAATACTGTGATGGCACCATAGAGCATTTTGATTTCACATGGGGCTGTAGTGTTGGGATATTGAAGCATTTTGTTGTCACATAGGAGCATTGTGAAGTTACAATGCAGCACTGTGAATTCATACTGTAATAGTGTGATGGCACCATGGAGCACAGTGATGTCACATTTGATGATTGTGATGTGACAAGGGAACATTGTGAAGGCATAGTGTAACATTCTGAAGACATATTGGAGCAATATAATGGTACTTGGAGAGATAGTGTTGGCACATTGGAGCATTGTGATTTCACATTGGAGCATTTTAAGTCATATTGTAACACTGTGATGTCCCATTGGAGCAATATAATGGTACCTGAGGTGATTGTGTTTTCACGTTGGAGGAATTTCATGTCACATTGGAGGACGTTGAAGTCACAATGGAATATTGTGATGTCACAATAGAACATTATGAAGTCACATTGTCACATTGTGATGGCACATTGGAGCAATAGAATGGCAAATGTGGCGATAGTGTTGGCACATGGGAGCACTGTGACAGCACATTGGAGTATTGTGACTTCACAATGGAGTGTTGTGAAGTCATATTGTAACATTGTGATGGCGCATTGGAGCAATAGAATGGCACATGGGGCAATAGTGTTGGCACATTGCAGTTTGTGTTGTCACATTGTGAACTCATTGTTACATTGTGATGGCACATTGGAGCAATACAATGGCACATGGGGAGACTGTGTTGGCACATTGGAGCATTGCAATGTCAAAATGGAACATTGTGAAGTCCTAGTGTAACATTGTGATGGCACAATGTAGCATTGTGATTTCACATTTGAGGATTGTGATGTGACAAGGGAACATTGTGAAGGCACACTGTAACATTCTGAAGACATATTGGAGCAATATAATGGTACTTGGGGAGATACTGTTGGCACATTGGAGCATAGTGATATCATATTACAGCATTGTGAAATCAAAATAGAATGTTGTGAAGTCATATTGTAACACTCTGAAAGCAAATTGGAATATTGTGATGTCACATTGGAGCATTGTGATGTTATAGTGGAATGCTGTGAAGTAACACTGTAACATTGTGATGGCACAATGTAGCATTGTGATGTCACATTTGAGGATTGTGATGTGACAAGGGAACATTGTGAAGGCACACTGTAACATTCTGAAGACATATTGGAGCAATATAATGGTACTTGGGGAGATACTGTTGGCACATTGGAGCATTCTGATGTCATATTCAGGCATTGTTACATCACATTTGATTATTGCGAATTCATATTATAACATTGTGATGGCACATTCCAGCATTCTGATGTCAAATTGGAGCATTCAGAAGTCACAATGGAATGCTGTGAAGTAACACTGTAACATTGTGATGGCACATTGAAGCAATATAATGGCACATGGGGCTATAGTGTTGGCACATTGGAGCATTGTGATGTCACACTGGAGCATTATGATGTCATATTGGAGCATTGCAAAGTCATATTGTAACATTGTCATGATATATTGGAGCACTATAATGTCACACATGGCCTTAGTGTTGAGACTTTGGAGCACTGTAATGGGACATTGGAGCATCGTGATTTCACAGTGGAGCATTTTGATGACAACTTGAAGCACTGTGATGACACAATCGAACATTGTGAAATCAAATGCAACATTGTGATGGCACAATGGAGCATTGTGATGTCAAAATTGTGATGGCATATTGGAGTAATATAATGGCACATAAGCCAACGTGTTGGCACATCAGAGCACTGGGTTGTGACAATGGATCATTGAGATGTCATATTGTAGCATTGTGATGGCACATTGGAGAAATATATTGGCACATGGGGCGATACTTTTGGCTCATTTGAGCATTGTGATATCACATTGGAGCATTGTGATGTCACAATGGAGCAATGAGAAGTCATATAATAGCATTGTGATGGAACTTTGGAGCAATATAATGGCACATGGGGCAACAGTGTTGGGACATTGGAGCATGTAATATCACCTTGGAACATTGTGATGTCACAATGGAGCATTTTGTAGTCATATTGTAACAGTGTGATGGCATATTGGAGCAATAGAATGGCACATGGGAAAATAGTGTTCACACATAGCAGTATTGTCATGTCACATTTTGAAGTTACCTCGTGATGGCACGTTGGAGCAATATAATGGCACATGTGGCGATAGTATTGGCACATTGGAGCATTGTGACGTCACATTGGAGCATCGTGACGTCACAATGGTGCATTGTGAAGTTGTACTTTAACAGTGTGATGGCTTATTGGAACAATAGAATGGCACATGAGCAGTAGTGTTTGCAAGTTGAAGTTTTGTGACGTCAGTTTGTGAAGTAATATTGTTACATTGTGATGTCACATTGGAATGATATAATGGAACATGGGGAGATAGTGTTGGTACATTGGATCATCGTATTGTCACAATGGAACATTCTGAAGTCATATTGTAATATTTTGATGGCACTGTGGAGAAATATAACACATGGGGCAATAATGTTGAAATAGTGGAGCAATGTGATGTCAAAATGTAACATTGTGAAGTTATATTGTAACATTGTAATGCCAAATTGGGGCAATACAATGGTACGTTGGGCGACAGTGTTGGCCTATTGGAGAACTGTGATGTCACGTTTGAGCATTGTGATGTCACATGGGAAAATTCAGAAGTCATATGATGACATTGTTGGCATATTGGAGCAATAAGCTAGCACATGGACCTATGGTGTTGGCAGACTCAAGCATTGTGATGTCACATTGGAGCATTGTAATTGCACATTGGTACCTTTTGCAGCCATATTTCAACACGGTGATGGCACCAAGGAGCATTATGATGTAACAATGAAATATTTTGAAGTCATATTGTAACATTGTGATGGCACATTTGCACCATAGTGTTAGCACACTGGGGCATTGTGATGTCAAAGGGAACACTGTGAATTCATATTGTAACATTTTGATGGCTCTATGGAGCAATATATAGGCACATGGGGCAATACTATTGGCATACTGGAGCATTGTGACATCACAATGGTGCATTATGAAATGACAAAGGAACATTTTGAAGTCATCTTGTAATATTTTTATGGCACTATGGAGAAATATAATAACACATGTGATTAAACTGAAAATAATGGAGAAGAGCACCATGAATAGTTGTGGCTATATTATGGAAAACAGGGTAAATAAAATTGTGTTTATGACTTTGAGGGCAGACCTCTGAGACTCACACGGATTGTGGAGAAGTGACAGAAAAATAGTCTGACCGTTTCACCTGCTAAACTAGAGCAGTAATGCTTTGCCCCTCTTTCTTTTAAAATTCTTTTTAAGACTTCATTGAAAAAGAGTTATGGCTTTAAGTTTTTTTTTTTAAAAAATCCTACATATATGTGACTGTTTGAATGAAAATGTCCGCCATATGCTCCAAGTGTCTAAACATTTCATCCCCAGAAGATGATGCTCTTTTGGGATTTTTCGAAGGTGTGGCTATTTTGGAGGAAGCATGTCACTGGGGGTGGGCTTACAGAGTTCTTAAGCCCTGCCAGATCTCCAGTCAGTCCCTTGCTTCCTGGGCCTGCATGATGATGTGAGAGCTTCAATTCTACTGCTCCTACTCCAGCCACCTCAAGTCACCATGCCTCCCTCACATGATGGACTGTAATTCCTCAGAAACCGTAAACTCAAACAAACTCTTCCTTCTATAAATTGCTTTGGTCAGTGTTTCTATCACAGCAAGAGAAAAGTGACTAATACAACATACATAGTATCTTCAGCAATAAGGTCTTACCATTAAGCTCTTACGAGTAACCAAGAGCAATACCAATAGCCAGTATTGTGTGAGGGTCTATGAGATCACCCCTGGTCAAAATTTCCCAAAAAGGAACCCTATTCCTAGTATTGGGATTTTTATTTGTTAATCTATGGTGTCTGTGGGGACCTGGCCCCTGTTATGGGGTGGCGCTATTTAAATCAATTTTATATTGCATATGTAAATAATTTAAGAAGCTTCTATAGTGATAAATTTCAAAAGACCATAGTGTAAGGTAACCCTCCCCTCACTCCCTACTTTGCCCTGCCCTCCCATTTCCACCCATTTGACCCTTCCTATTCCATTACTCCCTTCCCTCTTTATATCACTGCCTTTCGTCTCCTCTCCAATGACTCCCCTCATGACCCCTTATTAATTTCCTGATTACCATGGATATTTTCCAATTGAAAAACACCTGCCTAAAGATTCAAAGCTAGCATCCACTCGTGAGAGAGAACACGCGGCGTTTGTCTTTCTGGATCTGGGTTACCTCACTCAAGGATGACTGTTTCCAATTCCATTCGTTTACCTGAAAATTTCATAATTTTCTTTTTCTTAACAGCTGAATAATAGTCCATTGTATAAATGTACTATACTTTCATTATCCATTCATCAGTGGATGGACATCTAGGTTGTTTCCATTTCCTGGCTATTGTGAATAGAGCAGCAAGGAGCATGGATGAGCAAGTTTCTCTGCAGTAGGGTACAGAGTCCTTTGGGCATATGCCCAACAGTGTAGCTGGTTCATGTGGTAGATTTATTTCTACCTTTTTGAGGAATCTCCACACAGATTTCCATTGTAGCTGCAACATTCTGCTCTCCAACCAGCAGTGAAGAACTCTTCCCCTTTCCCAAAACCTTGCAAGCATTTTTTGTTTGTTCTTTGGAACTTAGCCATTCTGACTTGGTAAAGATAAATCTCAATGTAGTTTTAATTTGCATTTCCCTAATACCTATTGACATTTATCATTTTCTTTTGTATTTTATGATGAAAATTTGCAATTTTCATACAATATACTCTGATGGCATTCAGAGACACTCCCCTCTCCATACCTTACCCAACTGTACTCTACCAAATTTAATGAACTCATGAAGCAAGATTTGGGTCCCCCAGTGTCCTTCAGTGTAGATCCATGCACTGGGCCTATCAAGAGTCCCAAACCTATAAGACACTGTCTTTCCACTTCTCTTCAGCCATGAATTACTGAGGTTGGGCATGAAGAGATGACTCAGCAGTTAAGAGCACTGGCTTCTCTTGCAGAGGACTTGGGTACAGTTCTCCACAACCACATGGTTGCTAACAAGCATCTGTAACTCTGGTTCCTGGGGGTCTGATGTCCTCTTAAGATCTCTTTGTGCATTGCACGACACAAGTGCACTTACACACATGCAGGCAGTAAATCATACACATACAATAAAAATAACAATTTATTTTTAAGTTTCTTAGTTTGGAATGGGATTTGTGGCTTGCTTCAGCATGTCTATGCTCGACTTTTTTGTTTGGTGTGAGCTTACATAAGACTTGTGCATGTAGTCAACATTGCTGTGAGCTCATATGAGTAAATGACCAGCGGTCTGGAAGACTGTTTCCTTTT
>NW_008343219.1:4489-5610 GCF_000622305.1 Nannospalax galili | reverse complement strand
TGAAGCCTCTTGTTCTCTGCACATTGTTTAATTTTTGGTCTCTCTGTTAATCACCATCTGCTGCATATGGAAACTTCTGTAGTGAGAGTTAAGGGATCCATTCATCCTATGTGCAGTTTGCATTGAAGATGTGTCACTTACGATTAATTGTCTCACACTTATTCTCCATATCGACAGTTCTGGAATTCCATAGTAGTTGCCATCTGTTGCAAAAAGAAGCTTATTTGATGATGGGCAAGAGGTATATTTGTCTGTAAATATAAGGATGCATATTTAGAATAAAGTAAGAAATTATGTTGTCCTATAGATGTGGAATAAGTAGTTATTTTTCTCTAGGATCTATGACATCTCCAGGCATATATTTAAACGTGTTTATACTACTTCACATGAGTTCCCTCCCATTGAGTGGACCTTAATTCCAATTAAACAGCTGTTGATACCCCACAAGGTGAAAGTGTCACTACCATACTAAGAGCCATAAACATATTCCTTATTCTTTTGAGTTTCATCTTTTGAGAACTCTCTGCTTAGCTCCTTGCCCAAGTTTTAATTGGGTGGTTTATTATTATGAATTTTTTAGTTGTTTGTTTATTCTAGATATTAACCCTCTGTTAGAAGTTTAGCTCATAAAGTTTCTTCCCATTGAATAGGTTGCCTCTTCATTCAAATAATGATTTAGTCTTCTGTATAGGAGCTTTTTAGTTCCATGAGGTCCTACCTGTCGATTGCTGAACTTAATGCCTGCACTGTCTTTTTCAGAAATAATGTTCCTGTGATTTAAGTTCCATGGCATTCACAGCACTCGCCTCTATCAGTTTCAGGGCATCAGGTCTTATGAGGAAGTCCTTGATCTACTTGGAATTGAATCTTGATCATGGTGACATATAGATATCTAATTTTATTCTCCTATATATAGCTACCCAGTTTGACCAACACCATATACTGTAAATGCTGTCTTTTGTTCAAGGTGTGTTTGGGGACCCTTAGTAAAAAATCAAGTAACTGTAACTGCATGGACTTAAATCTGGGTCCTCAACTCTATTCCATTGATCAATGTGTTGATTTTTATGGTAGTGGCATGCCATTTTCATTACTAGAGCTCTGTAGTATATACACTTGAA
>NW_008343219.1:0-1270 GCF_000622305.1 Nannospalax galili | reverse complement strand
CTTTCAACTTTTATTGGTGTTTGGCTTTTTTTTTAGAAATTCTATTTCTTTAGTAAATTATATTTTAATATATTGAGTTACTTTCTTTATTTCATTGTTCTGTGTTTTCACCAGCTTCATTCAGGAATTTATGCCTTTCCTCCTTGAGTTCATTGAGTATATCTATAATTGCTATTTGAATGCAGTGTCTTCTGTATCACCTAAGTTGGTCATCTGAGGAGATATTTGTGATAGGTATACTGATTGCTGCAGGAAGCGCATTGTTTTGGTTTTTCATATTATTTTTTGTGATGTGACCTAAGCATCTGGAGTTAGGTTGTTGATGGTATTTCTTGGTATAGATATCTGGTCTCACATTTGTCGAGTGACTGTTTGTATGTTTGATTGATGTTACCTCACCTTGTAAAGTTGTGAATCAACTGAATAGTGCTTGGTTTTGGATCTTGGAGTAACTGTGTTGATGTGCAAATGGGGTGTCAGAAGTGTTTCCCAGACTACTTGTGATATGTGTACTTCTTAGCCCGGGAGCAAATCATCTGTAGTGTTTGGGAGTTCTCACTGCCAATTTTAGAAGTCTGTGGAGGACTCATAGGGTTCTAAAAATGCTCCTTTCATGTCAGGGTTGGGGTTGATCTCCCTTGGCGCACGTGATCCTGTGAGAGGTCACTGTCTGCACTCCAGGCAGGGTTCTGGAGCTTCATATCCAACTGGGGTTCAGGTACTTGTGGAGCCATTCGCACAGTCCTGGAGATGATGCATAGGGAAGAATCACTTTTTGGGCTCTGTCAGGACTCTGGGGTTGAGTACCTACCTGTGGTTCATGGTTGGGTTCAGTTTGAGTTTGACAAGTGGTCCCTGAGTCAGAAGGTCAGAGGGAAGGATCGCAATCGGTGCTCACTCTGAGGCTCTGGGGCTGCCTATCTTCCTGTAGGTCAGGGTTCTGAAGGAGTTACTCAAGTCATTCTGGCAGCTGAGTGGAGGAACAGGTCATTGTCTGGATTGTGAGTCAGCCTCCGGGGCTGCATACCTACCTATAGCTCAGGGTTCGTGTTTCAGCTAGAATTACTCTGGGTTGGCAGCATGGAGGGAGTCTCTCAGGCCTGCCTTTTCAAAGTGGCTCTCATTTGTTTTGAGTGTTCCCAAGATTTCCAACTCCCCTACTACCTGGACTCCAAAGTCAGCATTTCACTGGCATAAAAATCCATGAAAATATATTGAGAATGAAATTTATATTTTACAGTCCTCATATAGTCAAACATAAAAATTTTAT
>NW_008343218.1:0-470 GCF_000622305.1 Nannospalax galili | reverse complement strand
AATACAAAGAATCAATGAATCTAAGAGCTGGTTCTTTAAAAAGCTAAACAAAGCCAGGCATGGTGGCACATGCCTTTAATTTTAGCACTCGGGAGGAAGAAGCAGGTGGATCTCTGTGAGTTCAAGGCCAGCCTGGTCTACATAGTTCCAGGACAGTTGGGGCTACAGGGAGACCCTGTCTCAAAAAGACCACCACCACCACCAACAAAAAAACTAAACAAGAGAGATAGACCCTTAGCCCAGTTAACCAAAAGAAAGAGCAAATCTAAATCAACAAAATCGGAGATGAATTGGGAAACATCCCAACAGACACCCAAAAGATCCAAACCATTATAAGGGAGTATTTAAAAAATCTATATGCGATACACCCAAAAGATCCAAACCATTATAAGGGAGTATTTTAAAAACCTATATGCGATTAAATCTGAAAGTCTAAAAGAAATGGATGGATATTTGAAATCATGGGAACC
>NW_008343217.1:0-1731 GCF_000622305.1 Nannospalax galili | reverse complement strand
TAGATTCAATGCAATCCCAATCAAAATCCCCATGACATACATCACAGAATTTTTTTAAAAAAATATTTAAATTCGTATGGACACACAATAGACCCCTGATAGCCAAAGCAACCCTGAGCACAAACAGCAACGCTGGGAGGATTACTATACCAGATTTCAAAGTATACAGAACTATAGTCATAAAAACAGCATGGTGCTGGCACAAATAGACAAGAGAACAAATAGACACATAGATCAATGGAACATCATTGAAAATCCAAACCAGAGTAAATGCAATTTCAGCCACCTGATGGTCTACATAGTGAGTTCCAGGACAGCTGGGGCTACAGAGAGACCCTGTCTCAAAAAGACCAAAAAAAATTATGAGACATATTAGCATTAACAAATAAATTTTCCATCTGCTGTGAGACTTCTTTTCCTGAGGATGCTATGCAATGCTTATTCCCTTTTAAGGTTCAAGTGTCAAGCCTATGTTTGATTAAAGTTTTACTGGGGAACCAATGAATTTATTGAGCTTACTTACAGAGATAACTGAGGGGTTGCTGAGGTGTATGTAGGACCTGAGGGTATGCACACTGGAAAGCCTTTACCCAGCATGGGTCAGGCCTTCTCTTCCTAGCCTTCCCCAGGTTGTATCCTTTAGCCCTCCCCAAATCCAGGAGGCCATGTGTGATTAGGGACAAATTACATACAATTGGCTAGGAAGAGTGGCTGGATAATCTGGTGAGGGTTCAATGACCCTGCTCGCCCCTCCTTTAATGAATGAGCACAACTGTCAACAAGCCCAATTGTGACGATGTTTAGATGAGGCTCAGCTGAGATCGTGATGATGGAGGCTTCTGCCTCCAGAGTGCTGAGATTAAAGGCATGCACCACCACGCCTGGTGTTTTTTTTATATATTTCATTTATTATTTTTATTTTATGTGTATGAATGTGCTGCCTGCATGTATGTGAGTGCACCTGTGTCATGCAATGCTGCAGAGATCAGAAGAGGGCCTCAGATTTCCCTGGAAATGGAGTTAAGGGCAGTTTGTAACCGCCAGGTGGGTGCTGGGAATCGAACCTGAGTCCTCTGCAAGAGCGGTCAGTGCTCTTAACCGCTGAGCCATCTCTCCATCCTGTCTTATAATTATTTTAAAAAGAAAGAAAGAAAGAAAGAAAGAAAGAAAGAAAGAAAGAAAGAAAAGAAAAGAAAAGAAAAGAAAAGAAAAAAGAAAGAAAGAAAGAAAGAAAGAAAGAAAGAAAGAAAGAAAGAAAGAAAGAAAGAAAGAAAGAAAGAAAGAAAGAAAGAAAGAAAGAAAGAAAGAAAGAAAGAAAGAAAGAAAGAAAAAGGTGAGACAAAAATAATATACACATCATCTTCAAATTTCTAAAGTCATAGTTTAGTCAACTAGTTTAAGGAACAAAATACATATCTAGTCAAGTTTTATCTGAGAATATTTGGTTTTTTACCCAAGCCTTATCTACATAGCACCTGATAATTAAAAGTACCAGACTGGTGGAACTAAGCTTATTGGACATTTAACAGCCATAGTTTGAGGCCTATACTAATGTGGTCAGAGGGACTTAAAGGACGGTTTTTGCCCCTCGCTCTCCAAGGTCGACTAAGTTTCAGGGGACTATGGAACATCTCTCAAAATGTCCTGTAACTGTGGTGAGTCATCTGTCCTCTTGTTTGGGGAGGACATGAAGACCCCACAAGATGGACTTGAACCAGTGTCCAGTCTACA
>NW_008343216.1:5964467-5995277 GCF_000622305.1 Nannospalax galili | reverse complement strand
CCCAGTGGACTCCGGGGCAGTCCCTCTTTCACATTTTCCTGAGGATTTATCATTTTTTGAGTAGGCATTAGTCATCTGACATGCCATACACCTGGAGGTGATGTCCTGTATTGTAGCTGTTGAGGAAAGAAACTGGAAGCATCTGGTTAGTAATAACCTGATCTTTTCTTTTCCCATGTGCGTTCCTTCATGAAGTTGGTGAACTAGCATTTCCCTCAGGTGGCGGGGGAGGATGACCTTGCTGTCTGAAGTGTGTCTCCATTCTGAGGAGACATACCCATTTGGAATTGTCTGGAAATATTTGTCATCCTCTTCTGTGTATGAAGGCTTTTTGGGTAACATAGGATCGGGCAAAGCTAAGAGAGCGGTTTTGGACAGGGATTCTGCTATTTCTTTGGCAACTTGATATGCCTTTTGGTTTCCTTGGGCCTCAGGTGTGTTGTTCTTTTGATGTCCTGGGCAATAAATGACTACCACCCTTTTGGGCAGCCATATGACCCTTAACAAATCAATGATCTCTTGTTTGTGTTTAATAGTCTTTCCTTCTGATGTCAGGAGGCCTCTTTCTTGATAGATGACCCCATGTACATGAACAGTGGCAAAAGCATACCTACTGTCAGTGTAAATGTTGACAGTCTTACCCTCTCCCAGTCTTAGGGCCTGAATTAAGGCTATCAGTTTGGCCTTTTGTGGAGAGGTTCCTTTGGGTAGGGCTTCTGGCCACAGGACGTCCTCCTGGGTGACTACTGCCTCCCCTGCATACCTGACTAGTATTTCATGTAGCTACTCCTGTCTGTGTACATCACCAAGTCAGGGTTCTTCATGGTATGTCAGTGAGATCAGGTCGACTTCCCTGGACATGCTGCAGCAGTTTGGAGCAATTGTGGTGCACTGCTGTCTCAGACTCACTCTCAGGGAGCAGGGCTGCAGGGTTTAAGGCACTGGTCACCACATATATCAGTAGGGGCACATCTAGTAGGAGAGACTGGTAATAAGTTAATCTTGCATTTGTGAGCCAGGGATCAGGCAGTGCCCTCAGCACCCCTTCAATAGCATGGGAGGTGGTCACAATCAGTTGTTGTCCCAAGGTGAGCTTATCAGCTCCCTAACTAGAACTGCGGTGGCCACTATGATCTTCAAACAGGCTGGCCATCCATCCGCTACTGAGTCTAATTTTTTTGAGAGGTAGGCTACCGTTCCCTTCCAGGGGACCAAAGTTTGAGCAAATACTACCTTTGCTACACCAAACCATTCATCTACATAAAGGTAGAAGGGCCTTGAGATGTCAGGTAGGACCAGGGATGGTGCAGAAGTGAGGGCCTCTTTTAGGTTGCCAAAGGCCTGCTGTTGTTCTTCTCCCCAGGAAAATGCTGAGCCCCCCCAATCCCCCCTTGTTACCTTGTATAGAGGCTTGGCCAGCTCTGCAAAACCAGGTATCCATAGGCAACAATATCCAGCTGACCCCAGGAATTCTCTGACTTGTCTTTGACTTCGGGGAATGGGGATGTCCAGGACGGCCTTTTTCCTTGCAGAGGAGAACCTGCGCATACCCCCTTCCAATTGAAACCCCAGATACTGTACCTCCTCCTGGAAGATCTTGCTTTTTTAACTGACACCTTGTACCCCAGGCATTGAAGTTCCTTCAACAAGTCTTTTGTAGCCTCTAGGCAAGAGGGGCAGTCAGAGGTGGCGAGGAGCAAATCATCTACATATTGCAAAAGAGAAACTTGGGGGTAGGCAGTTCGGAACCCTCAGAGGTCTTCATGCAAGGCCTCGTCAAAGATGGTGGGAGAATTCTTAAACCCTTGCAGAAGCCTTGTCCAGTTCAGTTGGCCACTGAACCCTTCTTCAGGATCTTGCCATTTAAAGGTAAAGATGGGTTGGCTCTGTTTGTCCAAGGGGATGCTGAAAAAAGCATCTTTCAAATCCAGGACAGTATAAATCCTCATGTCAGGGGCCAGAAAGCTCAGGAGGGTGTAAGGATTAGGCACAGTGGGGTGTATGTCCATGAATCTCTTATTCATCTTTCTCAGATTCTGCACGGGTCTATAGTCATTAGTCCCTGGTTTCTTCATGGGGAGTAGGGGGGGTGTTCCAAAGGGATTGACAGGGGACTAAGATGCCAGATTCCTGCAATCTTTTTAGGTGAACCCATTTAGAGGCTTGTGCTTCAAAGGATTTTGGGTATTGTCATACCTGGACTGGTCTAGCAGTGGCTTCCAGAGGGACCATCACGGGTGGTCAGTGGGCTGCAAACCCTGGGTGGTTTCCCTCAGCCCAGACCTGAGGGAGCTCCTGCATCAAGTTAGCAGTTAGGGATGGCAGTTGGTCCAGAGGGGGCCTTTCATGAAGACAGTGATTGTCCTCAGCCCGCAGGGTGAGAACAAATCTGGTGGTCTCTACATTGACCTTGTCTTTGTCAACATGGATTGAGGACCAAGTTTACTTAGCAAGTCTCAGCCCAGCAGCAGGTAGGGAGAGTCAGGGATAACCATGAAGGAATATTGGGCCCTCCCTGTGCCCAAGTCAACAGTCTTTTTGGTGTTCCAAGGGTAAGTATGGCCACCTGTGACCCCTTGAATAAAAGTTTGTCATCCTGTCATGGGCCCAAGGGGGGGGTTCTTCAGAACTGAAAAGGTGGCATCAATATCAACCAGGAAGTCAGTAGCCCTCCTCCCCACCTTCAGGGTTAGCCAGGGCTCAGAGAGGGGAGATGAGCTCTGACCCCCCTCAATCTTTTAACTCAAGTACCTTTTGAGTTCCCTCACCTTTCTGAGGACAATCTCTTACCCAATGTCCCATCTCCTTACAGTAGGAACATTGGTTTCTCTTTAGGGGGCCAGCCTGAGGGCCTGGTCCCCTCTGCCAATTCTGATCTCTGGGAGGATATATTCTGGGGGGGCGTTCACCCTCTCTTAGAGCCAAAGCTGTGTCAGTTTTCTATTGTGACATTCTTCACCTTCCTCCTGGGTCTCACAGTTATTGAAGACTTTTTGGGCAATTTCAAGCAATTCAGAGAGACTCTTTACCTTTGAAGCCTTCCAACTTTTGCAATTTCTTATGGATATCAGGAGCAAACTGGGTCCCAAAGGCAATATTTATTGCTCATTGATTTTCTGACACTTCAGGATCAATAGGAGTGTAAGCCCTGTAGGCCTCCATAAGCCTCTCTAGGAAATGTGCTGGGACCTCTGTCTGTCCTTGCAAAACCTGACTGACTTTTGACAAATTTGTAGGCTTTTTAGCAGCAGCCTGGAGAACCCCCCCCCATAAGAATCTGACAGTAGAGTTTGAGTGACTCCCTACCTGCAGGAGTGTTAAGATCCCAATCTGGGTGGTGGTGAGGGACAATTTCCTCGATAACCTCAGGATCCTCAGTAAATTGGCCATTTTTGGCTGGTACCCATTTCCAGGCCTTGGAGAGAATCCGGGTGCATTCCTCAGTGGTGAAGAGGGTGAGAAGGAGTTGTTGGACATTATCCCAGGTGGGCTGGTAAGAAAGATAGTCTCCAGGAGCCCAATTAAAGCTTGGAGTTTTTCAGAGAAAGGAGGATTTTGTAATTTCCAATTATAAAGATCACTGGTTGAGAAAGGAGAATAAACAAGAAAACTGTGATCAGAGGTATCTGGCAGGGCCATAGCACAGAGGGGAAGGACAGCAGGTGTCGTCTTAGGCCTATAGGGCTGGCCTGAATACATGTGGGGAGGGGTAAGGAGTGGAGGGGTGGTTGGAGAAGGAGGAGTGATAGGAGAAGCAGGAAAAGGAGGAGAGGCAGGAGAGGCAGGAGAAGGAGGGGAGCAAACGGGGGTGAGAATAAGGGAGAGGATCTAAAAGGGGGTCCTCTGTTGAAGGGGGAAGGACAGGAAGTGGGTGAGACTGATGAAGAGGCCATCGGGGCCCCAGAGACAGAAGGGAGGGCTTCAAGGGAGAAGGGGGTAAATGGCGTTTTAACCATTTGGGAGGCTTGTCCAAGAGGTAAAAATAAGCCATAATACAGGGGATCTGGTCAGGGTGTCCTGGGTTTCTGAAGACCATGGCCTGAACAGAAGAAAGTTTGTTAACATCAAAGGACCCAGTGGAGGGCCAGTCAACATCAAAAGATGGCCATTCAAGAGAGCAAAGGATACAGAATTTCCTTGAATAAACAGTGTCTCCAGAGATTGCTGCTGCCTTCTGGAAATCCTTAAAATGAGAAAGAATAAAGTCAAGGGCAGTGTCTTCAGATGAAGGCAACTGACCCATGATGGAAAAGAAAAGGATTACGCTGAAACAAAGACAAATGAGAAACAGACAGATCGGGTAGATCCATTCAAGACTAGACTGACACAGAACAAAGGTGCTGTGCGTTGGAGAATCGTTGTGAGAGTGATTAGGGTTGACACTGAAAGCCCAGAGGTAACAAGCGGTCAACCATTCAGATGGAGGGTTGGGTCAGCCCCCTCCTCTGGCTCAGAGAGCAATACTGCATCCAGTTTCTCTCCCTTGAGCCCCCAGAAGCTTGGACACCCAGAACAGAAATCAAAACAGACTCACCGCAGGAGAAACCAGATCTGATGTCGTCAGGCACCAAACAGAGAACAAAAAAGACAGGAAAACAGACCGAGGGTCTTTTAGGGAATCCCAGACAGAACCCCCAACCCCGAAAAATTCCCTGAATTGACCACTTGGACACTGAGACTCAGGAGAACTTAACTGCTTTATTGAAACCGACCACCAAGGGACGCAGGCAGGCTTGGGAGCTACACTGTGACCCAGAGCCATGGAATCGCAGGGTTTTTAAGTACAAAAACTCAGAGCAGGGGATTTCTATAGAAACCATGAACAGATGTACCAGGAAAGGGTTAGAACAATCTAGGGCTGATTTCCAGAGCCTTAACCTATACAAACATTGGTTAGCTTATCTGGGGCAGAATGTTCTTCATCTTCTGCCCCAGACCATTTCCAGAGAAACCATAAACAGATGTACCAGGAAAGGGTTTGAATAATCTAGGGGATTTCCAGAGGCAGAGGGCAGCTCTTTCTCAGAGGACAGGGAGGGGGTCTGAGGGGCACTCTCTTTCACTGTCTGCCATTGCAGAGGGTCTCCAACCTCAATTTTCATTAAAATCATTTGATACATTTTTACAATATTGCTCTGGGATTTTCACTGAGAGTCTAACTCAGTCAGGCTGGGCTGGATATTAGAAGTCCATACACTTAGCAGCTCTCTAAGATGGGACTCTGCAAGTGGATGGAAGAGCATAACTAAGTAGAAAACAACTGCTTCTTTGTTCTTTGTTACACCAATGCTCAGCTGATATGGGACCTCCTTTTTAGCAGATGGATGCCCTTCCCTGTGAGGAGAGGAGAGCCAAGTCTCCTCATGGATGTTACTCCCACAGGATGCCTTTTCCAGTCTCTCAAGATGTTGTTAGATGTTTGTTTATTCTACTCTACCATCCTGTCCTCTGTCTAGCACTAATCTTTCTTCACTTCTCTAGTGCCTTCTTTATGTAATTCTTAAACTATGAGATATAAAGGGAAGATTATGCTGTAATCACCTCTGAATCCTCACTACCTAATACTGTACCAGGCACAGAGAAGGTCAATGAATACTTATTGAACAATCAAGTCTAAACGGTTCCAGGTGGTGATAGGGTCGTGGTCAACCTTGCTCAGCTGAGCAATTTGGATTGCTTTAGAATTGCTTGTCTAGACACGTCTCTGGGATGCAAAAGAGCTGAGTTAGTTAAGGACACAATCTGGCCCAATCTGGCCTGCTGATTACTAGTCTGTGGCAGGACTTCTAGCCTGGTTCTCAAGTAAGCATCTGCCTCAGATAAAGACAAGCAGTTAAGTCCATGCTATTTCTTAGAATTCAGAATATTCTAATTTTCGCTGTGAGATAACACATTCTGGACATAAGGCATTTCACATTAGAAAAAAATGAGTCCTCATTTTGGTCTTGGGGTGGAGCCAGTGTTCTGAGATGGTTGATGATAATTTTCAGAAAGTGATAGTTTCCTCATTTGTGAAATGTTCTACTTGCAGTAGGTCTCTGATTGTATGTCAGTGAAACCCTTAAATTTTAGAGTCACATTTTAGTTAGTCCCAGAAAGGACTTTTGATACTATTTTACAGATGAGGAAAGTTGTATCAAATATTTGTTCAGTGTCTACTGTATGCAAGAAAACAAAATCAAAGTAAAGAAAATAAAAATCCCTCCTAGGCTAGAAGCTGACACATGCAGAGGCTCATGCCACTGCTTAATTCTCCATTTCAGTGAGAGCCAAGATCTCATTGCTGCAGAGTCCTGGCTCTGCCCAGAAGTGTCCATGCTGAAGTGGAATCCTGAGCACAGTCCTATCCTCACTCTCACTGGTTTTTGTGACTTCTTTTTTATAATGCATTATTTTTTTTTCTCAATGCCTTGGATTATTTTAATAGAGTTGGCCTGTTGAGTGTGTATACTTCAGGGCTAATTATCTTATTACTTATTTAAGACACATATCTGGAATTGGCAATAAGGGAACATTTAAGTGGCGCTTACAAAGGAAATGGAAGGTAGTTCAAAATGGCCATACTTAGGCAGTTAGATTATTTTGGCTTGTGTTTTATGAGCAGAGGTTTCATGTTTTTGTCCATCTCCTAAAAGATAATTAAACTATTGCCAAATGCCAATAATTTTCTCTAATGGGAGAGAGCTGAGGCTTGGGTAGTAGAACATGGAAAGTAGTTCCAAAACTTACTATTATTTGACATTTGAACTATTTTAAAATTATCTGTTAGCAAAATGATTCTGAGTATCTGTTTTGTATCAGGCTATGTGCTGGGCACTGGAGACATTTGTGTTCATCTGAATACAATCATGGAAGCCAATATAGAATTTATATTAAACAGTCTGAAGATAATTTTAGATGAGAGTGGTTATTGGGCGTTGTTAATCTATGTTTCCTGCCTGTAGGTATCTACTCTAGGTGAGGATTTAGCTGTTTCTCGGTTGCTTTTTCTTTGGTTAAGGTAACATTTGCTTTCTCTTTAACTGTCACTGGAGGAATCCTCTTGGATTAGCTGGTACCTCTGCCTGCACATTGCATAGGGGGATTTGGGGTGTCAGCAGAGCTGTAGTCATATATATTAAATGCCATTTGCTGATGCAATTTCTGAGTTATAACCTAAACAAGTAATTAGATAGAATAAGTGTTTTTAATGCCTTAGGAGGCCTGCTTAGCTTTGATAAGTGACATTATCTGGTCAGGTGATTAAAATTGAACTGACCATCAAAGAGAAATCTTAAAAACTATGAAAAATATGTAATGATGATGGGTTAATGCAATCTTAGAGTAAGAATGAAGCCATAGGGCCAGCAAGATGGCTCAGTGGGTAGACATACTTGCACGTAGGTTTGTCTGCTCATGTGAATGAGACCACAAAGTAGCAGGTGAGAACTCCTGAGATCTGTCTTTTGATCTTCAAACATACACCATGCCTACACATGCACACACATACACATGCACACACACACAGAGACTCAAACACACACACACACACACACACACACACACAAATATTTGAAGAATGAAGTCATAGACAAAATAGCAAATAAATAGTATCTGAGGATCAGGTAATTTTCTTCTGGTTCTCAAAGTTAGTATTTCTAAATGGCTTCAGTAAAGATAAAATATTTATTATGCCTTTAGTTATTCCAGGATTGACTTGGATTAGTTGTTTCTTGACAATGTGACTATATATAATATCTCTCCACTAAATGGTTAGATAATTAGACTATCTAAAGTGTAAAATTTTCATTTAAATATAAAAGTATAAAGGCAAAAGAGAGATACATACATATTTAGGTATACATATTTGAAAGTTAGAGAAATGTAATGACCTAGGAAATACTATTTTTAAACTTAAAAATATTTAAAATTTGAGAATTTCGTACATGAACATACTGTATTTGTATCATTTCCATCCCCTTTTCTCCCCTTTCAACTCCTCCAATGGCTCTCCTCAGATTTATGACATCTTTATATTATTGATATATTGATATTATATATTATTGTGTTTAGGCCTGACCACTTAAGGGGCTCATCCCTGAAGAAAATGGACATAAATACAGGATTTTTAAAAAGATAATCAAGGAGAGTAGGAGATGGTTGTTTCATTATAATCTGCCCAGGTAACCATCTCCACTAGACAGACCCAATAATTAGGCAAACTTACAGTGGCCAGTATCATTTGAGAGACGTTTACCAAATTCTCCTGCTTATCATATTATTCTTGTCATTATATTTGTGTGAAGACATCATCTTCACATGGGTATCTGTCAAAATATGAAAAGAAGGGTAACAGGTGGGGCCCACTAGATGTGTAATAATCATTTTTATATTAATACAATGCTACTCAGCATATAGGTGAAGACACGGGATTTAGAAAGATAAGCAAGTTTGAATTGGGGGCTGATGTGATAATGGGTAAGGAAAGCTTCAAACACAGATGCAGCTTTAGCAAAGAAAAGAGAGTTATAGGAGAGAGTATGGACAGGAAGATGGGCAGTGAAGTTCAAGGACCACTTTCCTACTGGATGGGCCTGTATAGAAGGAGCCGAGGGGTCACCTCAGGCAGTGCTGTCAGTGCACTCCCTACTGCTTTTATTAAGTGGCATTTAAAATTGCAGAGCAAATACTTCTACCTGCATTATGTGGTTGTTATGAAGAGTAGTGAGGTAGTGCTTAAAAGTTCTGGAGATGAGCCAGGTGTGGTGGTGCACACCTTTAATTCCAGCACTCAGGAGGCAGAGGCAGGCGGATCTCTGTAAGTTCAAGGCCAGCCTGGTCTACATAGTGAGTTCCAGGACAGCTGGGGTCCTGTCTCAAAAAGACCAAAAAAAAAAAAAAAAAAAAAAAGTTCTGGAGATGAAAGATTAAATATAAATGTTTGTGTATTCTGCCAAGAAGAGTTGTTGTTCAGGGATCTTTTAAAGAAGAGAGCATAAACATCTAATATTCCTGATGCCTTCATGTATCTTATTATACTAGGGAGCTACCACATTGGCAACTGGATCAAACATTGGTATTTGATCCTCTTTGATGTTTTCTCACCATCTCCATGGAACGTTTCCCATGGGAATGAGCCTTGTTAGGTTGAATCAGTCATTTCATGAGGTAAAATCAGAGGGCAGGTATATATTCTAGGAGCTACAGACAGGCTAAGTTATACATTCATGTTCCAGACTCTAGTCCTTAGAACTTCAGCAAAGCAAACACTGATACATGCCCATATTTGTATATTTGTAGATGAAGTACCCAATTTAGCTTATATATATATAAAACAATCATTCCTGGTAGAATAATTTTATTTTGAATGCTGTATTGGGGATGGGAGTCTGAGAGCTACAGAATGTTCAGGGCATGCAAGGTCATAAACTTGCTCTGGCTGGAGAAATAGCAGTTGAGAGTTAAGAAGTAGTCTTCTGGTGACAGCAGAAAAGAGGTCAGTGATTGTAAGTGAGGGTTACCTTCTGAATGTGATCAGTAAGTCTGTTCTTTTTCTCCATGCATGATCAATAATTGGGTCTCAAAAATGAAATTTTGAATGGAGTCTCCAATTTACATTGTACCCTGCAGCATGACTTCTCCGACAAGTAATGCCTTAATTGTGGGATTTGGAGGGGAACAAGAGCTTATCAGAGAGACTATAATAGGGGAAAGACCGAGCATATCTTATTTTACTATGCTATATTGAACAGAAAAGGGGAGGGAGAAGGAAGAACAGGGGTCTACATTTCTACAGAGGTGGGAAATAAAGTAAAATATTGTAAGAGGAAAGAAGCAGGAATTCTCAATAGTGCAGTCAAAACTTCATGCATTTATTTCTTTTCTTTTTAAGGTGGGACCTGGTCCTTATATTTATGTTTCTCCTCCAAAATATTTGATTTTGTATTGCCAAGCAGAATATCTAGAAATAATATATCAGAAAATTTTCCAGAAAGAAATTTAGATTATTCTTTTGCCGTTCAGACTCCTAGAAAAGAAATAGGTTTATATCCGTTAAATATTACACACTGAACCCCACATCCTTGGGGTTCAGAAAGGAACGAGGGACTTTTCAGAAACCGAAGGGAGAGGGGAAGTAAACATGGTTAATATACTCGAATACCGGGCTTCTTTTGAGAAATGGCGGTGGCTCTAAGTCTTCCAGGAAGTGAAACCAGAGACCAGAGCTACCTTTTTGCTGTTCTTGTCAGTCTGCAGAAAACTTTGTATGACCACAGGGAGAAACAGAACAAAATTCAGTCCTATAAACACCATACCAACCATACTGAAGCTCTGTTCTGCTATTTTGAGTGAACTTGAGGAAAACTAGCGGACTGCTTAGGAGGAAGTGTGGAGCCCGCCCGCTGTGGCCATGATATGCAGATTACTGTGTGAAGATTGTGGCTGAACCAGAAGGGGCACATCTGGGTCAGGCTCAAATACAGACCCTCTCTCAAATTCCTGAGCTCATGGGATGAGGAGGCAAGCATTTAAAGAGGCTCTCCACTTCTCAGGTCATCCAACTGCTCATCATGCCAGCTTGCACCGCGGTTTCATGAATCCTAGAAGAGGATGCTGGCAGAGGTGTTTTCTGTATTATTTTCTTTTTATTCTGCCATTTGGCTATCAAGTAACTAATATACACTTCTTAATGAAGCCATGGATTTCCAAATGGAAACATAATTAGAACCACTCATATTTTTCTAAAGCTGTTTGATGTTTCAATAGCCCCAGTGAGTGGCTACGCAACAGTATTACTCACACTACTGTTAGCATGGAAAATAAAGGAACTTTGAAAACGAGTATTTTTCTTGTGTGAGGTTCTTTTAGTTTCTGGATGAGTGGTTTATTTTTCTTTCACTGGATATGGATGGAATTGGTAGCAAGGTCATCTACTGAATATTGAATAAAATAACTCAGAATAAATGTCACCACATTTCAAACCCACATGTAAATAAATCTAACAGCCCTTTCCTCCTTTCTTCTTATTTTTCCTAGGAGAGATCCAGGTCATGTCTGTCAAAATCCCTCATTTTGTTTTTTTTTTTTTTTAAATAGTTTTCCATCTTAAATGCTCAGATAAACCCTAGATGAATGATTTAAATAGGGGACAGATTTTAAATATAATTATTTAAGAATACTATTCTTTTTTGCCCAGTAAGCATCTTATACAAGGTCCAGTAAGTTCAAAATTGTCCAGTAATGAGGCAAAGACTCAATTTGAAATAATACTAACATTTTAAAGTGAGGAATTATCATATGACAAAAAGCCACATATATATTTGGGGAGGGGGTTGAGAAGAGGTCTCACTATAGCCCCAGCCTCTTCCTCCTGAAGGATTAAAGGCATTCACCACCACACCTGGCAAAGAGCCATATTTTTAAGACCAATTGTTTGGATCAGCTCAGGCTACACTGGCCAACACTGTAGCCTGAATGACTTAACAGAAATGTATTTTCTACAGTTCTGGAGGCCAGGTAACAATTGATTCGGTTCCTGGCAAGAGTCCTTTTCTTGGCTTGTAGATGATTTCTTTCATTCTAGTTTCTCATATGATTGAAGAAGAGTGATTTCTGGTGTATTGCCTTCCTTTATAGTTTTACCAAATTTATCAGATCAGCTACAACCTATAATCTCATTTAATCCTAAATACCTCCACAGCAGAACCATCTCCATCATAGTCATGTGGGAGTATTTCAAAACAGAGATGTTGATGGTGCACAACTCAGTCCATAGTACCAGTCATGGGTAGCATGGAACTTTTGATCTGGGAAGCACAGAACTTTTGGATCTGCCAATATCCCGTCTCAAGAAACAGATCGTTCAAGGGCTACACAGAGGGACAAAACAACGTAGACTTGATATTCCTTTCATGGAGGAAGAGACACAGCTCTGTAAAAAGAGCATCAAGTATGCTGGGTGTGGTGGCGCATACCTTTAATCCCAGCACTCCGGAGGCAGAGGCAGGAAGATCTCTGAGTTCAAGGCCAGCCTGGTCTACAAAGTGAGTTCCAAGATAGCTGGGGCTACAGGGAGACCCTGTCTCAAATAGACCCCCCCCAAAAAAAGAGCATCAGGTGTAGTGCTGATTCACTGATTCACTTTAAATTAAAAGTGGGATGCATAAAATAATCGAAATTTTAAGAATGTATTTGAGCTTCCTATTAGTTTGATTTATAAAAAAGAGGGTCAAGAGGAAAAAAAGGGAGAAATATTGAAAAGGAGGAGAAATAGAGACAAACCTAGTCTTAGAGAAGAAGGGATCCATGTGAAAGAGTGGTGTCTGAAGTGAACAAAGGATTGGTACGTGAGAGGTGATGCTGGATGATGCACTTGGGGCTAACACAAGACCTCACAGAGCTTCTGATGCCAAGTAGCATTGGTTGAATTTGTCTTTTATTTTATCACCTACTCATCAGATAGCCTTAAGCTAATTACTTCGTATCTTTGAATCTAATTATAATGCTTATAGTGAGGATTAAATGATATAAACTTTAGTGGCTAGTAGAGTCAGAGCTCAGTAATTGTTAGGTACTATCATGAACTGTATTTTCCTTTATGCATGCTTTGTAGTTAGTGTTCTTAGCTCTTCACGTGGGTATCACATGCAGGTTATTTTTGACCTATTGTTTTTTTTTTTTTTTCCCCCTTGCTGGTTATAAGCTTGGAATGATCTTGCAAGTGACATTAAATGAGGTCTCATGTTTTAATGTAGTCCCTCCAGACAATAGTGATTTAAGATAGTTTTTTTCAATGACAAGATCCCGACTTACTGCACATAGCTTATTCTAGTTGAGGCTCAATAAAGATATTGATGTATCTGGACCAGTACTGACCTGGACTGTAGTGCAGTAGTAGAATACTTGCCTTGTAAACATGAGGCTCTGGGTTCAATTCCCAGTGCTGCTTCCACTCCTAAAAACAAAACAAAGCAAAACAAAAACCCAAGAACAAAACAAAACAAAAACCCCAAAACAAAACAAAACAAAACAAAACAAAACAAAACAAAACAAAACAAAACAAAACAAAACAAAACAAAACAAAACAAAACAAAACAAAACAAAACAAAACAAAACAAAACAAAACTAGTGATACATACATTCAAAAGAATGGATTTTGACTGTTTGATATGAAGTACCTGTGAATCTATTTGTGATAAATGTGACTTGGGTAAATTAAACATTTTCTGGAGGTCAATCTCCCCTTTACTAAAAAGACATTCAAGCTGTTTGTAAAATCTCATTACCAAGAGAGTGGAAGCTCTGCTGTTGATCTTCCTTTTGGACCTTTCTAGCTCAGGATGTTATGCTCTGGAAAGAGGCAGCCTCATGTCAAATTTGACTTTTTGATCCCAACAAAGTATCAGAAATCTTAGGAAATGACCAGCTTTTGAGAAAACCGTTTTGAGAAAGTGTCAGCTGAGCCAACACTGCTACTTGGAAAAGGATCAGGAAGGACAGACTTGAGTGATGTCTGTCACTCTTCCCAATCTCCTTGAGTCTGCAGCCTGATCATGCAGCCCTGGGTGTGTATGTAAGAATTCCTGCAAGGCATACAGACAACTGCAGGCACAACACCCACAATGCTCTTTTATTTCCCCTGGTTCTTTCTTGATTCTTTTTACTCTGTTCTTTCTGACTTTCCCATGTTTCCTCTTTCTCTGGGCCTTCTGTTCTCCCACTTATGGCCACATTTCAAAGAACACGTCCTATTTGGATCGTAACATTAGTTTTGAAAAGAGATTTGTAGCATGCGGTGGAGAGAAGGCAGACGAACACAGTGATAAAATGCCTGTGAGTACATATGAAACTAGAACTACATGGTTTCCACTGAGGGTTCTTATAGCACACACTTTGGGGCTTTATTTTACATAGCAATGCCCCTCTTTTTTTTCTCTTTGGCTTTTAAATTTCCTCGTCCTTTCTCTTATTGGTCATACTCAGGATTGTGTGTTTATTCACTATTACCATATCTGCATGAATATACATCTATTTTCTTCAGTCTAATGCTGTCTCTTCAAACTGAGCTATTTCAGCTGGAAGCCCATTTTTTTTGTTATATTCTACCAGCAAATCTCAGTATCTGAATCTTACCTGAGGATGGGTGGTAGTGAGAAGTGGGTCTTTTCGGGGTGTATTTTGCAGAAGTTATGGGGGACAAGGCAGGGGAGACTGGGTTGTGGAGCACTGTTTTATTCCCCTTGGAAACTATCCTCATTATGACTATTTACATTGCTGTACAGTCCCTGTTTTTTTTCCCTCTTTCATTTTCTCAGCCACACTGGTGATGAGATGGGTCTGGCTGCAGGTTTCTGAATTGTAGTTCTGACACTGCTTTTCGTGTGGAATGGCTCTAAGAATGACTTCCTGGTTCTTCACTCACACACTCATGTGGTATGCATTTTTCCCTGTTCAATTAAGATTACATGACAGGCCAAGGTAGCATCTACAGCTTTGCTCAGGAGTGACAGCAGAAACCTACTTTTTGTCTAGTGACCCTACGGAGACTTCTCCATTAGGATTTGAATCTCTGGTGCACAACTTTCTGCATCTCATTCTTTGCTCATTTGCATCTTAAGCGAAGCATCTTACTTTCCAGTCATCCATATGTATGATCTATCAGAGTACATGGTGACTCTTTTCAGTGTAATTTTCCAATGCCATCAGTCTGTGTATTCCAAATTAGGGCCACCATGATATATAGGCAAATAGCAGCTTTCAAAGAGACACTAGATAAACAGGGGTAAATAAGAATAAAATAACATATGTAGCTAAGCCAATTTAGAGGGGAAAGAATTTTATGAAATCACCCTAAGTATGGTAGTAATAAATACAACTTGGAGTATTTGAAAGTACACCAAACACTTTCACATGCATTTTTGATGTGTTCACCTTAAAAAAAGTATGAGCTTGGCAGAGTGTGAATGTAGGTGAGAGGTATATCAGAGAGATAAAGCCTTATCACAAAGTTCTGCAGCAACACTGAGACTCCGACTCCCTGTGTCTTGGCCTGGTACTCCTGTCTTGTATGATGGAGTAATTTTAAACTGTTTTAGATCATTTAGTTCAATTTAGCAACAAAAATGGAAGCTCCACAGTACTGTTAGACTCTAAGGATACAAGGTAAGTGAGAGCTAAATTTCATTTCCCTTGCTTACTAGTTTCTGCCACTGGCACACATGCTAAGTGATCATTCTGGCTTCTGTGTGGTAGGTACATGATTTAGCCTCACTCTGTTCAACAGAATTCCAGAGTGAAACTAGATCCTAAACTGGAAGGCCCAGTTTGTACCCTCTGCTAAGCCCAGAAGGCCTTGCAGCCTCGAGTACCCTTCCTGTTCTTAGATGGACAAAGATGGCTCTTTCCTTGTGTCTATGAAAGGAATGGTAAGGTCCTGATGGCAGTTATGTCTTGAACTAATTAGATCTACTGGGATACGGTTGTCCCACTAAACTTTCCCTCACCTCTACTGGAAAGTATGGTTCTAGGAGGAAGAGGAGTGTGGTATGTGAATTTGACAGGTGTAGGTGGGAAGAGATCAAGAGGTTTGTAGTTCAGATTGGCTTTAAGTGAGACCATGAGATTATTTACATTTAAAAAAATTACAGTATTTATTTAGTGTGTGTTGTGTGTGGGAGGGTGGGTGAGTGCACATGGGTCAGAGGACAACCTGAGGGAGTTGGGTCTTTTCTTTTACTATTTGGGTCCTGAGCATTGAACTCAGGTTCCCAGGCTTAGTAACAAGCATCTTTACTCTCTGAACTATCTTGCCAGCCTAATGCTATAAGAGTCTTCATTACCTCTCATTGGGGTGTCTCCCTTATCTGGAAAAATATAGTTCCTACTTAGCTGTCTTATTTCTCTCCTGTTTACATGCTTGGTCTATATTTCTAATTTAGTTTTTTAAATTTTTTTTATTTATTATTTTTATTTTATGTGTATTCGTGTATTGCCTGCATGTAGGTAAGTGCACCTGTGCTGTGCAATGTCTGTGGAGGACAGAAGAGATTGTCGAATTTCCTGGAACTGGAGTTACGGACAGTTGTTAGCTGCCATGTGGGTGCTGGGATTTGAACCCGGGTCTTCTGCAAGAACAACCAGTGTTCTTAACCGCTGAGCCATCTCTCCAGCCCTCTAATTTAGTTTTTAAACCCCTAAATCCTTCTTGTTAGCCAAAGTATGGTTTTCCTCCTTGTTTCATACTTACATTGTCATAGGTGCAAATCATCTGATTGCTCAAAACAGAATGAATTTTTTTTGTACCCTTCTTTGGCCTCAACCCAATCACAGACGGAAATTTCAAGACTCTGTTTCTTAAAACTATTTTCCTTTGACTCATAAATTCTCTCCACCACACATTTTTCATTTCTCCACCGTACTGCTTGTTCCCCCTGTTAGGGCCCTCGATGTGGACACCACTAGACTCAATTCACTCTGCTTCTCTCATTGGATAACTATATTTCTGTTCATTGGGTCATCAATCATCTCTATGACAAAGAACCACAGATTAGTAAAGGCTGCTAAATCATCTTGGAAGTGTGACTGGCAACTTTACCCAAAACACCTTTTGCAGTTGCCCCTCTGTAAATGCATCCACAGGCTCCATACCAAAAGGATCCACATCCCTGGGTTGGCCTCCATGGGTTCGCCTCCTGTCAATAGAGAATATTTGAAAATGAAAACTTGTCTGTACTGAACATACATATACATTTTATTGTCATTATTCCATAAACAGTATCACAACTATTTATATAATACTTATACTGTGTTTGGCATTACATGTACCCTGAGCTGACTTAAGGCATTTGAATGAATGAGTATATGCTATGCTATTTTATATCCAGGACCTTAGTATCCTTGGACTTTGGTATCACAGGGATCCTAAGACCAAACCCTTTCAAAGATAACAAAGGATGTGTATATTTAAAATGTCTCCCAGGCCTGGGGGGATGTACCTCATTGACAGAAGTATTTCCCAGGGTATATTTGATCTGATTTCTAGCAGCCCATATACATTAGCAGGAGATAGAACACAAAATCCCATACTGAAAAGAAAAACAGCAGGGTAAAATGCATTACATTTCTTGATTTGAACTGCTTCTGGTTCCTACATTCTATATGTTAATGTCATCACTGGTCAGTCCCAGTTGGAAAGGAGTCAACTTTGACTCTTTTCTCATCCTATGAATGGAGTTATTTGCTCAAACTAATTTAATTTTAACTGTATCAACCTTCACTTTTTCATACCCAGTTCTATAGTTCTGTTCTGGCCTTTCATCATTTTCCTTTAGAATATTATGACAGCTTCTGTCTACTGCATAATTTACTTGTGAGTTTCCATGTGGACATAGAGTCACCTAACTCTTTATTTTGATGTTTTTAGCATAGTTGTGTTTCTTTTAAGTGAACAATGGCCTAGAGGTAAGCTTCTTCTTGCCAGATAGATTTCTAGTTGAATCTTG
This sequence comes from Nannospalax galili, assembly GCF_000622305.1. Classification (NCBI taxonomy): domain Eukaryota; kingdom Metazoa; phylum Chordata; class Mammalia; order Rodentia; family Spalacidae; genus Nannospalax; species Nannospalax galili. The sequence goes on along the minus strand of NW_008343216.1, from coordinate 5,977,797 downwards.
TCTTCTGCCCTAGAAAACTTTCTGGTTTGGAATGCTACTCAGACTGTACCTACTCTGGTCTTCTCAGTGTGGTAGCAGAAGGCTCCTTCAGGGCTCATCACCAATGGATGGATAGCACTAACATTTTGGGTTATGTTTTGGTATTAGGCAAATATCAAGTAACATTATAGATATGTTCTGCTTATGTGAAATCTGCCTTGAGATTTAAATATCCATATTTACTGAGATTTACATATTAAAATCGGGTTGCATTATGAATATGTGATGCATTATGGGTATGTGAGGCTTCCATGTGAGATGTAAATATTCAAATATAATCTAGTTTGTACTGAGAAAAAGTATTTCTTGGCATCCGGAGAGATCTATGGGATGTGTAATAATAGATGCTTGCAGTCATTTTGGGTGCAGTGGGAACTTCTTTTATGTGGATCAGTTTCTTAAATGAACAAATGGAACATAAACTACATATGATTAAAAAAAAATGCTAAAATTCCCCAAAGAAGGTGTTACATGGGAGATGGACATAACACAGAGTCTCAATGAGTTCAGTATAACTGTAGTTTACTCCCAGTGTTTAAAAAATTGCTCTTTCCTTAGTTAAGAAACATATGCTAGCCAGCTTTTGCTTACAGGATTTACCAGAACAAAAATGAACACCGTGAAACACCAGAACAATGCCTAGCATGATGAGATGTAAAGATGGGAGACCAACATGAACTGTGACGATGAAGGGACTGGACCATTGGAATTCCTCATCCATCCTCCAAGTGTGTCCACTGAGCGGAAAAGTGAGGAAAATTACCTGTCTTAGCTACTTTAAAAACTCCTAGTAGTATTTCATAAACGAAATAAGCTTGATGTACAACTTATGCTGAATAGCTTTAGTTGTAAACTTGACATACCTGGGAAGAGGGAACCTTAACTGGGGAATCGCTTCCATTGGATCAGCCTGTGGTCATTCATGTCTGTGAGGTATTTTCTTGATTACTGAATGATGTGGGAGGGCCCAGCCTACTATAGGTGGTGCCACTCTTGGGCAGGTGGTTTTGTGTTGTATAAGAAAGCAGGCTGAGCACAGGCCAGAGGAGCAAACCAGTAAGTAATGTTTCTTCATGCTTTAGGTTCCTGCCCTGAATTCCTGCCTTGGCTTGTAAGCCAAATTAACACTTTCCTCCCCAAGTTGGTTTTTGTCAGTGTTTTTATCACAGCAACAAGAAAGAAACTAGAACGCAACTCTACTGAACATCTCTAACCATCTCTACATAGGCTATGCTTTGGCTATGCTGATAATTTTTTGTTAATTTAATGCTGCTCACTGCTTGATTTGTGTCCAAAACTCTGCAAAAACCTGAAATATCTTTAACTTCTTTTAAAAAATATTTTATTTATTATTTTTAGTTTACGTGTATGAGTGCATTGTCTGCATGTAAGTGTACCAGTGTTGTGTAACACCTGAGGAGATCAGAAGAGGGCATTGGATCCCCTGGAACTGGAGTTACAGATGGTTGTTAGCCACCATGTGGGTGCTGGGTATCGAACCCAGGTCCTCTGCAAGAGCAGCCAATGCACTTAACTGCTGAGCCATCCCTCCAGCACCTTAACTTCTTATCTTAGGCAGTGAATCTTGAAAATGAGACATAAAATTTAGGTACTTTCAAAATTAAAGATCTTATGGTTCTTATTTTATATATTAAAAAATAAAATGTATTACAGTACCCTTCTAGGGCCTTGGTCATATTAACACACTGATGGCATGTTGTGCTTTCTGAAATATTTTAGTGTCATCAACTTTGGAAAGGTAAAACCGTTTACTTAATTTAAGCATACACCCCAATATATTTTGAATCTTATAATTTACTGCTAAACGATCTCATATTTTGCTTCAAATTGATGACTATGTTCAAGTAAGTTTGTGGTAACACTTGCAGAGTTTCATATTAAGGAATTGTTAATATGATATGCATTTAAATTTTCTAAGTAACTTTTCAACCTGGTCAAATTTTCTTAAAATATGTGAGTGTGAGGTTCTGCAGGATCAAAGGTAATTAATGTTTTCCAGCAGTAAGTATGATAAATACTTGCTTGTTAAGTCAATTACATTGAGACATAACTTGAATGTGAAGTAAGAGTGTACTACAAGTAAATTGCGAATAGCATCATGCCACTGAGCCACTAATTTGCCACTTGCTATTCCAGCAAGATTTGAAAAATTAGTTAGCAGGAGGTGCTATAAGGAACACAATTTGCTGAATAGATGCCCAAGAGAAAATTTAGATTTCAGCTTTGCTTGTTGATTTTTGCCAAGTAGTCACACGGGGTCTGTTTTGGAACAATCTATGATAACTCACACAAAAGCAATAATTGTATAGAAAAATTAGAAACAGTTAAGCACTTTGCTTCTTGACAGTGCAATGCTGTTTGCTTAAGATCTTTAAGAATTTGTAGCAGAGTATCAGTGGCATTGCCTTAAAATATAAGACTAATAGGAAAATCAGAGAAAAAAAATGACAGAATGCCCCACTGAAGTGAAATTTAATGAGGATGGTGGCAAGATGTAATTGTGTGTCTACCTGACTCCAGTTTTAATTTAGCTGGAATCTGTGATATGTTCTGTAAAGTTTTGGTACTTAATAAAGTAAGTTATAATTTTTATTTCTCCCATTTACTTACAGCCAAAGAAATGATTGAACAATGACTCCAGTACCTGTTCCATACCCATATATTCACATAACCAGGAATTTTTAAAATGAGGGATTCTACTTATTTAAAAGTTGTGTATGGTTTATTTAATAGTACTCAAAGATAAATATTCATATGATTTATTATTATACTAATTGTGGGGCATATTAACAGTAAAATATTAGTCTTACATTTTAAAAACTGTTAATTTTATTTATTATGTATATGTGTGAATGATATGTATGTGTGTGTGCATATGTGTGTGTGTGTGTGTGTGTATGTGCATGTGTGTGTGAAGGCACATGTGTGGAGGTCAGAGGACAACTTCACGGAGTCAGTTCTTCCTTACACCTTTCCATGGGTTCTGGGGATTGAACTCAGGCTGTCAGGCTTGTATGGCAAGCACGTTTACCTGCTGAGCCATCTCACCGACTCAACAGTATAATGAATTCTTATTTAGCTTTTAGATGCCCTGTTTTTTTAGCTCACGAATATTTTCAACTTTTCAAATTTATTGATGAAGTTGAAAATATCTGTGGAATATCAGAAGTATGTCATGATTTATAAATAGTTAAGCTTTAAGCTATGTTTCCTATTACTAATGCTTAAGTTGTTTATGTACACATGTATGTATGTATTTCCCTATCTTATTAGCTTACTTCTTTGCTTATTTGCTTTTGGTGACTTGGCTCTTTTTTTTTTCTTCAAAATGAACCAAGGTTCCCTCTGGGAACTGTTCAGAATATGCTGTGTGAGTATTATTCACTGTGGAGCGGCTCCTCAGTATGAGTAGAAAAGTTTTCCACATTGAACCTCTGTTGTGGAGCAATTTCCTCTGAGGCTTGTTAAAAAGCTCATTGAAACCCAAAGTTCTCAAGGAGGAAATTTTAAAGAGAGGCTCAGTAGGAAGCCCCAACCTTAGCAGAGGAACTACTGGAGACTGATCACTGCTGGGTGAGGGAGCATCAGTCTTCTTTAAGGGAGTGATGCTATGTAGACTGACCAGGTTCCAATGAATGAACTCACACCGAGGGACGTCAGAAACTCAGACCAGCAGACCTACCTGAAAGACACACTGGTTCCAGGGTTCCAGGGTTCCAGAATGTGTGACCCACCTTCCATGCTGGGGTGGGCATTGGTGACAACTATCCTTGGGTCATTCATATTTCTAGAAGCAACCCACGCTCTTGAAGTAACCCCAATAAACTCATTGGTTCACCAAGTTGGACTTTGGTGGTATTTGTACTTTGATCTGTTGTTCATTCCCTATCTGGGGTGAGCAGACATTTGTTCATGTCTTCTTAGGAATAGTGTCACACAAAAGCCTCTCAGAAAACACTTTAAAGTATAGTTTGAAAAAATAAAGAGTAACTATAACTGAAGAAATGAATCTTTCTATGAAGGATGAGTGTATGAGTAGCTCCGAATTTTAAGTCAGAAATGCTCCCCACAGATATCTTTGCTTGTCATGCTCCTGTGTTTCTTTAGTTCCTCCTGTGTAGCCAGTGTCACATAATGGGTAATGATGGTCTCATATCAAGTGGACTTGGCTTCATGTCCTGACTACCCTCCTTGTCATAAGCAAGCAAATACCCTAGCCATCCTGGGGGAATGTGGGGTACAAATGCAAGGGAACTGGTTAACAGTTCTTTTCCAGAGTTCTTGTGGAGATAACAGGAGCCAGATAATTGCTAGCAAAATGCACATAGTAAAGCACAATTATACTTTCTCCTAGATCAGAATTGAGTCTCCTGCTTGTCCTGGTGCTTTATTTAGCCAGATTTCATCTGTATCCTAGCAAGAATCAATTTCATTTCTCCCAGTTTCATCACACAGGCTGAAAGAATAGACTTTCCACACTTATCCTTTCTTTTGCCACCTCAGTATCAATCCTTTTTCTGAGTCTGTTTTACTTTGTCTAGTTGATAATGTCAGTGTTAAATAGTAAAAATGATGCTGATGATGGGGACGATAAATACTCTTAGCTCTATGTGTGGGGAAGTGGGTTAATTATATAAACATATTAAATATTTATTTTATAAGTGAATCATTAATTTAGAGGGGTTTGTAAGTAATCTTTTCCCATTTTTTGTGCAAAAGCTCTCTTTTTCTGACCACTGTTGTTAATCTGCTTTGGTAACTCCTAAGTCAGTGGTGGTGGTGAATGCTATTTTTCTAAGTACACACAAGGAAAATGTAATTCACACTTTTAAAGGCAATCACAGAAACCCATTTCTAAATCATGACAACAATCAACTTTATGCAGTGCTTATATCAAACATTGTTCTAAAAGCTTCTCATTCAAAAATTCTATGTAGTTCGATAAAGCAGAGATTTTAAATGATTCCCCTTTTATAGGAAGAAATGGAGGCAGTCTTTACCTTGGAAAACACTGTGGAAATATATTAGGGGTAGCCACATTTGAGCGAGCAATCTGACTGTGCCCTTCATGACTCTACTGCCCTGTCTACCAGGGGATGTGTTGCATACTTCTCATTTCATGATATGCAGAATCTCAGCAATTTTTAAACATCTTTCTTCCACATCTGTCTTCTAAGGCTCTGCAACTGTTCTCCAAGGTCAGTATAATATCACGCTCTTCTCTGCCAAGCCATATCTCCTTCATCTGTACACATTTGAATCATGCCAACTTCAGATAGTCTTTCTGGACAGGATAGGACAAGAGTGATAAGGCCCACAACCTTCACCACCTCTCATTTACTTATGCCTGCTTTATTTGTGGTTTTTCTTCAGCTTCTGTATAGGATCAGGTGGATAGCTCCTTCTTTGGCTCTATTTGCTGCTATTGTAAACCTGAGTTCAACAGGGATAAAGAGATTACATTCTGGTGTCTCTCTGAAGCAAAGCATATGCAACAGGTGCTCGATAAACAGCATTTGATGATTTCATAAACATACAAGGATATACATGGGAAGAAATTGCCTTAATGATTTAAACCTGTGTGTGCCATCTGCATTTTTGTCTGTGTACAATTCTGCATACTAAGTGTTAATTTTTAGATTTCATCTTACTCTGGAGGCATAGTAGAGATGATTAGGCTGAGAATCACAACCCTGATAATTAGCTTAGAGATTCAGAATCAGGATGTGTGCTGCAAAAGTGATTTTTTTGGAGCATTTGGCCCTAAGGGGCTAGATAACCAGCTGTCTCAGATTTTATACCTGCCAACATCTGGTTTGGTCAATAGGTACTAAGAAAATGTAACAGAGCATGAGGGAGTTCTTTGCCTAACTCTGTCTTGACCTCTGGAGAGTAGGACAAGGCACTGATTCTCTTTGGGGAACAGTGGAAAAATACAGAATTATTTATATTGAATAATATTTGCAAAGTGATTTGCAAGCACATTTTTAAAAAGCTCTTATTTTCAACTCTATTTGAAATGAGTTTGTGTGTTATTGTCATTTTATAGAGTTTAGTAAGGTGTAAAAAGATGTAATTTCTTTGTTTTGATGGTGTACAATTGAGTTAACAGTATACCAGAGCATTTTCAGGACCATTCTGCTTTTCAGTTTCTATGTGACCCTTTTTTAAAGGGAATGAAGTCAAGAAGGGAGGACAGTGGAAAAGAAAAAGAGTGACCAAAGGAGAAAAAGGTTTCTTTCTTTTTTTTAAGGAAAGGATTCTTTATGTACATCTCAACTTAAAAAGTTCTACCTTTAATATCAAATGTGCATTAGTTTTGTAGTGGTTAAAAATGCAGTAATTCTCAGCCATTCAAAGAGAATGTTACTTTATTATTTTCTGACTGCTATGATTTAGCTCACTAGTACTTTCTCTCTCTGGCCCTGAGCATACTGTATAATGTGGGGAAATATACTCAAACTTGCAAGGCTGAGGGTATTTTAGACTCTTAGTTTAGTGACCTCTTGATTAGTTCATAGACATTTCTCCTTCTTTGAACCAGGCATGCACCTAGGTTCAGGATAACTGTTGATAACTCAGAGCACTGGACTGGGGAACTGGCAGGACTTGATCGTGTGCTGTTCTGGGCTTGCAGGGGTGCTGTGATCACTTGGATGAGCACCATGTGTTCTGGTTCTCTGCTGCTGTAATTGATCATTGGGGTACCTCACAGTCTGGTTTCAGAGTCTATTTTTTTGTATTTCTGAGGTAGTTACCCACCTTACTTACTGGTAAGTTCCAGTTTTGCTTCTGGTTTTAGAGTCTGATAGGCTGCATTTGGACCTCCTATTTCTCATCTGTTTTTCCCATGCTACCGGATGTTCCTAGCTGGACTTCCAGCTACCTTAAACCTGCTTGAGGGCACAGAAGAACCCCCATGTCCCTTCTATGGGAGATGAGGGATGCACAGGAGTACTAACTCAGACTCTTTCTCTGCTTACATATGATGAATTACCCTCATTGGTTACTTCTAAGTTACTGGTGATGGTGGATTTGCTGCAAAGCCTGCTCTGGAGTTCCAATGAGAACTGAGCCAAAAACTTCTTGCTTTTGATGTTCCCTTCGAGACTCTAGCACATTTCAGTTTCTTGCTGATTACATCTACAGTTAGAAGTTAGAACTTAGGAGATGCTTCCAGTACTTCTGTCCATTTCTTCTCACTATTTAATATGCAAAGGTGTCAGTCTTCTAGCATATTTTTGTCTGAAAGAGATCGCCACCATTTTATTACCTTTCTTCTGTTCTAGTCTCATTATAATTGACAAGGAGAAAGTTAAACCATTAGTTAAATATGAAAACATTATTACAAATATCCCTGAACTTTGACATATTAACAGTACTTGCTATTGGCTAATAAAATAGCAGAAATAAAGGTTAAAGGATATTTTAAACACTAAACACTCTAAGATTTACCTGAAAATAGGTGGGAATTGCATGTGTTTTTTGCCACCTTAGGTATCTGCTATTCGTATGTGTTCATGAGGATTAACATTTTGTTGACTAATGCACGCCATTTGTGCTCATTGTGTCTACAGAAAGACTGGTCTTGCTATTGGGGCTGTTGTTTTGAATCTTGGTTCTATGACTTTAAGCAACTTATTTAACCTAGCATTTTGTTTCCTTCATCTCTAAGATGGGAGATTATTCTTTGTTCATTGTAAGGTTGTTGTGAAAATTAAAATATGACACATGAAAGTACTTTGGAAGAAAGCAGCTCTAAGACAGGCAAAGTGTTCACTTATTCTGAGTACTTGGAACAGTTCAGGGTCTAGGCCTAAAGGTTCTTTTTTTAAAAACTTATTTTTGTTGAATTTTTGTTTATTTCATTCAGAAAATCATCTTAATACTCCCTCTTTGGCATTCTCCAATACCCCCCCCCACCTCCGTTCATACAGTCTGTCCTTTGTGTTTAAGGGCTATCATGTAAAGTTAGGGTCCCCAGATGTTTTTAGTGCAAGTTCCTTCACTGGGATCTAGTCAGCCTATCTAGCATCCCTCCCTTTAAGGTCAAATTTTCCTCACCCAGCATTTATCAGCTGCCAATAATTCTTCAACTAAGATTGGGGTCTGTTTGTATGAGAAGGGTCCCAGGTGCCTACAGGACTATTTCCATATAGTCATGCACCTCTTTCCCAGCTCTTACAATATTTCCACCCCTTCTTCTGCAATCATGCCTGAACCCTAGGTGGGTAGATTTTAACATAGGACTCCTGTTCAAGCACCCACAGTCCGCAGACTCTTATTCTCTGCATTTTAGCCATTTGTGACCTTTTGTGGTCCTGGCTCTCTGTTGCATGAGGGCACTCATTGGTGATAGTTGAAAGATGCATTAGTGTTCTCTTCACCCCTTGGTCTATGTTCCTTAGGTGTAGAGGTTGCATGCATCCTAGATGTGCCACTTAGACTTGGGCAAGTCACAGACAAGCTCTGCGTATGACCAGTTGTGGAACTCTGTAATTATCTCGGTCTCTTGAAAAAGAAGCTTCTTTGATGGGTGGTGACTGGGATACTTTTCTATAAATTTAAATATTTTGCACATAGAAAGAAATTACTTTTGTCTAGAGATTGTAGCAGGAGGCCTCCAAAGATGGCGCGGACTCAGAGCCCTGGGATTCAGCTAGAATTCACTTCACTTCTTGGTCCGCAAAGAGCCTGCCAAAAGGAGCCCACACCTCCATACCCTGCTCGTGAGCCCAGTGACTGCTGACAGACTACGTGGCATGGACCAATCAGAAAACGATAGCTGACTAAGGGGACTTGGGGGCGGAGAAAAGGGAAATATAAGGCCTGCCCCCTCCTTCATTAAATGAGCCTACAGCACCTCACTTAGTGCTTGCTTCTACCCGACTCCTGGGGTCTGTGTGTCGTGACTCTGTGCCTCTTGCCCCCCCAGTCAGCAGGGGACCTGATCCAGGTTAGGGTCTTCACAGCTGGCCTGAGGAGAACCCGCAACAAGAGATAAGACAGGCTTGGAGTTATCTATAAAATCTATGACCTCTCTAGCTATGTGTATTTGGCTAGGTATACAGTACCACATATGAGTTTCCTCCCATTGAATGGGGTTTAAGTCCAATCAGGTAGCTGTTGATTACTCCCAAGATAAAAGAACCACTACTGCACCAATGTTGTTTGCTGTGCTGGTCATTGATGTGGTTTTAGGCCTTGAGTCTGGGGTTGGACTATCTATTGATGTTTTTTCTTAACAGCTTGCATAGTATTCTCCAAAGCTATGAGAGCCAGCCTTCTGGGGAGGTGGCTTCCAGGTCAGTTTCAGCTCCATTGCTCCAAATCCTGTGTCTAAAGTATGTCCTGTCTTCAGCAATGGGGTCTTACCATCAAGTTCTGGGAGGCAGTCAGACTGTGGCGATAGCCTGTGCAATTTTGGGAGTCTCTTGGACTACCCTGGCCAACAACTCAAAGTAAGGTTTCTCCTATCTGGAACTGTTTCTTGTGTAGGCTTCAGCTGTATTCATGGACACATGTAAAGATATTGTAGGTGTAATTTTTCAGTAGTGTTTTGGACTAATACAATTCCTTCTGGTCTTTTATACTAGCTAGGCACTATTTATCTCCCCTCTTTCCCTCCCTGTCTTATCCTCCCTCCCTATATAAAGTGTCTCCATTTTCCCCAATTTTACCTTGATAATTTCTGACTGCTATGGTCCCACCTCTCTTGAGCTCCTTCTTCCCCTTTATTCCCATAGATCTTTGTATAGCCTTCTTTCTGCCCCTCCCTTTTAACTACCTATTTTTACACATTTCTCCCTTATAACACTTGTCTCCTACTATTCTTCTCTCTTGGGTTCCTTCTTTCCCTTTACCTCCATGGTTCCCTTCCATTTTCCTGATTCCTGCAGTTACATCAGGATATGTACTCACTTATAAGGATTTGGTGCTGGAATTCACAAATGAGGGAGAACATATGTCTTTTGTTTTTTCTGAGTCTATGTTACTTCACTTAGTCTAACAGTTTCTAGATTCATTCCTTTACCTACAAATTTCATTATTTCATCTTTCTTTACTACTGAGTAGAATTCCATTGAGTAAATGTACCACATTTTTGTTAACCGCTGGTCAGTTGAGGGATATTTAGATTGCTTCCATCTCTTAGCTATTGTGAAAAGAGCAGCAACAAACATGGATGTACAAGTGTCTCTGCAATAGGATGAGTCCTTTGGGTATATGCCAAGGAGTGGTATCACCAGGTCACATGGTAGGTTCATTTTTAGTTTTTTAAGAGTTCTCCACACTGCTTTCCATAGGGGTTGCATGAGTTTTCAATCCCACCTATAATGAATGAGCCTTCCTTTTTCTCCACGTCCTTGCCAGGATTTGATATCATTTGTTCTCTTGATTTTAGCCAGTCTGACTGGAGTAAGATGAAATCTCCTTCCTCTATGCCTATGATGCATAGATTTGGTCTTTTCATGGTGTCCCACATTTCCTGCATATTCCATTCCTGTGTTTTTAAAATTTCTTTCATAATCTTGCCTGAAAGATTGAATTCTTCAACTTTATTCTCCAGTGTTGATATTTTGTTTTCCACTTAATTCATTCTATCAGTGAAGCTTTCTCCTGTTGTTTCAAATTAACGTATTGAGTTTTTCACTTTCTTCTTCACTTCATCCTGAGTTTTCTTCAATATTTCTGTCTCTTTTGTTGAATTCAGTCAGAAGTTTATCTCTATCTTCTTTTAGTTCTTTGTGTGTTCATTGGATTCCTTGATCATGTTTATGATTATTTTTTTAAATTTTGTGTCCTGGATTATCTCTAGGGGGTTCTCCTTGCAGAACTCATCTATAAGACTGGTGGAGTTTGGTGGGAACATACTGTTTTGGTTTTCCATATTATTATTTTTCTGTTGTGATTTTGGCACATGGATTTCTTTTTGTTGTTTGTGATTCTGGTATGAAACTCAAGCCTTTGTTGAGTTGAAGTCTGCTTCTGTGTTTTTGGTGTGCCTTGGTTGTTTTCTTATTGGGTATGTAGAGCTGGTTTGTCTAGGTTTCAGGTTCTCTCAGATTTTATATTGGAGGGAACTGATGGTTTCAAATCAGCTACCCAGGAGCTCCCACGGAAGCCCAAGTCAGGCTCTAGTCAGGTACTCGATGGCTTCCTTCAAATGTCTGGACCCCAATTAAGGGGCATTCACTGGGGTTCACTAAGGAGAGGCTTGATTTAGGCACTCTCAGGCAGTCTGCTACAGTCTCAGCCTCTACTGTAGGGCAGAGAAGTCTAGCCCTGGCAAACTGGGAGGGGCCTTATGTGGTCCCAATGCAGGGGGTTGGGTATGAAATGATTTGGGGAAGCTCACCACCACTTGGAGGCTGCAGTTTGCTAGAATCTCAGCCTCTACCCTATTGTAGGGCAGAGAGGAGTAGCCCTGGTGAAGTAGGAGGGGCCTCATATAGTCCTCATTAAGGGGTTGGGCATGGCACGATTTGGGGAAGCTCACCACCAAGAGGAGGCCAAATCCAGGCACTCTCAGATGATCTGCTAAGGTCTGGGCCCCTACTGTGGGGCAGAGAGGACTAGTCCTGGTGAAGTGGGAGGGGCTAGACCTAAAGGTTCTGATTGGTGATGCACATCTCTTTCTTCTTGCCCTCATCAATTCATGCTGGAGTTTGTCCGAGGTTGTTCCCTCACAAGTCTTTCTTCGTTAGTATCCATAACTAGTTCATTTCTCTGAATAGAAAGATAATACACTTTCAAATGTGTACTTAAAATATTTTATTTTTTAATCTTTTATGTGTATGAGTGTATTTGCCTGCATGTAGATAGGCATACCCATGTCATGCTGTGGAGATCAAAAGAAGGTGTTGGATCCCCTGGAACTGGAATTAGAGGATTGATGTGAGTGCTGGAAATCAAACCCAGGTCCTCCATAAGAGCAGCCAATGCTCTTAACCGCTGAGCCATTTCTCTAGCCACTTTGAATTAACTTTTTAAAATACATATTTGAGGGACTAACAACTACAGTTCCAGGGGAATCTGACACCCTCTTCTGACCTCATTAGGTATTGCATGACATGTGTGCACTTACATACATGCAGGCAATATACTGATATACATAAAATAAAAGTAATAAATGAACTATTTTTTAAAAAGTTAACCCTGTACATTCCCTAATGGATATGGAGGAGAGTGCAGACTTCTAGATAACAGTAGGAGATTATTATAATGCTTCTCAACATCAGCAGTGAGCTAATGGGGAGTATGCTTTAGAAACTCTAATGGCTTCTAATGTATGCCTAATAACAGAATACGTATCCACAAAATATGTTTCTTTGTAGTTAATATGACTTTCAAAATATATGTATGGAATTCACACACACACACACACACACACACACACACACACACACATATATATCAAATATACAACTTCACATGCAATTTAAAAAATATAGTGCAACATGTAGATCCAAGTTTTTACATGCCCTAAATTGTGGGTCTGTTTCCTAAGTAAGTGAAATAGACAAGCTACATATAAATTTTCTTTGGTAGGATCTTTGTTTTTCCTATGTCATTAAAAGATCTCTATACTTACTCTAAGTCAGTGCTGATTTGGATGTTTGCCAAAATAAAGTACTCCTAGCCACAAGAAATATTGCACTTAGCTGATCTCTGTAATACTAGCTTTTGGAAGCACTATTCACAAACCAAAAGATTTTGCCTACTTTTTTTTTTTCTTTTCTTTTTGAGACAGGGTCTCCCTGTAGCCCCAGCTGTCCTGGGACTCACTGTGTAGACCAGGCTGGCCTCGAACTCAGAAAGATCCTCCTGCCTCTGCCTCCCAAGTGCTGGGATTAAAGGCATGTGCCACCACGCCCAGCCTACCTACGTTTTTATAGAGAGACTCAATTAGTTTGTTTAATAGAGGAGAAAAATCAAAGGAAAGCAGCCACAGTAGAGGCTTTCATGGTCTATGTGATGTGACATGAAACATTTTCTTCTTTCTTAGTACTAATATTTGCTTCCAAAAATCTCTGAAGATTATAACTTGATCAGAAGTAGTTATGTTGGAGAAATGTTTTAAATATCAGTTACACGATAAAATCCTTTGTATACGTGTATAGGCTTATTTTCAATGAATAAAGGTGGTCTTAAACATGACAGTTCTCTAAGAAGTGTTCATTCTCAATGGTGGCCATTGAAGTGGACCTTTTAAACTGATTATTGATTTTAAATCATATTTAATAAAATAAGTGGCTATAATATCTCCTAC
>NW_008343216.1:5957764-5964438 GCF_000622305.1 Nannospalax galili | reverse complement strand
GACCAACTTATGAGAGGGAAGGAAAAGTAATTAAGAAACTAATGATATGTTTTGTTAAATATAAACAAAATTATATCCACATTCATGCCCTTGAAAGGAGTTTGCAGTCATGAATATCAAACTCAGGATTTCTGACAAATCTTTTCAAATTTACAGCAATTTGGCATTGCACCGTAGTGTAGATTTTGTTGCAAATGACCTGAAGACACTCTTTTACACCCATCTTTCAAAGGATGCTATTACTTTTAGGGAAAGACCTACGTTTTGGACATATCATGGAAGAAGACAAACATGACAGCTGAAGATGAGGCAGTGGCCTTAAAATCAAAGCTGCTTTTTAAAATTGAATCCAGAAGAGGTTATACGTCAGCTGCATAATGTTAACCCAGAGGACTGCTCTAAGATTTGGTGTTTCCCTGAACAGGCATAATTCCAAGATCTATTGATATAAATAGTAAAAATAAATATTTATAGTATCAGAAATGAAGGGGATGTCTTATTTAGTTTAAGGGCTTTCTTTTTCATCAAGGCAAGTAAAGCCTCTTTCCTATTAGTGAGTGAGACTCAAAGCAGCCTCACGGGTTGAACTGGGAACAAGGCCAGCCATGTACATACATACAGCTATGTTTGGGCATTTTACCATCCTTGTTTTTTTTTGTTTTGCACTAGTCTCCCCCCTCCACTTCCTTCTCTCCCTTTCCTTTTTTTGGCATTAATAAAGAAGAAACCATATACTAAAGCATATTGTCTACCTATAAAAAGGTAAAACATGTTAAAGTAACTTCCAGTGTTCTTTTAAGTACCTTCTAAATACTGCTTTGGGAGAAGAGTGAATATTGTTCCTATCACATACCTGAGACTTGTCAGCTCAGTTAATGATATCAAGTTGATATTAACAGCTCGGTAGTGAGATCATTGTGAAAATCCGAATATTTTACCTTGATTATTTTTGAAAGATTTTTCAGAAAATATATAGAATAAAAATTGATTCAGTATGGGTTTTAGAGATCATTTTTAACTCTATATTTGAACAAATGACTTTTATGTGGGTGATCCAAGTCACGTTTCAGCACATATCTATCCAGCTTTATTGTCTTTAACCCTCCTCCCTCTCCTATGGGAGGGGTTAAAATAGGGTCTTGCTATATAGCCCTGATTGGCCTGGAACTTACCATTAGCCCTGGCTGGCTTCCAACTTGCAGTGATTCTCTTCTCTCTGCCTTTGAGTGCTGGGATTACAGGCGTGTGCGTCTGGTAATGTATAACTTCAATGAAATGGATTACCACATTAGAGAATTTCTGCACTAGAAAATTACAAAACAGTAGTCTCCACATTCTATCAAATTTTTACTCATTGAATGCTAATTTTCAATGAAAATTTGATTTTAAAAAATGATCAAAACTTCAAAATAGAAATAGAGCAGATTGTGGGATGTTTTGGAATTAGCTACCAATGTGTTTTAACAGAAGTGTAGGATATAGAAGATGGAGAGAAAGTTATAGAGTCTGCAGATAATATTATCATAAAGACCTCATTTTGTGCATGTTATATATCCTGCATATTCTAAAAGTTGTGAGACCTGCTGAAGGATTTTGGCAGTGATAGGAGGAGGTCGAAACATGATGAAGCTACTTCTGGCTTCACTTATGTGGCAGGGAGAACTCTTAGGAAGGGGTGGTCGTGATTTACATCAAAGCAGTGATGCTCTGATCCAGAAGGAGAGAAGAAGAAGGAATCTCTAACAGGTCCTGGAACTATGGTCCGATATCTGAAAATTGATAGTGAAATCACTTTGGCTATTAGTTTGTGCAGATTTAGTTTTAGGTCTTATATTTGAGTTTCTAACTTTTTTCAGAAGCCTAATCTCTATCTTACATTCTGATTCCACTATTCCAGTATTATTTATTACACATTGATTTCTATGAAACAACTATCTTTGAGAGGAATGCTGAAGAAACAAAGAGAAAGAGGAAAATTCACTTTTTTGGAAAACAAACTATTTTACATAGACCCAAACAGTTGGCAGGATAGATTGGGTTTTTCTTTCTCAGAGGGAAACACACACACACACACACACACAAAATTAATTTAAAGCTGGGCGTGGTGGCACATGCCTTTTAATTCCAGCACTCAGGAGGCAGAGGCAGGAAGATCTCTGTGATTTTCAGGCCAGCTGTGGCTATAGGGAGACCCTGTCTAAAAATCAAAACAAAGGCTGGAGAGATGGCTCAGTGGTTAAGAGCACTGGCTGTTCTTGCAGAGGACTTGGCCACACACACACACACACACACACACACACACACACACACACAAATAGTATTCTATGGGCTGTAGGTCAAGCTGGGTAATGGATTTGTTGAGAGCTCAGTACAAACATATTATTATCATGGGAATATATAAGCCAAACTAAACTAAACTAAACTAAACTAAATTATTTCCTAAATATTGGGGGCTGATGGGAAATCAGTATTATTAGTGTTAATTGCCTGAAACAGAACTTTAAAGTATTTTCAATTACATTTTTTATGTGTGTGTTGGGGGTGGGCATGTGCATACCACAATGTGTGTGTGGAGGTCAGAGGACAGTTTGCTAGAGTTGGTTCTGTCCTTCTGTCATATGAATTCTGGGGACTGAACACAGGTTTTCAGTCTTGACAGAAAGAACCTTTACCCATGCAATGTCTTGCTGGCCTAGAACTTTTAAAAAAAGTCATATTTTTGTTTACTGATTAGAATTTGAACTTTAAATATTAATCTTTCTTTGCCAGTGTGATTATCGGTTTTGTTAAAAGGCAGCTACATGTATTTGGTGATTTGAGTTTTTCGTTTGTTTGTTTATGGTACTGAGAATTAGACACAGGGCCCTGTGTATATCAGTCAGACACTCTATCACCTCCTGAAACAGATCTTTGATGTACTCTGTGTATTTACAAACCTGAACTAGAAATTTAGCTGTAGAATTTAATCTACAAATAAGTTCCTGTGTAAACTAAGTTTCAATTGCAAAAGAGCAGGCAGTCAAAGTAACTTGTACTGTTGATGCTTTAACTTCTAGAGTTATTTGGTACTTTGGAAGTGTTAGGGGAATGGGAAAATCAGAGACATTGCATGAACCGGATGGCAGTCACGCTTACTGCGGGGGAAATTCTTGAATTTTATGTTAGTATTGGTCTAAGAGCAGGCCTGTGGAAGGACAATCTCATACTTCCTTGGTATTAATTTTCTTACCTGGTCATGCAGATAATGTCTTTAGGTCACGGCTTCAGCATACTCAGAGAGACTTCATACTTACACCATATCAGAGGTCTTGAAGCATCATTTTCCTAGCAAAATGAAAAGGTCAGATCTTGCTTGCCTAATTACTTGGAACAAATGGTAAGATGCTGGTGGCAAAAATGGTATCAGTATCAACCAAAATAACAATGGTGGCATTAATATTGTTTGAGGTTGTAAATATTGTAAGATGGAGACAATAAATAGAACATAGTTCCAACTCAAACATGACAGATTGAGTTAAATAGCTTTGAAGGAGGCTGAGTTCGTGAACTCTCTGTAAGGTGGTGAAAGCTGTATCTATAATGGTTGAAGGGACATAGGTGGATGGTGTGTGTTAACTGGTATATGAAAACTTTGTCTCTGAGCAACTGTATGTCATTGAACATCATCAGAGACCATGAGAGCAGGAAAAAAAAAAGACAGGAATTAGTATATTAGTTCTAATTGCTTCAGGATTTTCTTTCCCTGCTATAATTAACCCCAAAATCAAAGTGTGGCAAAAATGGCATCAGTATTGGCCAAAATAACAATGGTGACATTGGTATTGTCTAGGGTTGTTATCATTTTGTTAGATAAATGAAATGTATCTTATCTAGGTGTGCTCTGTGTGTTCTCAGTAGATGTAGAAGGGGGGTTTAAGCAAATCACTGGAAACTGCAGAAAAGTACTGCCATATGTCAAGTGATTTGTGTTGTCAGTAAAGATCAGGGGTCAGTTCAGTTACTGAGGACCACACTGTCTTCTTTTTGACAAATATTAGTAGAAAGCAAAAGTTGGTTATTACTTCTACTTATGGACATTTTTATGTAGACCACAAGAATACAGACTCTTTCCATGTTCTTGTTTCTCTGTAAAAATTTTCAAACAAATAAAACTTGAGGCCAGACATCTGTTTCTGTTTCTTATAGAAGACTTCTTATGGAAGGTAGTTTTAGTAATGCTTGTTCTTCCCCCCCCCCAAATACTTCCACTTCCTAATTAGTTTTGAAAAATCTACTATATGCCAGACACTGTCTTGTTGGTCAAAATACATTATTGAGTAAAAGGAGAAAGAATCTGCTCTAGTATTTATATTATTAGCAGGAGAAGGCAGGTAACAAATAGTCCAGTAATAAATGAATTTACTGTACTGTATTAGAGGGTAATAGGCATTCTGCAGAAAAGCAAAGTGGAGGGGGGGATGAGACGATAACTTTGGTTTGGCCTGACTGTGAAGATACCTTGGGTAGGAATTTTCCAGAAACAGAGAGTAGCCCATGCAAATATGAATTCAAAGAACAGCAGGGAGCCGGCCAGATGACTCCCCAGTCCAATGTGCCTCCTCAAGCCTCTGACTGTGGGAAGGAAGCCAGGGCTCGGGGCAACAATACCTACTCAGCTCACAAACTCTGCCAGGTTTTTGAGAAGATAAAGCTGTTTCCTGACTTCTCAAAGCTTACAGTTTATTAGAGCAAGGCTACGCTAAACACAAAACCTTTATGATAACAATGAAAAAGATTTTAAAAAGTAAGCGTGCCACAGAAGAATATGACAGGATTTAATTTAATAGGCATGAGTGCTGTTTTTCTTGAGGAAATAGAGTTTTCGTCAGATGTGAAGAATGAGAACGGGTGAACTGAGCCAGAGAGGAGAGCTTTCCAGGGAGAGGAGTGAACGTGCACAGGTGGAATTGAAACAGTGCACAGGACCAGGAAGGGAAGGGAACTAGAATAAGGCCGTAGTTACTTGTAGGGAAAATAGGAGAAGTTTCAGTGGAGGTTGGAGCCAGTTAATGCAGGTACTTAGGCCACACTGAAGAGTGTAGGTCACAGTTAGAAGGACAAATGAAGCCACCAAGAACTTGACAGAGGTTCTGACAATAGAAAAAGCTGGGAATCAACAGAACTGGGTTCTGTCTCTGACATTAATTTTCTGGGTGACTTGCATAAAAAATAAAATTTCTGAGTCTCAATTAATATGTTTAATGTCTATATTGATATCTAGATCTATTTGCTCTCCATGTTCATTTTCATGTGTTTATTTACTAGTTTGGCTTTGACTCCAAGTACTTTAATAGGTTGCATTTTGTCCCTCAGAATCTAGCCTCCAGGATCTCAGAATACAGTTGTATTTGGAAATAGAGTTATTAGAAATGTAATTGGTGAAGTTAAGATTAGGCCATGAAGGGAATGGAGAGATGGCTCAGAAGTTAAGAGTGCTTGCTCCTATTGCAGAGGACTGGGTTGGGCAGCTCACAACCACCTATAACTCCAGCTGCAGGGGCTCTGACACCCCCTTCTGGCTTTCACGGGTATCTGCATAAGTGTATGCATACACACACAGACACAACACACACACATGCACACACACACAGAATGAAAGTAAAAATATAAATCTTATAAAAAAAAATTAGGTCCATGCAGAGTGAGGTAGGCCCTTACTCCAATATAAATAAAGCTCTTTTTTTTTCTTACATTGAAATCTGAATTTATAATTTTCTTATGCTTCTCAAAATTTTAAAATTTCTTTGTTATCTTGTCCCTTTGCCTATCCTTTAAGCATTGATTTCCTGAGGGAGCTTTGTGCTATCTGGCTCATTCATCCATTGCTATGTCTTTATTCAGTCTGTGAAAATGAAAGATTTTTCACTTTGCGTTTTCAGCCAAACCCAACCCAAGCTCCAGATTGCAATATTAAAAGACTATTGGACATCTTTGGTCTAAATATACCAAATGAATTCATTGTTTTCATGTCCTGCCCTGTTCTGCTCCTGCTTCATCTACTGAGCAGCATTGCCTCTGCTCATGCATCTGGAAGTTTAATTACACACCTCTGCCCCTGCCATTCATCACAATCATTTAGTCATCAGTCCTCATTCTCTTCATTTCCACTACAGTGGCATTGGTTCCTGGAATTCCGCTGGATACCCATTCCCAACTATGTGCTTTCCTGACCCACTCCACGATGACCAGAACTTCCTTGGTAGGATCTTGCTGATATAAAATCTGCCTAACATTAACCCTGTAAATTGTTTGAACTTTACTCTTAAAGTAGATAAAGAAAAGTATTTTGGCAGGGTGGGTGCGCCTGTGACATGGGCTGAAGCCACTGGTCTTTACTCATCCTCACGACCCGCAATTGCCTTGATGAACATCCTTCATCTTCCTTCAAATCTAACCTCCTGCACTGCACTTTCTGTGGATTTTCTTTAATTGCTCTATTTCCTACTAAGTAAAAAGCACCCTTCTCTTTCATCTGTTCAATTATACCATCTACGATGCTCTTGTGTATGTAATACTTAGGCGTGGATATAATACTCTTCTGTACTGAAAACACTGTGCAGGGGCTGATTGTCTTTTTCCAGGTCTTATGCCGCTGCAATTGGAAAACCCATTTAAAAATTCATACACATAAAATA
>NW_008343216.1:5952633-5957502 GCF_000622305.1 Nannospalax galili | reverse complement strand
ATAATAAATAAAATAAAATATTAAAAAATTCGTAGTTTTTGGAGAAGTGACTTTGAAGGAAGTTAAGTGAAGCTTAAGAATTAAGTATTTAAAGTTCCTAACTATTTTTGTGATTAACTGTATTTTATTAGTGCGTATTAATTGTATCAAATAGTGAATTTTGTTATGACATTTTCATATGTGTATGCAATATTTTAATACTTTTATTTTAAGATAGTACCATTCTGTAACTAGTATACTAAATGTTTTAAAAATGTATAACATGTTCAATTTGAAGATACTTCATTTGGCAACAAGAATAATTTTAGGATTTTTTTAATGTACCAGATTATTTCTTTCACTTAGAGAAAAATGAGAGGGAAAACAACCCTCAAACAACACACAACAACAACAACAACAACAACAGCAACAACAAACCACCCACTAACCTTGAAAATCATCTAAGCCAGACAGGAAAACACATCCAGTCAGATATGAAAACACTTCATAGAGTATTAGATAATGAAGTACTTACTGTGCATTGACATTTTTCCATGATCTACCTTCCACTATGCTTTGTACTTAATCACTTTTGCTTTAAAAATTCTAAATTGATCAAAAGGCAATCACTCAATTCTGTCAGTAGGTATCTTTGAAGGGAACATACTTTAAGTCATCAGTGACTGGTGAATTAGTACCTTTTATCTCCAATGGAAAAGATGTAGTGAACTCTGCCTTGTTATCATAGTGGAGGACAGAGGGAGATAGCAGTAAGCAGTAGACCTGCTTGAAGAGGGCATGTTAGTAGACCTGCTTGAAGAGGGCATATCAATAAAGGTTTCCCCATCGCGAGGAAACTGCTCTCCTCTGGTTTTCAGTGCTTAGTGTGTTATTATGTTGTTTCTGGATGGCTTTTCTCTTTTCTTTTATCACTCCTTGGGCCCCTCCTCCAGGGCTTAGTAACACGGTAGAGATGCTTTTTGACAGACAAGAGATAATCTTACACTTGACTTCCAATATCAAGGCATTTTAACTGGCACACTTTATATTGAATAATTCATGGGTATTCAGGCTTTACTTCACTCCACAAAGAAAGTGCTTTCTCTTAGCAGCCACAGTAGATATGAGCAGCTAATTCATTATTTAAAGAGATTAAGTATTAGCAACTGGTACTGGCTCTTTAGAGCTCTCTATTCCCTTTGCTCATGTTATCCCCAGTCTCTCAGCTGCCTTGAACAGTTTTTAGATTGATTTTACCATATTTAAGTCTTTTTAAAAAACAGATCTACCCCCAAACCTCACTATTTTCAGAACTGCTTTGTCCTATTTTAAAACGTACAGTTATGTCTGTTAGAACTCTGAATCACTGCAGGCTCACGGGAATATATACAATTGCAACACATTTTGCTTTCAGTTAAGAAAATGTGGCAGGTGGGAGGAATGTAAGAAACCCAAGTTTGCTCAAATTTACAGACCACTTGCTACAATAGACCAAGGAAGGCTTGGGTGTTTTAAACAAGTGGTAAAAGTAGACGAAGCCTCAACTTTCAAGTATTGTTACTCTGAAAGGAAAAGTCCCTGTGGAGAACTGTCCTCTTTATATTTTCAGAGAAAAAGAGGTGAGGAAGTGTTTGAAATATCTGTTTCCCTTTTGTAGACATTTCCTCCGGTTGGATCTCATTCAACACAAATTTTCACACTTTCATTTCCAGTTAAGAACAGAGAAGAAAGTTTGTCAAGAGGTTATGAGGTTTAACTTTCCATAGACCTTACCAGAGGATAACTTCACAATATAATCAGGTCTGAAAAGGTGAAATGGGGAGAAAATGTATAAAGAGAATGATTCTTATCATTCATATTATATATATATACACATATATATATATTTGAGATGAAAGAATATATTAGGAATCATGTTGCTTCAAATTGTGATAAATGCTTTCCTTAATTTGTAGGTTAAATCAGGGATAGACTTTTCTAAGACTATTAAAGTAGATTTTCTACTGGAATGACAAAAATAATCAACAGTCTTCTTATCTTTTATGACCTAAAAAATATGTACTTCTAAAACCAAGAGTAGACTTTCCTACTTGGAGAACTTTTTTCATGTTGTTTAAATTATTATAGGGTATGGAATGTGCTTCTCTAAACCTCTAAACGGATTTTTAATTCTATGTATCTTCACATCCTGGGAAAAATAGGTATAAAATTAGGCAGAAGTGGGTTACTATCCTTACTCCCATATAATTTAGAGTCTACCTTCAACTCAGAGCCTTCAGAGAAAATGGAGGAAAATCAAATGTTAAAGGACCATCCAAGTTGTTTTTAGCCACAAGATTTTTATAAGATTTTCTCTTTGTCTAGTAGGCAACTAAAATCCCAATGTCAAGATTTCTCATACAGAGAAGTATAAAGCAGTAATATCTTGGGATCAGAAGTTTGAATGACCACTGTTAAAGATAGAGTTCTGGGACCCAGTCAGTAAAAGTGCTTGCCATGCAAGCATGAGGATCTGAGCCTGATCCTTAGCACCCACGTAAAGAAGTAAGGTGTGGTGGCACATGCCTATAAACCCAGTGCTGGGGAGGTAGAGACAGGAAGACCTTTGTTGCTTGTTGGCTAACCAATCTGGACAAACTGGTGTGCTCAAGATTCAGTGAGAGAGCTGGTATCAAATAATAAAGTGGAGAGAGACTGGGGAAGATATCTGATATTGACCTCTCACCTCCACACACATGAAAAAAGATACTACACACACACACACACACACACACGAGTTCTAGCCTGTAATAGCTGTGTAACATAAGACAAGTGTTTTAATCATCCATACTTCTTTTTCTCTTTTGTAAAGTGAGTGAGGGGACTTGAATGGTATCTTTCTCATAGATGTGATAGTTACATGAGATAATGTATGAAAATTGCTTAGCAAAGTGAGAAACTCATAAGAAATATTCAATAAATCTCTTTTCTAAAGAGCCTTTTTAGAAAATTAACCTGGCACTGACATTGAAATTTAATTTGCAATTGAGATTTTGGAAGTTTAGTAAATGCTGTTTTGTACAAAATTGGTAATTTTATGAAATGCCACTGTATTTTGTCATAATTTAAATAGGCATTCCAGATCAGCCCTGCCAGAAAGGAAAACAGTTTCATATTACTTTTGGATATGACAATCTATATGTCTCAGACAACTGCTCAATGGTACCGTGTAGCTGCTGCCTTCCTTAGGGCACTTTCACATACCTTCATTGATTTAAAATGTATTTTAAAAGAAAATTATTCTATTCCTACCTATTTTGCAAAGTTTTGTAAAATAAACTTACATTTTTGTGAAAGTCCAGTATTGATTATTTTAGATATTTGACTGAGATAGTGAAAAGGTTTGATTTTTTTCTTGAAAAGTTTAGAGGATTTCTCCAATCAGAAACAAAGTTTCTTCCTTCAAGTTATCATTTAGACTATGAATTCTGGGTTCTAAGATTCTGCCCTCATGCTACTCATCACATAGAACTGATATCTTCTGTTGGATTTCTTCCAGGGATATTTTAGACTATGCTGTCTTTTACACACACACACACACACACACACACACACACACACACACACACAAAAGCTTTGTACTTTGCAGCTACCCTGCTTCCTATACACTGATGAAATCTCAATAAAGGTGAGGCAAAATACAGATGACCAAAATATCACATATATATAAAATATTTATAAATCATTCCAAAACTTCATGAAAGTAAGCTATTTTATTTTCCTTCCTAAGTATGCTTACTTTACTATGGATTAAAAGTGCTGACAGCCAGTCTGGAAGACCAAATTAGGTTTGGCAGTTTTCATTTGCAATTAGCTAAGGGAGAGCATTCTTCAATGGTAGAGTCACCTAACAGAGCAGATGAGTTGAGTTCTACCCATAATTTTTGAATACTGACAGCCTTTCTTGTGCTCTGTGCTGGTAATATGAACAGGAACAATATTGGATACTCAAGGAACTAGCCACCCTGTGTTCTCAACTGAGGGCATATGCTAATTACTCTGAGAGATGCAGCAAGCAATGATGTTAATTTTTCATTTACCTGAGCGGATTCAAGCTTATTTCTAACACAAACTCATTTGCAGTCATATGTATTTTGATGTCTTTGAGGAGACAAGGGAAGTTACAGGTATAGCCTGAATTGTACTGATCCTGAACCCTCTTGTGGGCAGCCACAGCTAGTATGCTGGATAGCTTCAGCTGTCATCCTGACTCTTCTGGGTAGAGGGGATCTCAGTTGAGGAACTGTCTCCATTGGATTGACCTGTATCAATGTCTGTGGGACATTTTCTCCATTGCTGAGTGAACTGGGAGGGCCTGGCCCACTGAGGGTGGTGTGACCCCTGGGCAGGTGGTCCTGTGTTGTGTAAAAAAACAGGCTGAATACAGGCCAAAGGAGCAGACCACTAAACAGTATTCCTCTATGGTCCTACCTCCAGGTTCCTGGCCTGAGCTGTTGCTCCAGCTTCCCTCCATGATGAAATGTAGGCTATAAAGTGAAATAAACCTTTTCCTCCCCAAATTGGTTTTAGTCAGTGTTTCTGTCACAGGAACAGGAAAGTAATTAATATAACTGGTATGTGCTGGAGTGTTTTGCAGAGCTTGGGAGTTTTGACACAAGTTTCTAGGGTCTTTGAAATTTTATCTATGGATAAATTTAAGGAAAAGAAAGGGAGAATAGACAAAATCAGGGGTTTTAAATTTTGCACATATGTTTTAATGAGAAAAATGATGTTCTTTATATAAAAACATCAGGATATATACTAACATATAAGAGTTTGGTGTTAAGATCCACAAATGAGAGAGAACATACATCATTTGTTTTTCTGATTCCATGTTATTCCACTTAGTAC
>NW_008343216.1:5925450-5952470 GCF_000622305.1 Nannospalax galili | reverse complement strand
AAAATCAGGGGTTTTAAATTTTGCACATATGTTTTAATGAGAAAAAATGATGTTCTTTATATAAAAACATCAGGATATATACTAACATATAAGAGTTTGGTGTTAAGATCCACAAATGAGAGAGAACATACATCATTTGTTTTTCTGATTCCATGTTATTCCACTTAGTACAACTGCAGAGCCAGAAAAATGGAAAGAAACCATGGAGGTAAAGGGAAAGAAGGAGCCTAAGAGAGAGGAATAGTAAAAGACAGATGTTACCAAGGGGGAAATGGGCAAAATAGGGGTATTTAATTGGGAGGGGAACATGGAGGGCTGTAGAAAGAACCATGGTGGTAAAGGGGAAGAAGGAGATCAAGAAAGCGGGGGGGATGGTCATAGGAGAAAGGTATTATCAATGGTGAAATGGGTAAAATGGGGATACTTTAACTGGGGCTGGAAGGGGGAAAGTTAGGCAAGAAGAGAGAGAGGAGGAATAAATATTACTTAGCTGGTATTAAAAACTAAAGGGAAAATATTAGTTCAAAAAATTACACATACAACATGTCTACATGAAACTGTGTGTACAGCTGAAAGCTATATAACAAGAAACAGTGCCGGACAGGAGAAATCTCCTTTCGAGTTGTTGGCCAGGGTAGTCCAAAAGACTCCCCACATTATCCAGGTTATTACCACAGCCTTTGATTGCCTCCCAGAACTTAAGGTAAGACCTTACTGCTGGAGACAAGTCATACTTTGGATACAGGACTTGGAGTAATGGAGCTGAAACTAACCTGGAAGCCACCTCCCCCAAAGGTTAGCTCTTATAGTTTTGGAGAACACTATGCAAGCTGCTGAGGGAGAACATTAATTGATGATCCAACCACAGTTTTAAGGCTTAATAACCACAACAATGACCAGAACAGCAAACTACATTGGGGAAGTTGTGGCACTTTTATCTTGGGGGTAATCTACAGCTACCTAATTGGACTTAAAGCCCACTCAATGAGAGGGAACTCATGTGTGATACTGTAAATAGAGCCAAATACATGTGGCTGGAGAGGTCATAGATTTTAGAGAAGAGTCTAAGACTGTCCCATCCCTAGACAAATGTAATTTTTTCCATATGTTAATTGTGAATCCTTATACTTAGACACAAGAATGCCAGTCATCACTTATGAGAGAAGGTTCTTTTGAAACAGACAGAGACTAATAGTTCCATAACTGGTCATACATAGAGAATACCTGTCTGTGAATTGCCCAACACTAAGTGACACATCTACAATGTAACAATACTTAATGCTCACAGAACATAGTGGAACAAGGAGGTAGAGAGACTACTAATGCATCTCCCAACTCCTATCAACAAAGCTCCCTTATGCAAGAGAGGGCAATGAATACAAAATTACATAAACGGCCAAAGTGTAGAGAATAAGAACCTGTAGAGTGTCTGTCCCTGGACAGGACTCCTATATTAACTTTCACCCACCCCGAGGCTCAGGGACCACGCAGAAGAGTGGGTGGTTAAGAGCCTAAGAGCCAGCAGAGGGGGTGCATGACCATATGGAAACAAAGTCTTACAGGCTCCTGGGACTTTGCTTGTATGAACTTACAGCAATGGTGACAGCATGCACAAGACCCATGCAAACTCAAGCAGATAAAAACTCAGATTTTTACAACTGAGGAAATGCAGGCCCCAATCTTTGCTGATTGGTAACTGATTACTGCTTAGTGACAGGGAGTTGATCTTTAGGGCAGAGAATCTAGATAGACTGACTAGACCCCAGTGGATGAACTTGTACTGAGGGATGTCTGGGTGCACTAACATGCCTCAACAGGTCTTAAGATATATGACAGAATACATGAAATCTGGTGGGGTGGGCTATTGGGGGGGCTGGGGGGGGAAGGTGGGTATAAAGATGATTAAGCTGCTTTGTATGAAATGCACAAAAAATCAACAAAAATGTGGTACAGACTTGTACATTCTATAAATTCTCATAAAGTAAATTATACTTACTTATATTATTACAGGTGGTGGATTTATTACTATTTGATGTACAAGATTTTAGGAAGTTCCAAATTTATATTTAAGATATGAAGTTTAATATTAAAGAAAGTATTTGTCATATTTAACTTTCTTTATAAAAAACACTTTGAGACTTTAAAAGTTATGTTTTTATTATCATGATTTAAAAATACCCTTAAAGGCTAAGGATATAGCTCAATGATACAGTGCTTTCCAAGCATGTGTGAGGCCCTAGGTTCAATCCTCAGTAGTGCAAAATAAGTGAAGTAATTGTAAATAAGTAGATAATACTTTTTTAGGTTTGTAGATATAACTCACTGGTGGAGTGCTTACCTTACGTACCTGAGGACCAGGGGCGGATCTTCAGAACTACAAGAATAAAAGCAAAACTCCTCAAACCAAAATGTCCCTCAAATTGCACAGAAAACAAAACATATCACTTTTTTTTTGAATCCTACAATGTATAAAAAGAAAACATAAAGGATAGTCCCATTTGACTTTTCACAGAATGTGTACTAATAGCAACACTGTTTCAGCAGTGCCTGATAGTCATTCATCTTTTGGTGCTTGGCTGGTCTCAGATCTTGCCTCTGGATCTGTCAATCTCTCCATTTTATGAACCACACATTTCCTGATTTTTGCCATATTGATTTTGGGGTTAAGATTATCCATTTCTCTGAGATGCTAATATTAGGGTTGAGGAACCCTTTCCAGGTATTGACTAATCCTCTAGACAGGGATAACAGGCAGCCTTTCTTTTCAAATGGTCCGTTGGAAGAGTGAGTTCTTTTTGAGAATACAGATCTGATTTATCAGCCTTATTTTAGGAAACTGCCTTACTGTAGGAATTCCACATTTACAAGAAACCAAATTAGCATAAAGGAGATGACTCAAGAGTAGTAAGATATTCCAAAATTTGTACAATGAGCAGGTGTGTTTTGAAATAATGTGAGTCCTAACAGGGCTAAGGAAGCTCATTGTATTTAGAAGCAAAAATGTCCATAAGAAAATAAAGATGTACTGCTAGCCAATGTTGGTGTCAAGATTTGAATTTTATTTTTTTATTGATTCAAGAATTTTATACAATTTATTTTTTATTTGTTTATTATTTTTAGTTTTTATGTGTATGCGTGTATTGCCTGAATGTAGGTAAGTGCACCTGTGTCATGCAATGCATGTGGAGGACACAAGAGGCTGTTGGATCCGCTGGAACTGGAGTTACAGTTATTAGCTGCCATGTGGGTGCTGGGATTCGAACCCAGGTCTTCTGCAAGAACAATCAGTGTTCTTAACTGCTGAACCACCTCTCCAGCCCCTATACAATGTATTTTGATCGTATTCAGACCCCTCCACATTTCTACCCTCACCTTACCCCTCCCCACACTTCATGTCCTCTATTAGCAAATGAAAACCCCATCCATGTTACACAATACAACTGAACTGGGTGCCAGAGAAATCATACCTCATTTGAATGTCAATGATCTATAATTCTTACACACAGATGGGCCAAAGTAAGGGCCCACTCCCTTTCCTTTGTACACAGTTTGGGGTCAGAATACACCCAGGTTTCTTGGAATGAAATTTTCTGTTTCTCTTACTGCTTAGGAATGTCAAGCAGGGATTTCTTTCATTCTTAGTGATCAGAAACACTTGAGTTTCCTCATCAAAATCAGTTATTCACATGCAGGTTACACTTTGGCTGTTTCAAGACCTCATTTAGCACAATGACCCCAAGGTGATTTCCAACAGGTCGATTCATCACAGGATTTTACTATGGGTAAAAGTAAAAACTAAGTCCTTACAGCAGGTACCAGTTAGCTCACAGGCCTCCAACCCAAAATTCTCTGAGTGGCAGCTGGGACGTTTCACAGCCTCACACCACAGCTTTACATCAGTGTCTTCTAGCTTATTTTCTGACATAAGTAAATTTTTCATGTTTCTATTGCTGCTGAGGATTGCAGCCAGGTCTTGATAGGGACTAGATGATGATGATGGCCAAGCGACCATGGGTGTGCTGTGCAGTGGCTCCTCAAAGGCCCAGCCTCTAGTAAGAGGTGCACCAGGGTGCAGCACAGTGGGGTGGTTGCAACCACCTCTGGCTATGCCTGTCACTTGGCTCTTCCAGTAGAGCATGTTGGTCAGGGGGCTGGTGTTTCAACACCCCAGGAACTCGGTCGCTAAGTTGGAGTATGGGCGACCAGG
Source organism: Nannospalax galili (assembly GCF_000622305.1). NCBI lineage: Eukaryota > Metazoa > Chordata > Mammalia > Rodentia > Spalacidae > Nannospalax > Nannospalax galili. The sequence goes on along the minus strand of NW_008343216.1, from coordinate 5,948,263 downwards.
CCAGGGTGCAGCTCTGCCAGTCCGGGTGCAGACAGAGGTGTCTGAGTGTTTTTCATGGTTGAGAGCCCAGTTGCTTTCCTTGGTGTCTGCTGATTTTGCATCTTCCCCCATGACCAAGGGTAGCAAATGATGAGAAATCTCACCACAGCCGTGTTTTAATCCTTGTGCTGAGAGCAGCCGCTACTGGTACCGTTACTCTGGTGCCGGCAGCTGAGCTGCTGCCATCTTGGCTTTACAGTTATTTTCTTTTTTACTTGCCAAGCCCTGAGTTCCGAGTTTTGAGATCAATATAGAAGCACCTAAGGTTAGGAAAATATTCAGTATGATAAGGTTCTTGCTGTATTCCTGCACGTGCACTCAGTCTCTTGGCAGCCAGAGTGCTCTGCCCGCCCCCCCCACCTCAGGGCAGCTGCCTGGGGCACAACTTCATTCTGCCGCCATCTCTTTCCGACTCTCAAGATTTGAATTTAAAAGCTAACTCCCAAGCTAGACACAATAAACCCTTAGAAATCATCTTATTCAAAGAAGAAAAGTGAGAGAAATAAATGAATCATTTAAATTCATTTGGTAATTTTTATCAAACTACCCTGTTCCTATACCAAAATAAAGAACAAATTCAGCAAATAACGATCAGTCAGTATAAGTGGCTAGTGTTTTAAAAGCAACTTTGTCTTTATGGCTACTAGTATTCTAGAACTGGCCTATTAATGGGTATATTATTACGCTTGAAAGTATCTTGTTTTAACAACTTGGGTGAATTGTTGCCTACTTGACTAGACAATTTTGAAAGCATTTTTACTATTCCAAGAGTGCAAACTTTTAAACCATGAGTTCAAACAATGGATTCCAAGCACTTGGATCAAAATAAGACAGAATGTGATATGCTCAGTTTTCGTCTCCAAAGATTGCTATTTTTGGCATTTTATCACTGATATACATTATTGAACACCAAAAATGTATGAGAAAGTTTTGGCATTTTATCACTGATGAGTTTTGGCATTTTATCACTGATATACATTATTTAACACCAAAAATGTATGAGAAAGCTGAATGAGAAATGAAAATTTCATAATTTTGATGGATGTCTTTTTATTTATCACTTGTAGTTTTTAAAAGTTTAATTGTTATCTACCTCTACAAGAAGAAAAAAGATGCAATGTGGAATGTAAATATATACAATATAGTTGTTATATTCTTTAGAAAAGTAAGATGGATTTCTATTGTTATCTATCAATACTCTCTATTTGTATATCTATTTATTATCTATCAATTATCTATCTATCTATCTATCTACCTATCTATCTATCTATCAATCAATTTATCAACTATCTATAAAGTTTCATTTGCATTTGATTGCCAGACAGGAAATTTTACTAGCCAAGATTAATATCTGACCAAGTAAAATTTAAAAGATGAATCATTTTGCACATAGAAAATGCAAAATGATTTTTGGATGAGTTTAATATATAACACGCTGAGAGGATTTTTTCAGAAAGTAGCAACCATTCTACTGGAATTAGATTTTAAGATATATAGAGTTTGGATTGAAAAAGGAAGAAACATTGAGTTTTCCTGAAATATGTGTGCAAGAAACATCACAAATGAAGACACATGGAAGGTAAGAGTCTAAAGGTTTACACTCTTGAATTCTTGTCTTTAGTTTGTTCCCTTTCTTGAGACTGACAATAAATCTTGGAATTTTTCAACTGACTAAAACCTATTTACCCATATGTTCTATCTACCTATATATGTATGTATGATCTATCTATCATCTATCAATCTATCTATGGATCTATCATCTATCATCTCTGAAACTTTATATGTATACAATTATGAATTAACTGATAATATTAGAATATACACTGTTCCATACAATCTCACAGTGACTTTTCCACATAACTGAAGTCTAAGCTTATAAAATGCTTTAGTTTCCAATTTCCTTAAGCTTTTGAAGGCCCCAGAGGCATTCTACTCCCACTCTCAGTTTCTGTGCTCTGAGTTACTGGCCTGACTGCAATTGTACTTCATCCTGTTTCAGCCATATTCTCAGTGACCATTGCTGTCCACGGGGCTTTCAAATGGTTCCCCTATTGGTCTTCTCTCTTCTCTACTATATTTGCATATTTTATATCACCCTTAGGCTCAAAGTTTTAGCTTAATAGAATTGTCTCTCAGTATTGGTTTAAATAGACTCCAAGGAAACTCCTGTGGAGTGATTTCATGATGATAGTATATAGGGAATTATGTTGAGGGAATTGTTGGAGCAAGCTGGTTTTATTCTTTCCATTTATTCCTTGTATAAATTCTATGGGAGAAAGAGTTTGATAATCTAATTTGATTAAAACGCAGGATATTTACTGAGCTACACTTTTAAGAGAGTGTTCCTATATTTCCAAGCCATGACCAATCCCTTTCTATGTCTTCTATCTAGAACTATTGATCTCTTTGTGTTAAATAGATCAAATAGGTCTACTTATCAGATCAGACCTCACTCATTGGTAGATACTCCTACAGTCTATTGTGTCAGCCTTTCTGTATCCATGAGTGGGTAAGTCAATCATGATTGTTCTATTCTGAGGTCTTTAAATTTTAGTTTTCTGAGAAAAGGAATAGAAATCCTTATTGAGATCTCATGTCTAAACTTTACTCTTAATTAGGGAAATCAGGAGGTGATAAAGTTTATGAACTTTTCTAAACTAAGAAAATATTCATTTCTCAGTCACTTGTCCATTTCATGCATAAGTAATTCCTTAGCAGAGAGAAAGAAAACAAACTAACAATAATATCTCCCATGTGGACAAGACTGTACACCCCTTCATCTGATATATTAGGTGGATGCTTTGTTTGTAGCTGTTACAGCCTCTATTCAGGCTTCTTGGAGACTTTTGGTTTCTTCTTTCTATTCTGCATCACTGAGATTTCTTTGTAGTTGAATTATGGATATTTGAAGGATTATTCTAATTATTCTAAAAGAATACATGATCATTTAATAACCAGAGATTTGAGCTTTATTTAATGTGGAAAGTCTTGTGAGTGGAATGAGTGTTAAGTAGAATTAACTTTATTATAGGGATTTACCTGCTCAAGTAAAATTTTCAGTTATGGAATCAGTTGCAGGTTTTCCAGGAAGGCTTACACCAAATAATTTTCAACTGAAATCTTAGTCAAATAACTATTAGTTCTCATGCTTCCTATAAAAAGGAAAAATACCCGAGGTCAAAACTAAAACCCAATTCAGGTCACTTGTATTAAGCTCCATTTAAGAGGTTCATAATTTTTTCATTAAAGGAAAAATCTATTTTTTCCATTCCATTCTGCAAAATATTCTCCTTATTATGGAGACTTTGGTCTAATTTGTATAGCTGGAGCCAAGCTGAACAGGCATTTTTAAGCCTAATTTGCGATAGACTGAATTGGACCATTTATTACTGGAAAGAGCAAAGAGCGCTTTGCTGAAGCCCTTGAGGTGTTGAAGACATAATGTCTGCAGGCAGGGGAAAAAAATAAAAATCACTTTAATGTGTAATTACATGACTGGACACTTATCTTGGAAACTGTTTTGATCAGAGTCCAAAGAAACAAACACATATAAGTGAGATTTGAGCCCTTCCATGGTAAAATAGGCAACAGTTCACAGTTAGTGCAGAGAAGGTATTTCTTAAGACCAAGGCAAGTAGGTCAGGTTTGAGTTGCTAAAACTATGGTGACCTTTCACTCAGCCTAACATGCCATCATAAGAAACAGAGGTTCCGTTTTGAATTACTGAGCTATTACTTTTAAATTTCAGGTAGTCAGATATCCCAAGGTTTCCATTTAGCATTTAGTAAACCACTTACAGGATTTCCTTCTGGAACTAGCAGAACTTAGCAGCTCTGGCGGAGACTGATAAAGTTCTAGCCCTGGATGAGAGTAAGAAATAAAATCTCATTGCAATTCTGGATTCCAGAGAGGATAAATTAAACAAGTCTCATTAAATATGTATGCCTATTGTGTTAATTTTTTTTTAGGAGGTTTCCTCATCCCTAACATTGTCATAAAGTTTAGGGACCTAATACCACCTACTAAAGAGTTATGTTATACTAAAAATAGAAGACATTAAAAAACAAGTAGGAACTAGTATTCTATAAATTTGATTGATTTCAAATTAACTCCAGTCCTACAAATATCTATGGATCCTTTGTGAATGACAAGGTCATGTTATTTTCATTAGATAAATTAGTAGGCAAACCCGTAGCTATGTTCAGTTATCTCCCTAATATATCTTTGGCTTGAAATTATTAGTCTATGTGGCCAATGAAAATAACTGGTTGGAAAACTCAAAGGCCACAACATTGTTCCTGCGGTGGCATTTATCATTTTATACTCACAGATGCAATTGTTTACAATAGAGATATTCAGAACTAATATCCTGCATCAAAATATTTATTATATAATTGGTCCTTTGTGGTGCTGTTAAGGAACACAGAACCTCATGTATGCTAGGCAAGCACTCTAACATTGTTCTATATCTCCAGCCATAAATTAGTTTTTAATATATGGAACTGAATGACAGAATTTCAGATTTTCAAAGAATTTCAAAGACTGCCTACCTAATTGGTTCCTTCTCTGCCTTCAATCAATCAATCAATCAATCAATCAATCAATCAATCAAACAAACTAGCAAATGGTTTTTCAAAGCATGACGTGGTGTTGCTGGGGAGGCAGGGATTGGTTGATCACTGGTGCTTGCTGGCCAGCCAACTTAGCCTACTAGGCCACTTGTAAATCAGTGAGAGATCTGAGATACAACACTGGAGGTCATCAACACACATGAACATGCACACATACAGAAAAACAAAACAATAAAACAGAATTCCAATCATTTAGAAAGATAGCATAAAACTCAAATCAGACAAAATCCCAACATAGACATGGGGAAGTGGGTAAGAAATCCCAAGCCAATTTAAGGAACTTTTGGCAATTGTTGGCTGCTGGGAGGGGGAAACGCAGTGTCTTACAGGGATGAGACTCTTGTTAGGCCTATGGAATGGACATACACTGAAGGACATTTAGAAACACAAATCAGACTCTATAGGTGAGTGTACATTAAATTGGTCCCAAGGGGTAGTGGGGTGGGGTGCAGATAGGGGAGGGATTTAAATACCATCAAACTATACTGTATGAAAATTACAAAAATTCAATTAAAAATAAAAGCATGAAGAATTTCCTGAGAAATGAGTCTCATTTCATTAATCTTCAGCCAACATATTAAGTTATATTGGAGGGTTCAGCCACATAGTATTTTGTTGCCATGGCAATTTCTTAAATTATATGCTGGAGTTTAGGAGGAGACCTAAGGTGCATGCTTGGGATGAATGAACCTTATCTTACTTTTAATCTCTCACTTTTAAAGCAGTATTTTTTCCTTTACAATTTGGTAAAACTAGAGAAATGTGTTTTCCTTTTCTGAGAGAACACTGAGAAAGTTGGGAGGCATGGTACCACTGGGCAATTCCATTTCCCCACAACCTGTGTGTTTTATGTTCATATATTAATCTATCCTGAAGTTTTGTACTCTTATCTTGTCCTTACTGAGTTCTCAGAAGCAAGAGAAACTGCTCACAATCAGTGATGCTGCAGCCCTCCCTGTACTTGATGACTTTTGGCTTGGTGCTGATCTGCTATGACAGAAGCAATGTGTGAGTCATCAGGGGTTGCTTATGACTCAGGGAGTGATAAGACAACTGGCTGTATCTCTGAAAGATTCCTCAAGTCTGATGCTGACACTCACTGGCTTAAGAGTGCAAAAATGAACAACCGAAGATGATCGCAGGAGAGGATCTGTCCGCTTCTGAGTCTTCGGTATGTGCTTGTTTCAATTAGACACTAAAACCTCCAGTTTCTAAATGTTTAACTCACTTGCTTGATGATACATAAAGATGACTTCTAGGTTGTATTGCCTTTACTCACAGAGGGAACTGGCAGTGCCTCGTGATGAGTGATGTGAGAGATGCCAGGTCCCCTTCATTCAAGGCCAATCATCAGAGACAGAAAGTCCTTGGAAAGGGGCAGAGATTAGCAAAAAGAGGTTTAGTGACAGACAACCCTGGTCTTGAATCTCTGCCCTTCCACCTAATAGCTGGTGGGAAAGTGGGAAGGGAAAATTTAGAGATAACAGAGTTAAAGTGCTAAGGATTAGGTGGGAGGCACACTGCCAGCAAGGCAGAACTTTAAGCATTTATGTGTCTATGTAGGAGTCTATGGGTTAGCATGAACAACTGTGGGAAAGGAGAGGTGAGACACTTTCAGACACACAGGGTAAATGCCTTTATCATCATCAACATCATCATGGAAAGTAACAGGACAGAGGAATCTGCTAATACTCAAATGCAGTTTTTGGATTTAATCATTCTCCCTGTGTGTATGAATGTCTGTGTGGGAATGTATTGGTGGTGAGTTGAATGAGAAAGCACCCTTATAGGATCAAGTATATGAGCACTTGGTCAGTTGGGGGTGCTTATTGGGGAAGGTCATGGAACATGTAGGAGGTGTGATCTTGCTGGAGGAAGCATGTCCCTGATGGTAGGCTTTGAGAATTTATAGCCTCATCCCACTTCCAGTTTTGCTCTTTCTGCTTATTGGAATATGAGCTCACAGCCTTTGGCTTCTGTTGTCAATGTGATGTACAAATACATCACTATTAGACTATAACCTTTTCTTTTTGTACCAAGGTTCTTATGTTACTATCATAGATCATAGAACAACTTTAAAATTCCCACAGTCTTCAAAAATTCTATCACTTCAAAGTTCTAATGTCTTTAAAAGAATCCAAAATCTCTCAGTTGTGGGCTCCTATAAAGTGAAAAAAAAAAAACAAAAAAAAACAAAAAAACAAGTTACCTGCTTTCTTATTTACAAGAGAAGAACCAGGGCACACTTAAGTGAGACCAAAGCCCAGCAGCATCAAAATCTGACATCTAGGATTCACCCACAATTTTCTGGACTCCAAAGGATTTGGGTATCTTTACTTTTCTTATAGACTCAGACTGGCTCCACTCTCCACCTGACATTGCCCTTGGTGGTCGTCCCACAGTTCCAGTATCTCTAATATGCTGGGGTCTCTACTGCAACTGAGGCTTCACCTTCACCAACGGCTCTCCTAATCTCTCATAGTGCCAAGCCTCAGATCCTCTCCGTGACCCCTTTAATTCTGTAGCTTTCATGTGGTAACATTTGAGACTCCTACATATTACCAATGTCTGCTTCCAGTTTGAGATGCAATGTCACGCTTCCTCTAAACCATAGTTTCTGTGTGCTGACCCTGAGGAAATATTTCCCCAAAGATTTTATGTCAGTGATGCTGGTCTCTTCTTACAGCTGATTTTTCAACCCCAGCGTCATTTGTCTCAGTAAAGTAAAGGTTTCACTTTGGTGGTCTCTTGTTAATCACAGCTGATTCTTTAGCCCCAGCTGACCAGAAACCACAGAGTCTCTATTTAAAATATCAGACAAACTTCCCAGGTGATCTTTGATGGAATCTTAAGCTTCCCTCTGAAACTTCACAAGCTAGGCCTTCATTATATGTATTTCTCCAAGCTCCCATAGAACAGTTCACTAAGCTTTGATCACTCAATGGCTTTTCTAGCTCAAAGCTCCAAAACCTTCCACAATCCTCCCCAAAACAACATAGGTCTGTCACAGCAAGACTCCAGTCCTAGTACCAATTTCTGCCCCAGCTATCTTTCCATTGTGATAAAACACTCTGGTCAAAAACATCTTGGAAAGAAAAGGGTTTACTTCACCTTACAGCTTATAGTTCATTATGAGAGGATCCAGGGCAGGAACTCAAGGCAGGAACCTAGAGGCAGGAGCTGAAGCAGAGACCATGAAGAGCCCTGCTTTCTGGCCCATGTTCAGCCTGCTTTTTTTTATATAACCCAGGATCACCTTCCCAGGGGTGACATTGCCCATAATGGACTGGGCTCTCCCATATCACTCAACAATCAAGAAAATGTCTCACAGACATGCCCACAGACCAATCTGATAGAAGAAATTCCACAAATGAGGTTCTCTCTTCCCAGGTATGTCAAGTTGACAACTAAAGACATACAGCATAATCACCATGTCTGCCACTTGCTGCCATGTCTCTCCACCATGATGGATTCTTATCCCCCTGGAATGAAAAGTGCAAATAAACTTTTGCATAAGTTGCCTGGTCATAACATGGTGTTTTAGAAAAAGAATTATTACAGTATATGTGTACATATGCTTGGTAAACAGTAAGTTCATGGATTATCATCTAAAATCTATCTATCATCTATCTAATCTAGCATATCTATCAGGTAATATGTTAACTATTAGGAATATAAAGGTAAATCCATATTTTTAGTATCTTAAGTTTACACAGACTTTATTTGACATGTTCAAAGTTATATTTGCATAGATTACTTTTTTCTATATTCCTACCAGTCCTTAGAGATATTAGGGTCACAAGCATCTGCAGGGGATGGCCTAAGAAGTGGTTCTCTATATCTTGAGCTAACAGTTTTCCATGTGGCTTAGCTAAGAGTATTGAACTATAAAGTCCAGAGCAGTCAGAACTTCCATGGAGGAAATGTGTCGTGGAAGGTATACATCATGCAACTTGGTGGAAGTCAAGAAAAAGATAGCTCCCTCTATTTACTTTTCTGAAATGTCCTGAGCCCTGGAAAAGAATCCTATTTCTTTGAGAAAGTGTCAGGAGATTTGTGAGCCCTTGGGCAGACTCACATCGAATGCATGTGGCCCCAGTTGGGGGATGTACAGAAAACTTTTGAACAATTATGTGTGAGCTAGTCTTCTCCCAGATGGTAACATCAGCATCTAGTAGCACTTCTGTGAACTAATTACAATATAGGAATTACAGGATAAACCAGCATTTACATTAAAACAAGCTATGTAGATGGATATTCAAGAAGGGGGTTTTCCAAATGAAGGAGAAATGGAGAAACAAACTTTGAAAAATATGTCATCGGAGATATTATCCATTATCATTAAATATAGATACACACTATAGAAGGCAATTAATGTTATTTTTGATTCCTGGCAGAAGTTGAGATCATGGTTTGTCTGACTGCTACAGGACATCAGTGAGTGGGACTGGACCTCATTAGGGAAGGGGAGGGAATTAAAAAAAACTGCCAACACAACAGTTGGGGCCTCTGGTGCAGACAGTTAATGCACCTTCTCATCTTATAACTGGAGCTGTTTATTCCCATGGTCATGAAGACAATGGAAACAAAACCGGACTGGCAGATCAGATGCATAAAGAAGTAAGTGCTTGTGAGTTTTGTGAGAGTTGCATAAGACGTGACCTTTGGAAAGCAGCCATTGAAGTTCAATTCACCTTACCATAAGCAGACTCAAACGGTAAAGACTGGTGAGATCTTTAATTTTAATCAGAGAACATTTCAAATCAATCAGAGAACATTTCAGAGTGAGTGAGATTTAAATTAGCAGTATATCAGTTTTGCTTAGGAACTAGAAAAGATGAATCCAATGTAAGCAGGTCTTACAGATCTGAAGTGTGAGGCTCCTCTCCAGCTTCTATCAACAGCTTCTTAGCATGTTTGAGGAAAAATCCCATTTACTGTGGTCACATTTCTAGGTTTTGGTCATCCTGGTCTTATTTTGACTCTTTAAAATGGAAAGCTCTTTCCTGCCTTGGAGGATTGTCTTCCCCAACCCCTTTCCTATCTAAGACTGCATCATTTTTTCACCTCTTAGTCTTAAATATTACATCTTCTGGAAGCCTTAAAGAAACCCAACTTCCTTGCTACCTCCCTGCCTCTTCTGTTACTCTTGGTCCAGCCCCACAATTTTCTTCCAGTTCTTTTTTGCAAATTCCATTATTTTTCTTTTCTTTCCTCCTGTCTTCCTCCCTCTCTTTCTCCTCTTTCTCCTTCAATTCCTGCCCCCCTTTTCTAACCTGTCTTCTATACCAGAGCATAATATCCAAGAGAATTCTGTTTCTTTCCTCATCAGTCTTTAGTAGAGGAACTGGTAAAAGTAGAAAACACATTTTGATAATGAAGAAGAATGAAGAAAATCTCCAGTCACTCATATTTTAATTTGTGGTATTTCAGGATTACTCAGGACCCCAGTTCTGACATTATTTTTCATTGAATATATTCAAAGTAGTCCTAAGGTTTGAGGAAGCAGGCTAGGACTGAAATAATGTTCGGTGCACACAGCAGTTAGTAAGGTGCTAGTGTACTTGTCGAAGTGTCTAATAAAGTTATAGCTTCTAAAACCCCTGGGAGGCTGTGTGAGCTGATTTTAAAAAACCTCATGCTGCTCTAGGGCGTCAGTTATAATGCTATAATGCCCAAAGACCGGAAAGGAAATGTGTTTACTTGCTTTGTGTGTCTTACCTCCTCAGCAGACCTGAACACAGAGAGAGATGAGTTATTAGAGCACAGGAAGAAGGAGGCAAGGTTCTGATTTTTGCCTCATGGATTCTTTTCTCTACTATAGCAGGCACCAGTGATACAGCACTTGACCTCACTGAGTTTATAATCCTAATTTTTATTGGGATTGTCCATTGAGACCTTTGTTCTTTGCATTAAAACTATGCTGGAGGCATAAAATTCTCTGTTCATGGCCACGGTCATTTCCTAGTGAATTTTTAAAAAAGTGTTTCTGGTGTGATACTTCTCAAAATATTCTCCAATGTTTATCTTTGCTATCTTAGTCAAATGTGACATGTGCCTTCTTCTTTTAATACAATGGCAACATTGCCTACAAGTCTCTTGCTTAATTTTATATTTAATCTTGCCCTTAAAGAAAGACTAAATTCTCAAATAAAGCCATGAGAACCTTCTGAACTTGAAGCATATGGACTTTAAGACATAAAACACTAATTTTGCTTCCTTAGGGACATGTTATTTATGTTTCTTTGCTTAAAAAACTGTGTCCTAGACAGTTGAGTTCACCGGAGATAGGCCTTTCTATAAGACACATAAATATATCATGTCTACTACTTTGTGTTGGTTTTCGTCCTAATAATTTTGGCTCAAAATGTCCTAATACTTTTATTCATATCATAGTAAATGACTTCAAATAATGCCTAAAAAATGGTTGATGAAACAAGAATGTACATCCCTTAGTGGTCCTCCGGGACTCAGCAAGCCGTCAGGTTATCTTTGCTTTTAATCACTCTTTTTGTGCATGAATAAACTAAAAAAGAAACTGGAACCAACCACCAGAGACTTTTCATCAATGTACTTGTTTACACTAAAAAACAGTCAAGAGAGTAAATTTTGTAATATATTTCAACAGAATTGAAACCTTTTTTTAATAAAAGGAAAAACAAAGAAAAAGAAGAAAATAAATTATTTGAGGGCCTTCAAGGTAGCTCAAGATGGTAAAAGCAGATGCTGCAAAAACATGATGATCTGAGCTCAACCCCTAGAACTCACTCAAAGGAAAAAGGAGAGAATTAATTCCATGAAGTTGGTCTCTGACCTCGAAATACACTCTGTGGCATTCTCTCTCCCCTAGCATGTACAACGTGTGCATGTACCAACACACACACACATGCACACACACACACATACACACACACACACACACACACACACACAAAGAAATAGAAAACTACTTGAAAGTTCCAAGCTAGTAAAGAGTAAATAACAAAACAACCTTCCCCCTGCCCCAAAGCAAAACTAGCAACAAAAACCTTAACACAGCCCAGTGACATGTCAGCATTGCTTCAGGAATAAAAATAAAGAAATAAAAGCAGAGCTAGTAATAAAAGTGGCAGACCAGACAACTCTATTTAATTATAGAATTTGGAATAGTACATTAACTACGTTATACTGAGTAACTATCAAGACAGTAGCAATTATTTAACCACAGTGTCCAGAATCATATTATTATAGTATTTAAATGATACCAGAAGTTTAGAAGATAATGTATAATATGCAAAATGTTAGCAAATAGAAAATAATTTCTCTTCTATGGGTCTGATGAAAGAGTAGCATAATCAAGTTTGAAAATACAAAAAGGACTGGAGACAAGGCTCAGTAGTTAAGAGCATTTGCTGCTTTTGCAGAGAATCTATGTTCAGTTCCCAACATTTATATGGTGGCTCAGAACAGTCTGCAACTCCTGTTCCAGGCTTTCCAACTCCCTCTTCTGGCTTCCATGAGCACTGCATGCACTGGTGCACATGCACACAGGCAAAACACTCATTGCATAAAAAGTAAAAATAAGTAAATCTTTTAAAAATATAGAAAGTTCTGCAAGTTGGGTTGGCTGCTGGGAGGGGGAAAGACAGTGTTTTACAGGGTTGGGACTCTTGGTGGATGGACCCAGTGGATGGACCCACACTGAAGGACATTTGGGGACACAAATCAGACTCTATAGGTCATGTTATCTACATATAAAAGAGTACATTAAACTGAATGGGGGGGTAGGGCTGGGGGGGAAGTGTGGATAGGGGAGATCTAAATACCATCAAACTGTATTGTATGAAAATTGCAAAAATTCAATACAAAATCAATAAAATTAAAAAAAAACACAGAAGTTCATAATTGGAAGAGGAAGTGTTGAGATTTTATGATTTCTGAAACTCCTAGTAGAGGCATTGACACTATGATAAAGAAAGTTTTTAAAAAGGATAAAATGACAACTAAACAAAAAATTAGGTACGATTTTTGGAAGAGAGTTTGGGTGTCATCAAAATAAAAAAATTCCCTTTTTGACATTAAATCCATTTAATATTAAGACAATTTAAAATATGTCATCAGACTTGACAAAAACACTTAGAAAGATAAAATTTCTTTTACACATCTTCCATATATTGACATTTTATATAACCTCGGTACCATGATCAAACAAAGTAAATAAACACTGAGATTTTACTTTTAGCTAATCTGTAGGTCTTATTCAAATTTCTCCAACTTTTCCCATGATTGTTTTTTTTTTGTTGTTGTTATCTGATCCAAGATCTGGTTCAGTCACCCTACATTTCATTTGTTTTTCATGAACATTTCTTGGTCTTCAGTCTCAAGTTTTCATTCTTTACTTTAAAAACTTTGAAGTGTACTGTCCAAGATTTTGTAGAATAAACAACCCCCAACTAAATGTTTGTTTGATGTTCACTCATATTCTGGTTCCTATTGTGCCTTTTTTTAAAAGTTATTATTTTTATTTCATGTGTATGAATATATTGCCTGCATGTATGTGAGTGCACCCATGGTGTACAATGCCAAGGAGGTCAAAAGAGACAAATAAGAATTATAGAGAAGTCATTTTGTATTCAGCCCAGTGTAAGGTTTGTTTCTTTTCTGACTCCACACTGTTCCAGGCTTGATCTATACTTTTTCTCCATCAAACCCGATAACTTTTGTTGGACAATGACATTCAGAAAACAAAATCTAGGTGCTATGTGTAGTCATTAATATGGACTAACCTTAATTCTAGGCACTCTGGGTAGAGAGAATATTAAATATATAAATATTAAATATTTCTGTGCTGGATATATGAAATATTATAAAATATAAAATATTAATATATAAATATTTATATATTTCTGTGCTGGATAGCTTTAGTGTCAACTTGACACACCTGGGTTGAGGGAGCCTCAAATGGGGAATTGTCTCCATAAAACTGGCCTGTGGCCATGTCTGTGGGGCATCTTCTTGATTGTTGAGTGATGTGGGAGGGTCCAGCCCCCTGTGGGTGGTGCCATCCCTGGGCAGGTGGGCCTTTGCTGCATGAGAAAGCAAGCTGAGCAGGGGCCAGGGGAGCAAGCCAGTAAGCAGCATTCCTCCATGGCCTGTGCTCCAGCTCTTGACTCCATGCTCCTACCTTGAGTTCTTACCCTGGGCTCTCTGATGAACTGTGACTCGGGAGACCTAAAATAAATAAACCCTTTCCTCTGCAAGTTGTTAATGATCAGAGTATTTTGTCACAGCAATGGAGAAACAAACTAGGACAATTTCCATATCTGTATCTCCATATCTATCTGCATTAAATAAAAACATGAACTTGAACTAGTGACAAATGCAATTCTAACCTAAAACCTCTAGGTCTGCTTTAGCTGCCTCCTTAGCACATTTGTAAAACCTTTTGTTGTTGTTGCCTTTTCTGCCTGAGTGCTGGGATTAGAGGATTGTGCCACCATGCCTGCACTGTAAATTCTTTTTGACTTTGAAAGATCTAGCTCTTATTATCCATAATATATTTACTTCATTGTTAAAATATAGGTAATCATAAATAGTTTCATAATTGTTATCTTATTTTCCTAGCCATCTCCTTAAGCCCCAGAGGAAAACAAATTTACTACTGCATCCAATATTCACATCTTTAAAGAAATTAACTTTCTTTCTTTCTTTATTTAATGCATATGAGTGTATTGCCTGAATGTATGTAATTGCACCCATGTTGTGTCAGAAAGTGGTGCTGGATCCCCTGGAACTGGAATTATGGATGGTTGTTAACCGCCATGTGGATGCTGGGAATCAAATCCAGGTCTTCTGCAAGAGCAACCAGTGCTCTTAACCACTGAGCCGTCTCTACAACTCCCCAATATTTATGCTTTGTTCCAGAAAAATATACTGAAAATTCTATTTTTTCATTTTTTTCTTGGGGTACTTATCCCAATTACAAAGTGTTTACTATATTCTTGTCATATTAAATAGAAAAATCCTGAGGAAGAAATACACTCTGTCACTGTGATTATATATGTGTAAAAAAAGTGAATGTATCTGAATAACTGCAGTTAGAACAATCAGTATTTCTACTTTTTTTTTTTTTTTTACTTTTCTTTTAACCTACTAGAGAGTATCCACTTTAGATATCTTTCAACAAAAGCTCTTTAATATTTAATATAAAATCCAGTGACTAAAAGGTCAAAATAAAATTCCCTTGTCTATTAAAATGCATTTTTATTTATTCATTGAGAATTTCATACACACATTCAATCTGCTCTTATTATTCATCATATCTGCTCTTACTACCCCCCATCCCCCCAGAAAAACCTCCTAACATTCCCCTACCAACTTTATCTCCTCTTATTTTTAAAGTGTGACTCACTGAGTCTAATTAGCACTGCTCAGAGGTGCACAGGTGTGAGTCCATCCACTGTAGCATGGGCAACCTACAAGGGCCCACCTCCAGAAAACTGACTCTTCCTCTCCCAGCCGAGATCAATTGCCAGTAGTGCCTCAACTAGGAGTGGACACTCCTGAGCCTGTCCTCCCTCCATGCTGAAATTTTGACTGGCTTGTTCTTGTGCAGGTCTTCTGCATCCACTCATAGCTGCTGTGAGTTCATGAGTGCAAGGGTCCAGTCACGTCCAGAAGACACTGATATATAGCAATCTTCTCCAACCTCTGGCTTTTACAATCTTTCCACCACTTCTTCCATGTTGTTCCCTGAGCCAGTCTTTTAAGAAGCAGGCTACTTCTTTTATTTCATTATAGCATTCATGATACCAATTTGGTTATTAAGCCATTTCTTTTAAAGTGTCCATTTTTTTTGTTTTATATCCCTTCTGAGAACTTTTATTACTTGGATATTGCTCTTTTGAAGAGAAGAGTGTAAGTCTTTTAACCCCCCTCAAGCTCATGAACGCTTAGAAACACTGAATAAACATTAATCAGCTTATTTGTACTGCCTACTAGAAAAGTCAAGATGGACAACCATGCTCTTGCTCTCAGTAAGCTCACACTTATGAAGGGTGTAATAAGGAAAATGACTGATAAAAGATGTTCCAATACATGGAAATTGTCAATATGTTCCTTTACATAGTCAAAATTTTTAAGTATTTTATTTATTATTTTTATTTTATGTGTATGCATGTAGGTAAGTGCACCTGTGTTATGCACTGCCCGTGGAGGACAGAAGAGGCTGTCGGACCCCCTGGAACTGGAGTTATGGACAGTTGTTAGCTGTCATGTGGGTGCTGGGATTCAAACCCGGGTCTTCTGCAAGAACAACCAGTGTTCTTAACCACTGAGCCATCTCTCCAGCCCCCATAGTCAAAATTTAAAAAAATATCTAACGAATGTGACTATGATAAAGGACCACGAGATTAGATTATGTTGGGTTTATCTGGGTGAACTCAATTCTCTTCCATGATTCCTTAAAAGCTTTGGACATTTCTTAGCTGAGTTCAAGATCAGAGGAAACATTGCTAGATTGAAAATAAAGAAATGGAGTTATGAGTTGAAGAGGGCAAACATCCTCTAAAAGCTAGAAAGGGCAAGGAAATGGATTGCCCCAGAGCTTTAGGAGGGATTGCAGCACTTCCAGCACTTTGGTTGTACCCAGAAAGGCCCATGTTAGACCTCTAATAGCGGTTCATTTGACTTGTTTCAGCCCACTATGAGGCCTATAGAAAGCTAATGCACATGGAGACCAATGCACCAACAGATATGGTAATAAAATGTCTTAGTAATCTATTTTCACTAATTAAATGTCTATGCTGACAGTATGATGAGCTAGCAGGAACCTTTAATTCATGCAAAGAGAGACAGGGATTAAGACACATTTCATGACATTTGTAGCCAGCCAGCCTCTGGCTTTTCCAAAATTTTCAGTTTTCTATGAATTTTGGAATGTCTGGTCAGAAAGTAGTCAGTGACTCCAACCATGAAAGAATAAGTACTAATGTTTTCCTTATTAACTTACTTGGTTTTCCAGTGATTTGCTATGAAATGGACACTGACAATTTCTAAATTTCACTGTTAAAGAAATGAAACTAAGCATTGGAATGTCTGGTCAGAAAGTAGTCAGTGACTCCAACCATGAAAGAATAAGTACTAATGTTTTCCTTATTAACTTACTTGGTTTTCCAGTGATTTGCTATGAAATGGACACTGACAATTTCTAAATGTCACTGTGTTAAAGAAATGAAACTAAGCATATGAATAATGGAAACAGTAGCAAAATTTTGTTCAGTTCCACAGAACCTTTGATAAATTGCACAGTTCTCACTTCATTTCAGCCTCTTATGTCCAGAGATTTCATGTGAACTTCCTCCTGTTCAAAGCTGAACTCATAATCTCCTTGCCATAACCTCCCAGAGCCCATCCACAGAATCCTGTCCTGACAACCTCATAGAATGTCCTTCACAGTGACCATAAAAGAGTGGCAAGAGCAAACCCTCAAGTTGGTTAGCAGTCAGTCTGTTCATTGAACTCTTCCATTTCAGTTATTTTCAGATTTTGAAGTATATGACAACTGTACTTGGAGCTGGCTAAAAAAATTCTGATATTTACTATCCAGTCCAGAGGTTTTGATTCAATAGACTGTGGTGGATTCCAGGCATCTTGTCATAAAGAATTACTCTTAGGATATTATGATGTTTCTAAACTGGACCCAGTGTATAACTGAAGCATAAGGGAAATGAATAAAATATTTGTGGACAATAGATACAAAGACATAAAAGCTGGTGTTCTGATTTCAATTCATCCCATCCTTTTATTTTTTAATATTTTTTATTATTATTTTATGTGTATGAGTCTATTGCCTGCATGTATGTAAGAGCACCTGTGTCCTGCAATGCCCACAAAGGTCAGAAGAGGGTGTCAGAACTCCTGTAACTGGAGTTAAGGACGATTGTTAGCTGTCATGTGAGTGCTGGGAACCAAACACTGGTCCTCTAGAAGAACAGCAAGTGTTCTTAACTGCTGAGCCTTTCTCTTGTAACTATCAGCTCTACAGTTGTGAGGGAGACCAATTTGAGAAATCCTGAAAACTAGAGACAGAAGAGTTCCAGGCAGAGTTCCCTGAAAAAAAGAGCAAAGCCAGAAATTTGTTTATTTTAAAGAAGGAAGTGTGGGCATGAAACCAGAGAGACTGAAATATTTCAGAATAAAAATATTAACCAACCAACCTGCAAAACAGAAACAAATGAAGGAAGGTATTATTCAGCAAGACCCAAGCATACTTAAAGATATGGCACGTGTTGGGTATGCAAGATGTACGTCAAACCTAAGCTCCTAAAGAAAAAAATTGATAAAAAAACAAAAGCTAGAACTGAACAGGGGCGGCTCTAGAAGCCTATGCTGAGAGACACGGAGAAACGCTGAGCACACTGGGAAAAAGAGGAGAAGCAGTCACCATTTGGGGAAACAGGGAATGGAACCGTGAACCTTGGGGGAGAAGGCATGCAGACCAAGCAGTGTTGGTGTCGCAGATCTCAAAGCTTAGACAAAATGTAGGAAATGGGCCATGGGATTTTGTAAGTCACCCTTTCCTGGATGTCATAAACTATGCAAAACCCAAATAGAGGGTATTCTGTTGGTTTTGTCAACCCTGGGACCTCAGAGACCTGTGCAGGCATGCAGGTCTCCCAAGGAGTGGGAGGGAAATTTGGCACAATTGGTGTAGTGCAGTTGGATAGACAAACTGCAGGAGTTTGGGAAAAACAATGGGGTTGTGGACCTTGGAAAGCATCTTGGTTCCAGCAGCATCTGGTGAGCTTATTGAAAGGGAGTCGGATTTAGATTTAGAAGTCCAGAGGGGTGGAGATGGTCACCATGAGGCATCCTGTGAGGTAACAAGACTGATCTGGGGGAAATTGGCTGGAATCAAGGGGAGAGTGTGGCCAATCCCCGTACACTTAATGAGGTAGTGGTGGTCACTATGCAATGGATAGTGAAATATGTAACTAAAATGATGCTGGCCATTTGGACGTGGGCAGACTCAAAGGAGGAAATCCTGGGTCACAGCCATCCTGTAGGTGTTGGAAAATAACTCAGTTGCTTGAGAGATGGGGGCCACCTCCACATGTGTCTAAAAATTCCTTAAAGATGGTGGAAAGCCTAGAAAAAAAATTCCAAGCCTTGGATGCAAAAGATGAATCCAGAGAGATGGCCTGCCCGCTTCTTTGCATAATAAAAGATTTGTCCACTGCAATGGCAATGGCCCCAACGGAGGCTGAAAAGACTAAGGAGTTACTGGAAAATTCAGTCTCAACCTCATATATTGAGAGAGAAAGAGAGAGAGAAAAAAGGGCGATTTTAACTTGCTTAAGGTTAGGGGCCAGGAGTCAAAATACCCAGGGAAAAAAACAGATAGTAATGTGTAAATAAATGACCTAGAAATAAAGGTAGCTAAAGCTGACCCTCAGATTCAACCTTTGATACAAAAAGAGAAAAAAGTTAACAATACTGTATCTAGGAGAAAATACTCCACATTGGAGCTGTTGGGACAAGGAAAGACCTTCAAACAAGCATTTAAAGAGCTCGTCACCATGTGGCTCATGAGGATATGAGACATGGGAGCAAATAATATCAGTTTAAGTCATTCAGAAGCACCACAGCTGAGTTATATAACCATCCATCCATCCTTGAGACATAGGCTGTTTAACTTAGGCCGAAACAGTGGGGAGCAGTCCCTAATGAAATGGCTTGTGCAAGGCATTAAAGATACTTGGTCTGAGCTGGAGAGATGGCTCAACAGTTAAGAATACTGACTGTTCTTGAAGAAGACCTGGGTTTGAATCCCAGCACCCACATGGCAGTTAACAATTGTCTATAACTCCAGTTCCAGAGGATCTGACAGCCTCTTCTGTCAACTGTGAGCATTGCATGATACAGGTGCACTTATCTAGATGCAGGCATAACACTCATACACATAAAATAAAAATAATAAAATATTTTAAAAGATACTTGGTCATCACCAATGGAGATTCCCATGATTATCAGGGGTTGGAGGACCATAAAAGATGGACAGGGATTACTGAGAGAAGTAGGTATGAGAAAAACAATATATGATGCCCAGTTCTCTGGGACAGATAGGACTGTGTTCACCAGAGATATAAAGGAAAGCTTAATTCAACTGGGGCCTTGAAAATGATATGGAGCTTTAATGGTTTGCTAAGCCCCTTAATGGGACAGGATCTTTGTAAAGTGAGGGAGGCTTTGGCAGATCTAAGTGCTTCAAACCGGTGTATAAAACATGTCTGTAGAATAATAGAAGAACCTACAAGAGATATAAAAAAGACAGGACAGAAAAAGTGGTCCCCTTGGGTTACCTGAAGACAAATGTGGCAAGATTTATGCCAAACCCAAGTTCCTAAAGAAAAAAAATTGATAAAAACCCAAATTCAGTACCAAGGAGTTTCTGGAATGCTTTAGAATCTGAAGAACATTTCACAAAAGGCATACAGAGTATTAAAAACTGTCCCAGGGTTGGTTAAGGATCCCCAAAGATTAAACAAGGTACATTTCTCTCCTGAGAGAGACTATGCTGGGGTGGAGGCAGTTTTTCCACCAGGGCCTCCCCTGGCAGCCTGTTGTGGTCAATGGAGAGATGGTGACTATGGCTAAAGCCAGGAGGCAGACTCAGGGCCTGCCTTACTCAGGGAACCAACAGGTGCAGCAGGGACAAGAGGGACCCTCTGCCTCCTTAGCTTGGTTCAGGGTCAGGCAACTTAAGCCAGCACCTGTGAGTGTGTCAAGGATGAAAAGAGACAAAGAGGCTCCATGTAAAATCCCCAGAATGCAGGATGACTCCAAAGGGATAAGTAAAGATAGTAAGGAACTAAGCAAGTTAATGCCTCTTACCCATGCTATGGTACCCAACACAAACCTACGGAGAAAACAATGAACACAAATGGATAAAACCTTTCCATGCTGTGTTAGGCTTTGTGATTAATTTAATATATGATGTTAACCTTTGACTGTTTTACAGATGTGAAACCCATATAAAAGATATCAAGTACACCTGAAGAAACAAACTCCAGCTATAGCTGTAAGATTCTTGGGAGTTTTATGGTTGAGTAAGACACAAGTAATACCCACCAGAATGGTTGGGAAAAGACTACAGTACCTAATCCCACCTAAAAATACAAATAGAGGTACCCAAAATTGTACAACTGTTAAGAAAAAATTACAGCTGGTGCCAGCACCTTTCCTGGTCCCCAGGAGCCATCTAGATTAGGTCCCACCCTCATATCCCCCAGCCTCTTTTACAGTTCCAGCTCCCCTGCCTAGTCTCTCCTCCTAGGCTGGGTACAGGCCCATTTCTTGTCTTGGCAGCCCAGGCACAGGGGCCAACCTCTCCATCCAGAGCCACCACTGCTTCCTGATCCTCTTGATCTGGACCAACCCAGTTCTTCCCCACCGTTCCCAGGAACCCTCTGGGCCTGGTCCCGCCCTCACCTCCCTTTACTTCTTTGGGGGGCCTGGTGCCAGCACCTTTCCTGGTCCTCAGGAGCCCTCCTGACCAGGTCCAGCCCCTATATCTCTTTACTTCCTGGGCTGCACAGCCTCCAGTGTCCTGATACCAGCACCTTCTCTGGGTAAGTCCAGGGCAACCAGCACACCTTGACTCCCCCAGCCTCTTTCACCTTCCCAGCCCACCCCCCAGTCTCTCCTCCTAGGCTGGGTACAGGCCCATTTCTTGTTTTGGCATCCCAGACACAGATACCGGGGCTCACCGCTAGGCCTGGTCCTGCCCTCACCTCCCTTTACTTCCCTGGGTGGCACAGCCACCAGCTTCCTGAGACTAGTAACTATCCTGGGCCCTTCTCCCAGGCCAGCCCAGCCCCCAAATTCTTGAGGGCAGCATCTTTCCAGGAGGGATCCAGACCTTAGGAGAAAGCCTGAGAGCATCTGATCCTCATCTGAGTTGGGCCTCTGTGGGAACTCCTGAAGACAAAAGCAATTAGGCCACTCCAATATAAAATCAAAAGAGAGAACCTGAAGCATAGACCAACTAGCTTTTCATGCCAAACAAGTAAACCACAAACGTACATAGAGATTACTAAAAGAAGCAGACCTAAACTCAACAAAGGAAGGCTTGAGTCTCACACAAGACTCAGAAACTACAAAAGAAATCCACATGTCAAAGTCACAGAGAAAACATAATAACATGAAAAACCAAAATAACATATCCACACCAAGTACAAATAGTCCTCTAGAGGAGTACAGTGAGAATTCCGAGACATGGAACTCAAATGAACAATTATAAACATGATGAAAGAATTCAGTGAATTTAAAGAACACACAAAGAAATCAAAGAACTGAAGGAAAATAGGGATAAACTTCTGAATGAATTCAGAAGAGCTGGAAATATTGAAGAATACTCAGGCTGAAATGAAGAAGGAAGTGAAACAGTAAGTCAATTAGAAACGACAGGAGAAAGCCTCAACAATAGGATGAATGAGATGGAAAAGAGAGTATCAAGACTGGAAGATAAAGTGGACGAACTAGACCACTCAAGCAAAGATTATGAAAAAAAAAAAAAAACACAAGAAGGGAATATGCAAGAACTATGTGACACCATATAAAAACCAAACTTGTGAATCATAGGCATACAGAAGAAGAAGAATCTCAAGATAATGGTACAGAACAGATCTTCAACAGGACTGTAGAAGAAAAATTTCCAAAATTAAAAAAGTCATGCCCATAGAAATACAAGAAGCACATAGAACACCAAATAGACAGGATCAGAAAAGAAACTCTCCATGGCACATCATAGTGAAAACACTAAACGTTCAGAACAAAGAGACAATACTGAAAGCCCCCCCCCAAAGCACAAAAACCCCCCAAAACCCCAAATCACATATAAAGGAAAACCCATTAGGATTACAGCTGATTTTTCAGTGCAAACAATGAAAGCCAGAAGAACCCAGACCAGTATTCGCAGCTTTAAATGACCACAGATGCAAATGCAGATTACTATGCCTAGCCAAAATGTCTATTATAGTCGAAGGGGAAAGAAATATCTTCCATGACATAAATAGGCTGAAGGAATTCATGTCCACAAAACCAGCCCTTCAGAGAGTTCTGGAAGCAATACAAAGAGCTGAAGAAAGGAATGACTATACTCA
>NW_008343216.1:5921619-5925408 GCF_000622305.1 Nannospalax galili | reverse complement strand
ACATTAACGGACTGAACTCCCCAGTCAAAAGACATAGACTATATGAATGGATTAAGAAACAAAACCCATCTTTTTGATGTCTGCAAGAAACTTATCTCACTTTCAAGGACAGACACTATCTCAAAGTGAAAGGATGGAAAACAATATACCAAGCAAATAGCACTAAGAAAAAGCAGGTGTAGCAATTCTAATATCTTGATAAAGTAGACTTTAAACTAAAACTAATCAGAAGAGACAAAGAAGGCCATTTAATTCTGATCAAAGGAACAATAAACCAAGAAGATATTACAATCATGAACGTATATTCACCAAACTCTGGTGTACCCAACTTCATAAAAACAGTACTACAGGACTTTAAGACCCAACTCATTAATAGTAGGGGACTTCAGCACCCCATTGTCACCATTAGATAGGTCAACAGGACAGAGAATTAACAGAGAGGCATCTGAATTAAACAATACCATATATCAAATGGACCTAACAGACATCTACCGAATATTCCACCCAAGCACCAAAGAATATACTTTCTATTAGTGCCCCATGAAACCTCCAAAATCAACCAAGTACTGGGGCACAAACAAGCCTTAACAAATACAAAAAGACTGAAATAATTCCATGCATTCTATCAGACTACAATGCAATAAAGCTTAAAATCAACACTGGAAGAATGCCTAGTCACCACAAGAACACATGGAGATTAACCAACATACTCCTGAATGATGAATTGGTCAAAAGAGAAATTAAGGAAGAAATAAAAGTATTCCTGAAACTAAATGAAAAGGACAATACAACACAACAAAACCTCTGGGACATGCTGAAAGCTGTTCTTAGAGGGAAGTTTATAGCTCTAAGTGCGTACATTAAAAAATCAGAAAGATTACAAATAAACGACTTAACATTGCAACTCAAGACACTTGAAAAGCAACAGCAAATGAAAGGCAAACCCTGCAGAGAAGAAGAAATAACAAAAACCAGAGTGGAAATTAATGAAATAGTAACAAAGAAAACAATACAAAGAATCAATTAATCCAAGAGCTGGTTCTTTGAGAAGATAAACAATATTAATAGACTGGTAGCCCAGTTAACCGAAAGAGCACCTCCAAATCAACAAAATCAGAGATGAAAGGGGAAACATCACAACAGACACCAGAAAGATACAGAACATTTTTTTTTATTTTAATTAAAAGAAGCATTTCATTACAACAGCATTAACCTATTCAATAACATTTTTCTGAGCTAGGGTACATCTCTTTCAAAATTGGCTGTACATTTCTAGGTTTACAGATGAATTATTACACTTATATAATCTTTTACTCATTATAAACTCTATAAGACATAAAATTAAATGAGGTTCCAATGTTTAAAAAAGATCTCCACTGCGTTGTCAAAACACAAGTTTCATACAGAAAAATTCATTTCAGGGCTCTTGACATTGAGACGTTTTCACATGCATTTCTAATCAGTGATAGTCATGTATATAGAGATTAGAGATACAGAACATTTTAAGGGAATACTTTAAAAACTCATAACATACTAAATTTGAAAACCTAGAAGAAATGGACAAATATCTAAAAGCATGGGAACCACCAAAGCTAAATCAAGAAGAGATTAACAGCTTAAACAGACCCATAACACATAAGGAAATTGAAACAGTAATACAAAACCTCCTAACTAAAAAAAAGCCCACCTAAATGGCTTCTATCACTAACTAGCAAATATAACTTAAACAGACCCATAACACAAATAGAACTTGAAACAGTAATACAAAACCTCACTACAAAAAGCCCAGGACTAGATGGATTTACAGCAGAATTCTATCAGACATTTATAGAGGATCTACATCCAGTACTAGTTATTCAAAAAGATAGAAGTGGAGGGAGAGCTTCCAAATTCCTTCTATGAAGCCAGCATCATTTTAATACAAAAGTCAGGTAAAGATACAACCAAAAAAGAAAACTATATACCCATATCTTTAATTAACATAGATGCAAAAATTTTCAACAAAATACTTGCAAACCACATACAGACACACATCAAAAAGATCATCCACCATGATCAAGTCAGCTTTATTCCAGAGATGCAAAATTACACTACCGAGCTATAGTAACAAAAATAGCATGGTACTGGCACAAAAATAGACCTGTAGCTCAATGAAACATACTTGAAGACCCAACATGAGCACATACAATTTCAGCCACCTGATATTTGACAAAGGGACCAAGAACATTTACTGGAGGAAAGATAGAATATTCAGCAAATGGTGCTGGCAAAACTGGATCTCCACCCATAGAAGAATGAAATTAAACCCTATATTTCACCTTTCACAAAAGTCAACTCCAAATGGATCAAAGACCTCAATGTGAAGCCTGAAACTCTGAAACTGTTAGAAGAAAACATTGGGAAAAAGCTACAAGATACAGGCGTAGGA
This sequence comes from Nannospalax galili, assembly GCF_000622305.1. Taxonomy (NCBI): domain Eukaryota; kingdom Metazoa; phylum Chordata; class Mammalia; order Rodentia; family Spalacidae; genus Nannospalax; species Nannospalax galili. The sequence continues at coordinate 5,922,980 of NW_008343216.1, read as the reverse complement.
AAGGATTTTCTAAACTGGACATCAACTGCCCAGGAAACAAGGCCAAGAATCAACAAATGGGACCTCATTAAACTAAAAAGCTCTGTACATCAAAAGATGCCACCAAGAAAGTGAAGAGAAAACCCACAGAATGGGAGAAAAATCTTCACCAGTGGCATGTCTGACAGACATGTATATATCCAGAATATATAATGAACTCAAAAAACAAAGTACCAAGAAAGGAAGTAACCCAATTAAAAGATGGGCTAAGGAGCTGTGATGGCTAATCCTGGGTGTCAACTTGATTGGATCTGAGATTAACTGAAATGAAAGAGATCTATTGGATCATCTGAAGCTGGAAGACACACCCTAAATGTGGGTGTTACCTTCTGATGGCAGCCAGTACAAAAGACCAAGGCAGAGGAGAATGTGAGGCTTTTTGCGGCTTCCCTTCTCTCTTACTGGTGAGTTCATCTTGCTGCTGTAGACTGAAGACTAGCTGATATTTTGGAATTTGTTAGACCTTCAGCACACCGGATTGGGACTACTGAGACATCCTGCCTTGTGGACTGAGCAAATACAGATTCTCAGCCTCTCCAGTGTGGTGCAGCCGTTGTTGGACTACTCAGACTCTATCCTGTGAGCTAAGCTGATAAATCTCTATACATATATATTCATTCTATCAGTTCTGTTTCTTTGGAGAACCCTGACTAATACAAGTGGTAAAAGACAGATATGGTTCTCTCACTAGAAATAAGAGTTTGTCCCCGTGTCCTGTGGCAGTGGTAATGAGTTTTGAAAGATGAGTAGGAAGTGGGAAAAGGAGGGGAAAGGATATATGATACTCTTAAATGAAAGATCTTCTAAGTAATTTAGATGCCTTAGCTGGTGTTCTGGTCACCACAGAAGTTGATACAAATCACCTCAATGATTTAAGGGAGCTTTTGTGTAGTCTTTGGTGAAATGTTGGATTTATCTTTCATCAACAGAATATACTGGATCCTGGGAAATTCCTCTCCTTAATTTTGGACCTGTTAACTGAATATTTCTATTCAGAACTTCATATTTGGAGTGAATAGATCCAAATACCAGAATGGCTAAATGTTACCTATTGAGGCTACATAATACTTAATGTCCTAGGCTGCTTTCTGTTGCTGTGATAAACACTGTAACCAAAAGCAACTTGGGGAGGAAAGGGCTTATTTCACCTTCTGGATTAAAGTCTATCCTTGACAGAAGTCAGGGCAGGATCTGAAGTAGGGAAGGAACTTGAAACAGAAACCTTGGTGAATGCTGCTTACTGGCTTGCTCACTAGCTTCTGCTCAGCTACCCTTTCTATATAGCCCAGGAATCCCTGCCACAGTGCGCTGGACTCTCCTAC
>NW_008343216.1:5915791-5918664 GCF_000622305.1 Nannospalax galili | reverse complement strand
TGCATCGGTCATTGTATTATTGGATAGTTATATCATATTAGGTGAAATTATGACCTCAACATTGTTTCCATTTGAAAATTAAGTATGACATAGAGAGATGCTATTGTGTGTCAAGTTGACAAGGGGTGGACTTGTGATGGCTAATCCTGGGTGTCAACTTCATTGGATCTGAGATTAACTGAAATGAAAGAGATCTTCTTGATTGGATCATCTAAAGCTGGAAGACACACCCTAAATGTGGGTGTTACCTTCTGATGGCAGCCGGTATAAAAGACCAAGGCAGAGGAGAACGCGGGGCTTCTTGCGGCTTCCCTTCTCTCTCGCTGGTGAGTTCGTCTTGCTGCTGTAGACTGAATACTAGCTGATATTTTGGAATTTGTCAGACCTTCAGCACCGGATTGGGACTACTGAGACATCCCTTGTGGACTGAGCGACTACAGATTCTCAGCCTCTCCAGTGTGGTGCAGCCATTGTTGGACCTCTCTGACTCTATCCTGTGAGCTAAGCTGATAAATCTCTATACATATTCATTCTACTGGTTCTGTTTCTTTGGAGAACCCTGACTAATACAGGAGCTGAACAAAGAGTTCTCAAAAGAAGAAATAAAGGTGTCTAAGAAGCATCTTAAAAGGTGTTCAACATCACTAGTAATTAGGGAAATTCAAATTAAAAGCACTTGAAGATTTCATCTTTCCCCTGTCAGACTGGCTAAGATCAAGAGAACAAATGATAGCAAATGTTGGAGAGGATGTGGGGAAAGGGGAACGCTCATCCACTGCTGGTCGGACTGCAAGCTTTTTCAACCCTATGGAAATCAGTGTGGAGAACCCTTAAAAAAGTAAAAACGTACCTACCATTTGACCCAGTTGTACCACTCCTTGGCATATACCCAAAGAACTCATCCTATTGCAGAGACACTTGTACATCCATGTTTGTTGCTGCCCTTTTCACAAAAGCTAAGAGATGGAAGCAACCTAAGTGTCTGTCTATTGAGGAGTGGATAATGAAAATGTGGGTCATTTATACGATGGAAAGAAGATCTACATCCAATACTACTTAATTTATTCAAAAAGATAAAAATGGGGGGAGAACTTCCAAATTCCTTCTATGAAGCCAGCAGCACTCTACGATTGAACTAGAAACTGTTAAACTAAGTGAAGTAACACAGACTCAGAAAAAACTAGACATATGTTCTCCCTCATATGTGGATCCTAGAACCAACCATGATAAGTGAGTATGTATCCAGACATAACTACAGGAACCAGGATAATGAAGAGGAACCAGGGAAGTAAAGGAAAAGAAAGAATCTGAAAGAGAGGAATGGTAGAAAACAGGTGTTAACAAGGGAGATATGGATAATAATGTGGTTATCTTAAGGGGAAGGGGAGGGAAGGTTATATAAGTAACCTAGGGGATAAAGGGAAAGAAGGACTCCAAGAGAGGTGGAACTATAGGAGAAGGGTATTATTAAGGGAGAAATGGAAAAAACGGGGACACCTCAAATGGGGAAACCATGGTTGGAAGGGTTAGACAATGTGAGAGATAATGCTTAGCTAGTTTTAGAAAACCAGAGGGAACCATAGTAGGCCAACAACCTACTGACAAATTATACATACAACCAGATGAAAGAATGTAATATATGCCCACGCAAGGTTTATCTGAGAGCATTTGGTCTTTGCCCAAACTCTATCTACATGGCATATGGTGTAATTAAAAATACCAGGCTGGTGGAACTAACCTTCTTGGATGTTTAACAGCCATACTTTGAGGCCTATACTAATTTGGTCAGGGGCACATAAAGGACAGTTTTTGCTCCTTGCCTCCTAAGTTGACTAAGTTCCAGGGGACTATGAGCATCTCTCAAAATATCCTGTAACTGTGGTGAGTCACCTGTCCTCTTGATCAAGGAGGCTATGGAGACCCACACAGATGGACCTGAACCAGTTTCCAGTCTACAAAGAGGAGGGTAAACACAGAGGAAACATTTCCTCCATGCTTCCAAGTGAAGCCAGACATGGTCGAGTGAGACTTTTGACTTATCTTCACATAGATGGAACTGGCAAAATAAAAGAGCTAGGGGCTCCTCCCAAGCCCATATTATCCCTGAGGAATAGATCCCTAAATGACCTTAGGAGTAAAAATAATTGTTTTATGTGGGTGAACTGTAGGGTCTTAAACACCCAAAAGGAAAGTATAACCATAGATTAATGGGTCAATATAATTTTTAAGAATCAGTATGTATAGCTAAAGGCTATATAACAAGAAACAATGCCAGACAGGAGATACCTTCCTTTGAGTTATTGGCCAAGGTGGCACAGGAGACTCCCAGACAGTAACCCAACATAGAACTAGGAAAATGAACAGCAGACCCCAATCTCATCTAAAGGAATATTGACACCTGATTGCTGCTATATGAGGAACAGCTGATCTTCCTGAAACAAGGATCCCTAGATAGGCTGACTAGATTCAGTAGATGGACAAGCACTGGAGAATGGCTGGGGGTATCGACAACACAGTGGACAGTAGCAGGGATGACAGAGTATATGGGCTCCAGTATGTGGGGGGGGAGGCTATGGGAGGGTGCCATTTGAGAAGTGGGAATATAAATGAATAAGATTGTGTGGGATGTTCTGTATGATATACACACAGAAAAATCAACAAATTTAAAAAAGACATATTTTAGGAGGCAGCATAAAAATTTACTTCATGTTAAGTAGTAGACGTGATAAACATTACCTGATGACTTTATATCCATACTTAGGTACTGAGGATCCGAGTGTAACCGACTGTGACTAGTAATAATAAGATACATAGAGATTACAGACACATGTGCATCTTAGAGTCAATTGTATTAAAAATAAATTTTTCTGTAA
>NW_008343216.1:5897578-5915437 GCF_000622305.1 Nannospalax galili | reverse complement strand
CAGAAACTGACTGTGACTAGTAATAATCAGATATATAGAGATTAGAAACACATGTGCAAACATCTTACTGTTAAATGCATTAAAAATGAATTTTTCTGTATGAAAAGGTGTATTTTAGTAAGGAAATGGGGATCTTTTTAAAGGTTAAAACCTCATTTAATTTTATATCTTATAGGATTTATACTGAGTACAATATTGTATAACTGTATTAATTCAATGGTAAATCTAAAAATTTACAGCCAATTTTGAAAGAGATGCATCTCAGCTCTGGAAATTGTTATTGAACACGTCAATGTTGTTGTAATGAAATGCTTCTTCTAATTGTGTGTTTACTAAATAAATAATTTAAAAATAAAAAAATTTAAAAATAATAGTAAAAAATTTTCACAGCTATTGGTAAACTTTTCAATTTTCCTTGTAGTTTTGACTATGTTTACTTTATATATTTTGGCCCAGTGTTATTAGATATATAAAATTTAGAATTGTTATAACTTATGGTGGACTCAAAACTATGAAACTTGTGGTTTTCTTGAAATGCACTTGCTTTTACTATACCATCAAAAAAAAAGAAAGAAAAGAAAAGAAAAAATTACAGTCCCGGGGTGGGTTGCCCCCTTATGAGCTGTTGGCCAAGAGGGATCCTAGAGGTCCTCAAATTAAGGCTATTGCCACTAACGTCAGGTATACACTAGAAAATGTCAGTAAGGCCATGTTGCTGAAGATGTTGCATGATGTGAGTGTGGGAGAAGGAGAGACAGAGCTGAGACTAAGCTGAAAACTCCATGCCACTGGGTGGATGGCTTTCATAGTGCCAAAAGGCTCTATGTAGATGGTAGGGGGCAAGGATCCCCTATGATTCTGCTCAGTGATGGACCCTGCATGCTGCACACTATTGACATACCAAGCAATGCCTGCTGGTACAATAAGGGCTCAACTAACATAGTACAACTGACAAACTTGTAATTGGATAAGGCCCGCTCCTAGGGATGGAACACATATTTGGTGTTGTAGACCTCGTCAATCCGCTGCATCAGGGAAGGCTGTAGGCCCCAGTGGGGAAGCTGCTGTAAGTATGCTGTTTGGTGAATATGGTACACCTGCTGGGATATCATCTCGGCATTTATATTTACATCCATGTTTGTTTAGATGTGTCTGCTTCCTTCAATTTGTCCACTGAGATGGATCAGTTGTCATGTAGTGAAGACAAATAATGAGAAGGCCCAAGAGGTCAATACCTTGCCATGATATAAGAGAGATCGCCCTGCTCTGTCACCTTCTCCAAGGTTCAGGGGCCCTTGTGGAAGATTGGCGGAAAGATTTTGAGAGCCTGAGGAAGGGGCAGAGTGTTGGGTAGGCATCCTCTGAAAAGCTAGAACTGAACAGGGAGGGGTCTAGAGACCAACTCTGAGAGACACTGAGAAACTTTGGGAGAAAGAGGAGGAGCAGTCGCCATTTTGGGACACAGGGAACTGAACCATGAACCATGGGGGAGAAGGTGCGCAGACCAGTGGTGTTGGTGTCATGGATCTCAATGCTTAGCCAAAATGAAGAAAATGGGCCATGGGACTTTGTAAGCCACCCTTTCCTGGATATTATAAACTATGCAAAAACCAAATTGAAGGTAGTCTCTCAATTTTGTCTGCATTGAGACCTCAGAGACTTGCAGGTGGGTCTCCCAAGGAGGGGGAGGGGAATTTGGCACAACAGTATGCAGAATCAAGAGGGAAAGAATAGCTGATGGATGGTGATGTAAGCATTATAACTGATAGATTAAGATAGTTTATGAGAGGCACCACGAATGCAGTGAGTGGGACAGTAGGATTGAGGACCAGGCAGTCTAAAAATTTTCAGAACGTGGTACAAGTTTGGAAAGAGTTATCACACTGAGAAATAGCAAGGCCAGAGTAGAATTAGAAAGTAACAAATTATCCCTTCTCATTCAGCAAAATTTGTGCCCCAGGGATTTTTATGTCACCTTGTCTTGGACCAAAGGCTTGAATTACATGGTCTTCTGTGAAAAGAAAATTATCAGATAGGACATTAGGATTATTTGTCTAAGTTTGTTTCAGGTGTATAATAATTACACTAGTCATGAAATCAATCAACTCTCACTTTTTCCATTTAATCTTTCCCTTTTACTTACCCATCCCCATATTAAGTAGGAATGTCAATCATTTTACTTCCACTGTGGCTATTATTGCTATTTGCATCGTAGCATGATCATTTTCTTAGACAATTTATTCTTTACTCCTTGAGGACAGATATGTAATTTGTCTTCTTTCTCCATTACACTTACCTGGTACTTGCAGGCAGGAGATCTTCAACAAATTCTTTATGAATATGTGCCAAACAGATTAGTTAATTTGAGCAAACAAACTTTAAGTTTCTAAGACTAACACCTTCATTCTTTAGGTCTTCGTTCACTGTCAGGATGGGTAAGTTATGAAATGTGAAGAAGCTCAAGCTCAGAAGTAGCAGAACATTTAGAAATGGGGTACAGAAATAAAGAAGTGAAAATGAAAAGAAGGCAAGTAGGGAGAAAGGGAGTGCGGAAAGGAGAAAGGGAGAGAGAGAGCGAGGCCCAAAACAGCAAAGTAAGTGGGGATATCACTGGCTAAAGGGATGTGCTTGTGGGATTCTGGCTGATTGTGTTGACAGGCGTTTCATAAAGCATTGGAATTACCATAGGCGGATACCATTGGCTGGAGGAATGTGCTTGTGGGATTCTGGCTGATTGAGTTGCCCAGGCATTCCATAAAGTGCTGAAATACACAAACCTTCAGCAGTTAAGCTACTTCCAGGTAGCCTATTGCAGAGAAATCATTTTTCTCCTCTTTCATTTGATACTGGGTTTAAAGCTCTCTGGTCTTTACTACATCCAACTTGTGGTCACAAATGGAAATGTTATTTAGCGCTTCTTGTAGCTCTGTGGGAGTCATGGCCTAAATGGAGAGTCTGGTTAGGTTTCTCCTCTGGGTGATGGCCTTCTGTTTATTCAAAAAGAGAAAAATGCAGAAAGTTTTAAAGTAATCATTACATTTTTGTATGTGATCTGTATTCCACAATATTAAGTTGCTGTCTAAAATCCTTTTAGCTCTAAAATTTGCTCTAAACTTCTATTTTATTGTAATTATTGCCACTGTAAAGTAAAACTATAGACCAACTCATATAAAAGCATCCAATAGAATCCAAATGAAATCTCAGTACCACACTGACATGAAAGCCCTCACCCATTTAAAAAAATGAACAAAATTTCTTAATAGCTGAGACATTTTCTCCTTGTCCTCATTCTCTTTTTCCATTCCTTCATAGGATTAGCCTAGTACAGTGCATTGCTGTGGTTGGAAATCTTTCAGTGTATACTTTGTTTTAATTCTGTTTACAACAGAATGTACTAATCAGCAAATACATTGACATACATTTTTCTATAACCATAAAGCTATAAATTTCATTGTTTTGATAACTGATTTATCATTTCAATTATTATGAGGTGGTAATTCAATTATTATTGTACATAATTACTTAAATCAATAAAAATATAAATTTGAAAAAGTACTGAATATTTAAAGATATTTTTAAATTTGAAATTTGAAAGGTACATGGTCACTTGTGTATTATTTTTTACTTCAACAAAACAAGTTTTAGACTTAACTTCATTTTTATTTTTCATTATTAACAGTTGAGAACACTGACAAATATTTTTTACAAAAATGAGTGGATAGAAATAAATTTATTTTACATTATTTTTAGCTATTTCTCAGGTATAGGCCATAAATCAGATAATGCATAAATATTAAAATTATATTTAGGGTGTCAATTTGATTATGACCTCTTTTAACCTCACTGAATGTGAAGAATCTGATGTCACCTGATTTGCAAAAGTTTTAACCCAGCCATTAATGATGACTTTTTTCAGCACCACAAATGCTTCCCCAAGCTTTCCAAGTGGGTACTATCCTGTTTTTCCATGTCAAGGCATCTTGTTTAGAACATGTTCAGAGTAAGAAAGTATCATGAAACAAAAATACTATTTATACCACTATATATCATTTTATTTTTCTGTTTTCTTCTTCTTCTTCCCTTTTGCTCTTAATATTTTTGTTGAGTTTTTGTGCATTTCATACAATAGTTCCTAATCAAATTTAAATCCTCTTCTGTATCCACACCTCCATGTAGCCTCCCCCCAAGACCTCATGCATTGTCATATACATTAAGTCCTCTCTGGTCAAACATTTGTACCCAGATGTCCTTCGGTGCAAGTTCCCATGCTAGGGCTTCCCTATTGCCCATTTCCCTCACTCCACACTGGGCTCTTGTCTGAGTCAGCATGGGTCTGGTGCACAGTGCCTCCATTGCTGCAAGTTCACATGAACAAGTTTCCAGTAGCCCGAAAGCCTCTGTTTCCTTATGTTTAATCACCACCCCTGGCCCTTACAATCTTTCCACCTCTTCTGCAATAATTCCTGAGCCATGGGTGGGTGAGGTTTAATATAGGAGTCCTATCCAAGGATAGCATTTTGCAGTCTCCTGTTTTTTAAAATTTAGCTGGTTGTGGCCTCCTGTGTGCATCGCACTCGTAAGAGGAAGCTTCGCTGGTGAGAGTTGAGGGATGCACTAGTATCTCTCCACTCCCAGTTCAACTATTTTCCATGAGCCTTAAGTGTAAAAGTTCCACTGAAGATGTGTCACCTAGGGCTGGGCATATTATATCTTAGACATATATTCTCTGTAATAGCATTCATCTGTTGTAAAAAGCAGCTTCTTTGATTAGTGGTGTATAGTACATTTGTTAGGGTAGTAGGAGGGCTGGTTCAGGTGATCAGGCAGATCAGGAGTCCAGGGGAAGGTGAGAGTCAGGGCAGCCTGTGGTGGGTCTTAACAAACTACACTTTTAACTAGTCTGGGTTAGGAAGCTAGTCCAGAGTTCTGAGACAGAGGAGCAGGAGTGGACCTGGGCCCAAGGTGCTTGCTCTCTCTGTCTCTCTCTGTCTAGATAGGGTATTGCTATATGTTGACCAATCTGGCCTGGAATTCTTCCAATTCTTCCTCATAGCTGCCTGAAGTCTGAGATCATAGTGAATACCATAATGCCCTACTTCCAATGCACATTGCTTTTTATATTCTCCCATATATTATCATGTATTTACTATCATATACATTCATTGTACAGAATAATGGGTTCATTATAACATTTTCATATAGGTGTATTAAGGACAATGATAATCTTTACTCCTTCACTGCCCTTTTCTCCTTCCATAAAGTTCCCTTCTCATGTCATATTATATGGATATGTACACACACACACACACACACACACACACACCTTGATTCTGTACAAGAGGGAAAACATGCCTCATCTGTCGGCCTCAGTAGAGTTTACTTCACTCAACATGAGGATCTCCAGTGCCATCCATTTTCTTGCAAAGAAAATAATTTTATCATTCTTCATGGCCAAATAAAACTTCATCAATACATATTTTTAGAAAAGATTGTTTTTATTTTCTAAAGTGTTTTTTTTTTATCACCACCCAAACCTTCAACTATAAAGTTAACTGTCTCAAGTCAATAGAACATAGTCACTTTACTTATTTTTTTTTCCTTTGTAATAACCAGAAAGAAATGTTGGTTTCAACGTCCATCTCTTTTTAAAAAGTTTTTATTAACAGTACTTCAAAGAATAACATTACACTGAGAAAAATGTGCATAGGTTGGAGAATTTGGAAAGGGGGTGAATTCCAAAGTCACATTACAGCCATAGTGATAAATTTCACAGTATTGTTGAAGCTTGGTAGTACAGTTTACTATTAAAAAATACTCAAAAATTATAGTTGACATATAGAATTGTGAATTTACATTCTTAAATACAATCACATAGTTTTAGATTGAGAATTACATCAATTTAGTTATCAAAATAGTTTTTTGACTTCCTAGTCTGTGAATTTTATCTCTAGATGCTCAATGAGGTGTGTTTCATTTTCTGTAGGGTACAGGTGAAGGCATACTTGCATATTTATTTTATAACCTGACAGGAAAATTTAGGTTTTCATTATTACACAAATCAAATAAAGCTGCCTTATTTTCATGTTTTGCCTCTGAATGACTGATTTTTTTCAACTTTAACTTAAAAATTTGGGGAATTGAAAGTTGATGTTTTCCAAAATTAATCCTCTTCCCGTTCTGATTTCTAGAAGTGATTCTGATGAATAAATCAGGGCTTGAGTTCATGTGACTTTGTCTCTTGGGTTCAGTATTTTGTCTAGCGTACTCTCTGACAGGACTGCTTAGGAGCATTGTCAATTGGCTGGGATCAAGGTGGAGTGATGGAATGACCCTGTCTTCATCTTTGCTATCCTTCTTCAAAGTGTATCTAAGTTTGAAACATTCCTCCATAGCTCATCTGATCCCATCTTTAAGTCCATTGTTAGCTGTGGAAGGAAATAGCTGGAATAAGGGCCAGCCTTAAAGTCTTATGCAATGTGCTGCCTTGCTCTAAGGAGTCTTCATAGCGGTCAGCATTGCAGATTGTTCCTTCGATAGGCACCATGGAAATTCATGTTTCAGGACAGTGCAACAGAGTATGAATTTGGATGAGCAACAGCAGGCATGTCTTCTTTGTAAAGTAGGAAAAAGTAATAAAGGACTTATGGGGAAGACAGTATGTTTGACTCCCGGATTGGCTCTGTAGTAGCACATTATGTTTCTTTCCTGTTTTGAAATAACAAGTATGTCTAAGTGTAACATGTGAGAAGATAAATTAACTGAAATGATTTTGGATGTTGGCTTTTTATTTTTAGTACTTAAATTTGGCAGAAGAAAGGCAAAGCTTTATTATTTATAATGGACAAAATTAATCAACGTGCATTTGCTTGCATATACATTTTTTTCTTTTATCTGGTCTTCCAATTTTGTACATGCCTGGATACCACAGAATGCTATAGTGTTTCAACAGATCTGAAAGTTAAAAGAATGACTTGCAAAGTTAAAATTAACCTATGAGGCCGCATCCTTCTCTGAAGGACTACTAGTAGTTAACGGCTACTGGGGATGGGTGTCATTCTCTTTAGGGGTGTAGCCACTGTTAAATTGCCCTTGCTCCAGTAAATAGCCTCCCACCCATGTGTGGGGCAAGAAACTCTAATTACACTCAGTGGGTCACACACACAAAAAAAGATGTGACAGGAAGAGGGACCTTGGGAAGAAAGCCTCAGCAGGGGAGAGATGAGCGAGGGAGTTGGAGGCAAGAATGACCAAATTTACTTTAAAAATGTAGGAAACTGTCAGGCTGGAGGGATGGCTCAGCATAAGAACACTGAGTGTTCTTGCAGAAGACCCGGGTTCGAATCCCAGCCCCCACATGGCAGCTAATAACTGTCCATAACTCCAGTCCCAGGGGATCTGACAGCCTCTTCTGACCTCCACAGGCATTACACAACATGGGTGCACTTACACACATGCAGGCAATACACACATACACATAAAATAAAAAATAATAAATGAGATATTTTAAAATTAAAAATTGTAGGAAACTGTCAAGCAATTAAAAATTAAAAATGCCATGTTTCAGGAAAAGGTTATGTATTGCAGAGCTGGAGAATAAAATTGGGAATTCATGAGAAATAGAATTTGTTGAAACTGATATAAAGGGTTAAAAAGTAGAATAGATTATACTTAGCATTTTGGAGGTTTGAATTAAGAGAAAAACACATAGACATAATTTTTGTTCTTTTCAAATCATTTGATTTATAAGTCAATCATAACTAAAATGATTAATAGTTATTCCATGCTTGATTACAGGTGAGGGGAGATGAAATAGAGGGTGATATTTGTATAAAAATGTACCTTTTCAATTATGAAAGTAGTAGCTAAATTTATTTGAAAATTAAGAAAAGAGGAAGAAGAAGGAATAGTTGTCACTCTTAAGAAGGTACTTTACAATATTTTATTTCAATTTTTTGATATATGGACATTTCCATGTACAGTGCATTTACAATAGGCATATTTCACTTATATGTTAGTTAATCATAACAGTGTTAGAATCTCAGTTTTAATGACTGTACATGATTTGATCACATATCATAATTTTAGTCATCTTCAAATTTGCTTTTGTAATTTTGCTGTGATCTATATCTCTTTCTAACATTTCTGTTTTTTTCTAAGAACACATTTATAGAAGTAGAATTTTAGGGTAAAATCACCTAGAGATTTTAAAAGCTTATATTTTGAATTGTTTTGCCGAAAGGCTGCTTAAATTGACAGCTCCATCAGGAAAGTAGAAGAGCAATCACTTGTACTTTCTTTGGCATTGAGTGACTAGCTTAAACTTTTTTTTTTTTTTTTTTTTTTTTTTTTTTGCAATTGTTAGGTTAAAGAAACTTTCACACTTAAATGCACATGCTAGATTATTCATTCACTAATTTTTGTCTCTCTGCCCCGTGTGTGTGGTGTTTACATGTTTTTTGTTTGAGCAAGTTGTTCATAAATGACATTATTGAAAAAGTGGTAAAGTTTTATAAATATTAAAAGCTACTATTTATAAAATTTAGGAGATTGAACAAACATCCTAGGTTTATTTTAGCACAGATATAATATAGATCTAATAAATTATTTTTTGAAGTATTAGCTTCAACAAAGTTTGACACTGAATTTTTTTTTTGGTTATTTTCTTTTTATTTGTAATTTGTCCTTCACTGAATGACAAGTTTCTCTAAATGACTTTTCAATGATAAGCTTGTACTATAGTGAGGGGAAGGTTAATGAGTACCCTTATCCCTCTATCCTCATTCCTGTAGCATGTAAATGTGCTACTTTACAGGGTAAAAGGGCATTGTGTTGCTTAGGGATTAAAGCTGCTGGTAAACTGACTTTATAATAGGGAGATTATCCTGGATTGCTTGGACATGCCTAATTTAAATAAAGGGTCCTTAAAAGTGGAAGAGCAGAGCAAGGCAAAAGGAGTCAAAGTAAGTCAGTGTAAGGACTCAACCTGCAATTGTTGGCTTTGAAGTTAAAGGAAGGAGGCCATGAGCCAGACCTTGAAGCTAGAAAAGACAAGGAAATGATTGCCTTGGAACCTAAGGAAGAGAAGCAGCCCTGCTAACACTGTGATTCCTCTGAGGCCAGTGTAAGAATTCTGACCTGCAGAAATACGGTGAACTTGTACTATTTCAGCCTCTAAGATTTTAGTAAATGTTCTATCAGCAATATCATTGCTAGATAGAACTGAGGACCATGCCTCAAAAAAATGAATGCTACTTATTCCTCTGAATTCACCCAATTGTTTTTATATGGAAATTTCTGTTAAATATTCAAGAAGTTTGGACTTCTTCAGGGTTTAGATTTCTAGAAAAGTTTTTTTTTTGTCAGTAGATTTATTCATTGAGTAAACTTTTACTGAGAACTCCAAAATGCACGTGTGTGTGTGTGTGTGTGTGTGTGTGTGTGTGTGTGTGTGTGTATATATATAAAAGACAGATCTCATTTAGTCTATGCTGATGTCAACTAGCTCTGTAAGTGAGGCTACCCTTGAACTCAGGATTCTTATGCCTCACAATGACTTCCAAGTGCTGGGATACATGTGTGTGCTGCTACCACCTCAAGGTTTTGTTGCTGTTTTGTAAAACGTGGCTGAGACACACTAAAAAAGCCAATGTCTTCTCCTCTTGAGGAGGTGAAGAGGTCATGGTTTTATTAAGACAAATGACCAAGAGCAGGAAATCAACATCCTAGACTTATGATCACTTTGCAAAAGAAACAATTAAGGGGCCCCTGGCCCCTATTATTTTTCCTCAGAGACATTGTCAATTTTATTAATTGATCAATCATTTTCCACCTGGTCTTAATGTTGGTCCATTCTTAAGGCAGAAATAAATCATTTAAATGCTCTTTTATAATTTTTTTTGAGAATTTCATACACATGGGCTGTATTACATTTCCACTCCTCCCTATCTCCAACTCCTCCCAAATTTCCTTCATCCCCTTTCAATATCTTGACTTCTTTATTATTGTTGTGTATATATTTATATATATATATAGTTACATATGTATGTGTACATATATATGTACCTGTACACCACACACATACATACACACAACCTACTGAGTTCATTTAGTGTTGCTTGTATGTACACATGATTAGGACTAACCACTTGGCATTAGCCTGTCAGGGAGCTCTTCCCTGAGGAAAACTTATTCCCCCTCTCTCAACAGCCTTTCGATTGCCTATAGCTCTTCATCTAGAGGTAGGATCTTGTGAAATTTCCCCCATCTACATTGGCATGTCAGCTGGTCTTCTCATTATGCATGTCTTGTTCAGGCAACCATATTATTGAGATTTCATTGGTGCAGCATGTCTGGAGACACTATTTAGCAGCAGGCATCCTGGTCCTCTGGCTCTTACAATCCCCACACCTCCCCACTTCTGTGATGTTCCCCGAGCTATAGGTATAAGAGTTACATTTTAGATGTGTTTATAGGGACTGGGCACCCCTTGGTCATTTATTCTCTGTATTTTGTTAGTTATGGCTCTCTGTAATTGTCTCCAACCATTGCAAAATAAAGATTCTTTGATGAGGGATGAGAGCTACACTTACCTGTATGTTTAAGGAAATGTTTTACAATATAAATTCTATTGATTTTAGGGAAATGGCACTAGTAGATTCTCCTCTAGGGTCTAGGACATCTCCAGTTATGGCTACTTGGCTATGTTTACACTACCTGGTATGAATTCCTTCCTATTGAGAGGGCCTTAAGTTCAATTAGAGAATTGTTAGTAACCCACAAGATCTGCGTGCTGCAATTGCACCACTAGGAATATTTTGCTAGTGCTTTTACAGCTGGGTAGAACTACTGATTACTTTTCTCCTCGGCAGTTTGCATAGCATATTCTGATACTATGAGAGCTGCTTCTTAGGAAGAAATTTTCCAGGGCAGTACCAGCTTGATTTCTCCAAGTCCTGTGTCTCGAGTATGTGATGTCTTCAGCAATAGGGTCTTACCTTCAAGTTCTGGGAGTCAACCAAGGGCAATAGCAATAGTCTATATTATTTTGGAAGTCTCTGACTATCTTGACCAACAACTCAAAGGGAGATTTCCCATGCTTGGCACTGGGGCTTTTGTTAGATAGTCTGTGGTTCTTGGGGTGGGACATTATCATCCTGTATGATATATTCCATTTGAAATACACATAGAATATACATATTTTATACATTATTAGTTATTGTTATAACTAATATTTCCCTATAGTATGTCAAACATTCTTGGGAGTTATCTTGGTGTTTTCTTTCCATCCTATTACCATCCCTCACCCTCCTCAGTTAAAGACCCACAATATTTCCCATGCCCCCTTGATGGCATCTGTGTCCTACTATCCCTGCTAGAGTTCTTCCCTGCTCCATGTTCTCTCCTTACTTCTAAAGATTGAGAGCTAGGATCCACAATTAAGAGCAAATACGTAGAGTTTGTCTTTCTGGGCTGGGTTACGTCACTCAGTATAATGTTTTCCAGTTCCATCCACTTACCTGCAAATTTCATTTTCTTTACAACTGAATAGAATTCTAGTATGTCTATGTATCACATCTTTCTGGTGCAGCCCTTCCCTCCCTGATGAGTTGCTTTTCATCTTGCAGTAGATGCTAGAGTTCACACAAGCCCTACAAATGACCCAACCCAGATGCTGCCCTTCCTTTGATTACTCAGCTCCAGGCTAATGTGTATACTTCTGAGCTTCTAGAATCCAGAGCAAGTACATTTCTCCTTCAGGGTTTTGGACTCCCTCCTTCTGCAGCACCCTTCTCCTGGGTATTTGCCTGGTTTGCTACTCTACTTTCTTGGACTCACTCCTTTCCTGTTCTCATGTCATTAAGGCTTTCTCTGCCTCACCTGTCAGGGCATCCGGACACCCAGCCTGCTCTACTTTTGTGCCGTACCATGCATTCTACTTTGACTTTTGTATTTCACTTATATGGTCATTCTCTGTCACTCCCCACAGGGTTAAGTAGTCTCCATGAGGCATTCTAGTCAATGTAATCATGATTATATTTCCATGGGATAAAGCAAATTTGGCACACAGTTGGTGCTAATGTACTTATTGAATTGATGATTGAATGAAGATTGAATGAAGATAATTTGATTTAAACAAAAATATTTCCCATGGCGGTGATATCTGAAATTGTTTTTGAATGAGGACTAAGCATGACTTTGAAGGAAGAGGAACAGATATTTCAAGTAGAAGAAAAAGCAAGTTAGCAAGGCAAGACAAAATCCAACTGTGTGGATCCTGCAATGATTTCCACTGTCTAAAACACAGGCTAAAAGGGCCATGACTTGAGATTGAAATAAATATGAAATATTTGACCCGTAATGCCCATTATGTGCCTAAGTGTTTACATTTCACACCAGTGGGACATATTTATAAGCTCTTGAAAAGGATATAACAGAATAAAGTTCATGTTTGGAATCACCCTGGTGGCCAAGTTAACGCATTAGAGTTAGTGGAAGACAGGAAGAGTCAGGAAAGGCCAAAGTTCTGAGCCCTTGTCACTTTGATTGTGAATCCAGGACTTCTGCTCTCATGGTCTGCTTATCTTCCAATGGTCTTAGAATCTAAGAGGGCAAGAGTAATATCAAGGGCATTTAGCTGCACTTACAAGAGAACTTTAAATTTGTTTTATGTGGATCTCCTAACTTCCCAAATCAGATCAAGTTCTTTCCATTATCAGTGGGAGGAGGATAGAGATTGCAGGTGTGTAGACACACCTATCTGTCCAAGACAATGGAAGTGCAGGTATTTTGTAAGATGAATTCAAGTCTGAAGCATATCCGTGCACATCCCTGGTCACAAGATTTTAGCATGCAATATTTCCAAAAGATAGGAATGTTAATTTGGGAGAAAACATTGTTTAGACAAAACGGTTGTTTGGCTTTAATCTCCATGTTGATGTTTTCAAATTTTAAAGTACAATTTAGTGACATATCTGCTTTGGGCTGAATTTTCTTATAAATTTCATGTAATTGGTATTTAAATTGATAGAAAGGTAGGATATTTCACTAACATATTATATGAGTGAGGGAATCTTTGAAAAGCAAGCCTAATAGTGAGACGTGCCGAATGAGGACATACAGAAACAGAATCTTTGTCTTAAAGATAATAACAATTGAACAAATAAAGTAAACATTATAGTTACGATTAACAAAGCCAGCATTTACTGAGGGCACGACCAGTTAAGATAGAGTACCTATCTAATATTCAGAGTAACTTTATGGAATAATTGCAATAACTAGATTTTACAGTTCGGAAAAATGAGCTGGAAAGACTAAGTAACTATCCCAATGCCACCAAACTGGAAAGCACTCAAAGCTGCAGATTCTCAGGCCCTCACTCCACTATATAGCCTGCCTTTATCTGGAAACACAAAATGATATGTTTAGGAAGAAAGGAGGAATAAATAAATGAATGACTAAAGCTTCATGTGGAAACTAAGCAGTTGTGCATAATACTGAAACAATTAAAACCAAGGTAGCCTTTGTTCTGCTTAATTACTTCTTTTCCCCCTAAACTTAAGTACGAAAACCGCCATCATTCCTCTGTATTCTAAATTATACTTTCAGGGGTACACTTTAATGGTTTTATTTGATTATGGTATTTTTCTTTGCATGAGAAGTCAGGAACTTTTTTTAAATGTATTTTTTGTATTTATTATTTTTATAACATTAAGTAATATCTGTTATTAAAACATACAGTGTGTAGTGGGGATGTAGCTTTTTTGGGAGAGTGTTTGCTTAGCATGGACATGGAACCCTGGGTTTGATCCCCAAACTGCAAAACGTTGGGTGTCTTAGCATACTCGTAATGCCTATAATCACATTATAGGTGGAGGCAATAGGTTCAGAAGTTCAAGGTTATCCTTTGCTTCATAGTGAGTTCAAGGTTAATGGGTCATCTGGACTACATGAGAGCGAGTTTGTGAAATTTTGGCATTGAGACATTTAATCTTTCAGTGCCTGATTCAGTCCTCTGCTGGAGCAACTCAGTATTGGTCTTTGCACTCGGAACCCCTTTCCAGGCAAATTGAAGAGTGGTGGTTGTTGAAACACCAGAGTGTCTGGTAGAGAGATGCTCTCTCAAAACAAAAATTAAGAAACCAAACCCAAATGAAAAAACAAAACAACACCCCCAAACTGCAAACTGAACAAAGGAAAACACCCCCCTACCCCAGACCTCTGGAGGTTCTGCAGGAGAACTTGGAAATAATATTCAATGACTCTGTAAAATGGTTACATTTCTGAAATTCTTAAAAACAAAGTAAAATCCCATGAATCTGATTTTGATATTTTAAATCCATTTCTAACTTGAACAATAATTCCCAAATCTGTTAAATTACATTATCTTTACAAATACGAATCTTGGGAGTTTGGCCTCAGAGCAGAGTGCAGAGATATTTTACATATAGCTAATAGCAGGCAGCTCTTAAAAAAAAACAAAAAAGCAAAAAACAAACAAACAAACAAACAAAAAAAATGACTCTGAAACTGGCCTGCTTTAACTCACAATTTGTAAAGCACCTAGCAAAAGGCAGAAACAAGGACTGAAGCACTGTTTACATTTTAGTGATCTTTCTGCTCCCTTTTTCCTTTTAATCCTTTGTCAAGTAGCAATTTGTGTCAATAGCAAGTGGTTCGCCTGGAGGGACAATATGGTTATGTGTTTACTTGGCTCACTTAAAATCAAATAATGTTAAATATACGTATTTATAATTTAAGGGTGCTTCTTGATCTTCATTATTTTAAGTCACCACGATGTTATATGAACTATTTTTCTAAATTAAACATAGCTGAAATATATTTTTATGGATGGAAAACAAGTTACAATATTTTATTACATAAAAAATTTATTTATTTTGTGTGTGTGTGTGTGTAAGCATGTGCATGTGGAGGTCAGAGGAAAACTTGCAGAGTAGGTTTTTCCTCCCTCTGCCGTTTGGATCCCAGGGAGAAAACTCAGATTCTCAGGCTTGGAGACACACACCTTTACCTGCTGAGCCATTTCACTGGCCCCACTATAATATTTTATAAAGACAAATTCTTCTCTCTCTCTCTCTCTCTCTCTCTCTCTCTCTCTAATATTTTTGAGACAGGGTCTCTCTGGTCTCCCAGTTCCAGCTGACCTGGAACTCACTAAGTAGACCAAGCTGGCCTTGAACTCAATCTGCCTGCCTCTGCCTCCTGAATGCTGGGACTAAAGGCATGGGGCACCACCCCAACATCAAATTCTTCTCTTTCTTAAAAGTACAATCTTCTTTCACATCTTCTTCATAGCACTTGAATGAGCCAAAGAACCATAATCTTTTTTTGTAATTATTTATTTAATAACCACATACTTAGAAGAAGCATTTCATTACAACAGCATTGACATATTCAATAACAATTTCCAGAGCTAAGATGTATCTCTTTCAAAATTGGCTGTAAATTTTTAGGTTTACAGTTGAATTATTACAGTTATACAATATTGTACTCAGTATAAACCCTATAAGACATAACATTAAATGAGGCTTTAACCTTTAAAAAAGATCTCCATTTCATTATTAAAATACACAGTTTCATACAGAAAAATTATTTTTTAATGCAATTGATATTAAAATGTTTGCACATGTGTTTCTAATCTCTATATATCTGATTATAACTAGTCAAAGTTTGTTACTTTTTGAGCTCCTTGACATCTAAGCATGGATACAAAATCATCAGGTAGATTTCAATGGTAATGTTTTTCACATCTACTAATTATTAAGGAGCAAATTTTTATGCTTTGAAGATTTATTCTTTTATCATTTAAAATTTTTTTTAAAAACTACATGATTAGAAGAAGCATTTCACTACAGCTTTAACATATTCAGTAACACACTCCAGAGCAAGAGTACATCTCTTTCACAAGTGGCTGCAAGTTTCTAGGTTCACAGTTGAATTAATACAGTTATACAATATTGAACTCTGTATAAGCCCTTTAAGACATAAAATTGAATGAATTTTTAACCTTTGTAAAGGATTTCCATTTCATTTTAAAATATATTGTTTCTTGCAGAAAGACTCATTATTTTTGCTACTAACACTGAGATGTTGGTGCATGCATCTCTAATTTGTATGTATCTGATTATTACTAGTCATAATAGGCTGCACTTGGATCCTTGGTGCCTGTGTACGTATGTAAAGATATTGGGTAGATTTCCGGGACCAATCAGAAAAGGATGCAACGACTATGACATATATGGGCATCCCAGGTTCTGGGACCAATCAGACAGGGATGAAACAACTATGCCATATATGGGAAGCCAGGGTTCTGGTAAATCATGTGACCATGGCTGTTGTTATGCCCTTGTGCTGCAAGCTGTAGATAAACTGCAACCTGGAATTTTAAGGGGTGGCGACTAGGGAGTGGAGAGCCTTAAGCATCAGCTCTACAAATTGCCAAATAGAGTGATAATCACAAGGCATTCCTCCTGGCCCAGTGGTCAGGCCATTGCCTCAGGCCTGCTGTATGGCTGTCATTAGGACTTCTACTCTAGGCTCAACCATGTCTCCCACATTCCTTTAGATAAGATAGGGGTCTGCTGTTCATTTTCCCAGTTCTTTGCTGGGTTTCTATCTGGGAGTCTCTTTGGCCACCCTGGCAAACAACTCAAAAGAAGGTATCTCCTATCTGGCATTGTTGCTTGTTATGTATCCTTTAGCTATACATATGGACTCTTAAGAAATTACTTGGTTATACTTTCCTGTTGGGTGTTCAAAGCCATACAGTTGGCCCAGATAAACCAATTTATTTTTACTCTTCAGGTCATTTGAGGATCTGTTCCTCAGGGGTCACATGGGCTTGGGAGGAGCCCCTGGCTCCTTTCTTTTACCAGTTCCACCTATGTGAAGATAAATCATAGGTCCTGCTCGACCATGGTTAGCTTCGCTTGGAAGCATGGAGTAAATGATTCCTCTGTGTTGACCCTCCTCTTTGTAGACTGGACACTGGTTCAAGTCCATCTGGTTGGGTCTCCTCAGCCTCTTTGATCAAGAGGGCAGGTGACCCACGACAATTACCGGACATTTTGAGAGATGCTCCTAGTCCCCTGGAACTAGTTGACCTAGGAGGGCAAGGAGCAAAAACTGTCATTTATGT
Organism: Nannospalax galili; assembly: GCF_000622305.1. Classification (NCBI taxonomy): domain Eukaryota; kingdom Metazoa; phylum Chordata; class Mammalia; order Rodentia; family Spalacidae; genus Nannospalax; species Nannospalax galili. The sequence continues at coordinate 5,898,282 of NW_008343216.1, read as the reverse complement.
CCCTCTGACCAAATTACTATAGGCCTCAAAGTGTGTCTGTTAAATATCCAAGAAGGTTAGTTTCTACCAGTCTTGTATTTTTAATTACTGTTTGTCATGTACATAAATCTTGGGCAAAGACCAATTGTTCTCAGATAAATCTTACCTAGACATATTTTTCTTGATCTGCTATATATAATTTGTGAGTAGGTTGTAGGAGTAATATGGTTACCTCTGGTTTTCAAAAGTGGCTAGACATTATTTATCTCTTGCATTGTCTCACACCTCCATCATGGTTTTCCCACTTAAGGTACCCCCTTTTCTCCCTTAATAATACCCTTCTTTACGGTCCTACCTTTCTTGAGCTCCTTCTTTCCCTTTATCCCCTAGGTTACTTGTATACCCTTCCCTCCCTCCTCCCTTAAAATAACCCAATTTTTATCCACATCTCCCTTATTAAAGCATGTTTCCTGCTATTCTTCTATTTCGGGTTCTTTCTTTTCCTTTACCTCCCTGGTTACTTTACATTATCCTGGTTCCTGTAGTTATGTCTGGATACATACTCACTTATTAGGGTTTGGTTCTAGGATCCACATATGAGGGAGAACATATGTCGATTTTTTTTTTCTGAGTCAGAGTTACTTCACTTAGTATAACAGTTTCTAGTTCCATCCATTTACCTGCCAATTTCATGATTTCATCTTTCTTTACTGCTGAGTAAAACT
>NW_008343216.1:5890538-5897331 GCF_000622305.1 Nannospalax galili | reverse complement strand
CAGCCCCACCAGCAGTGGATGAGTGTTCCCCTTTCCCCACATCATCTCCAACATTTGGTATCATTTGTACTCTTAATCTTAGCCAGTCTGACTGGGGTAAGATGAAATCTTAAAGTGGTTTTAATTTGCATTTCCCTAGTTACTAGTGATGTTGAACACCTTTTAAGATGCTTCTTAGCCATCTTTACTTCTTCATTTGAGAACTCTCTGTTCAACTCCTTAGCCCATCTTTTAATTGGGTTACTTCTTGTCTCAATTCTCTGTTTTTCTGAGTTTGTTATACATTCTGGTTATTATACCTCTGTCAGATGTGCTGGTGAAGATTTTCTCTCATTCTGTGGGTTTTCTGTTCACTTCCCTGGTTGCCTCCTTTTATTTACAGAAGCTTTTTAGTTTAATGAGGTCCCGTTTGTTAATTCTTGCCCTTGTTTCCTGAGCAATTGATGTCTGGTTTAGAAAAATCCTTTCCTAGACCTTTATCTTTTAGGTTTTTCCTAATGTTCTTTCTGAGTTTTTAATGCAGGCACTTAGAGCTGTAAACTTCCCTTTAAGGACAGCTTTCAGTGTGTCCCAGGGGTTTTGTCATGTTGTATTGTCCTTTTCATTTAGTTCCAGGAATACTTTTATTTCTTTCTTAATTTCTCTTTTGACCCATTCATCATTTAGGAGTGTGTTGTTTGATCTCCATGTGTTCATGTGTTGATTAGGGCTTCTTCTGGTGCTGATTATAAGCTTTATTGCATTGTGGTCTGATAGAATGCATGGAATTATTTCAGTAATTGAGGTTTGTTTTGTGCCCCAGTACATGGTCAATTCTGGAGAAAGTATGTTCTTTGGTGCTTGGGTGGAATACTCGGTAGATGTCTGTTAAGTCCATTTGATATATGGTATTGTTTAATTCAGATGTGTTTCTGTTAACTCTCTGCCCTGTTGACCTATCTAATGGAGACAGTGGGGTATTGAAGTCCCCTACTATTAATGAGGTGGGATTAATCTGGGTCTTAAAGTCCTGTAGTATTTTTTTATGAAGTTGCGTGCACCAGAGTTTGGTGAATATATGGAACCATAATCTTTTAATCTTATCCTTACTTTCCTTTCTCACTTAAGAAGAGGCCAAATCTGACTTTTCTTTTGCAGCACATCTTGATTGTTTTGCAGAGTGATTGCTACAAACCAAGCCCATTACTGACTGCCTGAGCTTGGAAATCTTGTGTGGATGCTGCTGTTTACAGAGACCTCTTTTCCACTCTCTTGCAATTTTTACCCAGGACACAGACTAATTTAACAACCTAATCAAGAACTTATTTTACTTCTCATTTAATGGGTTCTTAGCATTGAAAATTTCCAAGCTGACCAGTCCTATCCCTTAATAATTGTTTCTGTACTTTAATGTAGCTTGTAATGTGCTGGGAAAATTGAACAGTATTGTTCTTGATACCTGAACTGAGCTTCTTATTTCATCGCTTGTGTTCATGATAGCTTGAAAACCATCTTCAATGATTTCATGTGGATCAAGATATAGAAACTACCAAGATATAGATTTGGTATTAGACCTTAAGGACACAGAACTCGCTTTTGATCATGCAGTACGATGCATTTGCATTTAACTCTCAGATGAATGAATAACATCATTTCCCCTAATAAATGGCAGTACTGTGTCCTCTTGCAAATAACCTCTTTATGTAGAGTATGTTTGAGAATGAAGCCTCTTATCTTCCCAATAAAGTATTGGGAAGTAGTATGCAGGCTAAGTAAAAGCGTGGACTCTGGTTTTCAACCAAGATGCAAGTCCTGACTGCATTCTCTAGCTATTTAAGCTTGAGTGTGTTATTAAACCTCTTTGTAACTCATTTTCCTTATCTATAAATCACATCTATTTTACAGGCTTATAATGAGGTTTAGATTCCCAGTGCTCATGTAAAAGCCCAGCATGGCAGTGCACCTGTAACCTTAGCGTTGAGGAAGGTGGGACAGGTGGATTCCAGGAGCTTGCTTGCCAACTAGCTTGGCCAAAGTGGTGAGTTCTAGGTTTAATGAGAGTCCTTGTCTCAAAAAATAAGGTGAACAGCAACCAAGGTAGACACTAACATCAACCCCTCCACGTGTACATTCACACATATACAACACCACACACAGACACAGAAACAAATACGAATTAAAACTTCATATGCAAACAAAGACATTTCAAAATGTCAAAATTCACCAAGCTAGAGCAATGACTTCTATCTCTCTATTTGTATCTAAATTTCATTAGTGGATACATTTTCTTCAGTAAATTGTGAACTTTAGATATTATCAGATGAAAAAACCCTTTGTCATTGCAGCTCCAATGAGGAAGTGTAGTTCTAGGGACTTGGTGTAGGCTGTGCTTTGTAATAACTTCACAAATAATATTGCTTCTGTTGACCCAGGCTTTCTTCATAACAGCACTCTTTGAAAATGTGCATGCTGATGGGTAGGAAGACAGAAAGTCATTTAATAGATAAATAGTATAGTCAAGATCATTATTTAGTACTGTCTGCCAAATCCAGATGTGTTAAATATTTGTCTCATTTAAACCCTTCAACAACAGAACAAATTAGATACCATTAAAATGTCTATTTTTTCAAGAAAGAAAACTGAGATAGAAAACAAAGGAAGCAACATGCTTATAACCATACACCCAGCAAGGAGCAGAATCAGAATTCAAACAAAGCAAGCTTGGTTCAAGGTAACCCTCCTATTCCTCTATTTTAACTTGGAAACTTAGAGGAATATAATTAAATACTTACCTAGGGTCTTCATTTGCTGGGACTACCATAATCTACCCCATGTTATGGCTGGAACTACAGAAACTCACAGTTCTGCGGGACAGAAGCCCAAGATAAAAATGCATACAGTGTCATCTCTCCCTGCAGAGAGCTGCCTTCTCCATGTGGCCTTATGTTGTCTTTTCTTCAACTGGGTCTACCCTGAAGTCTCTCAGCTTAATTTTTTTTTCTTATTAGGAGTCAGATTTGATTAGGGCCAACCCTAATACTTTCATTTGAATTTATTGGTCTCTTTAAAGAACTTAACTCCAAAGGCAGTCATATTCTGAGGCATTAAGAGGATTTTAACATGTGGATTTTGAGGTGGCTTAATTCAGCCTATAACACTTTTGCATTCTGTAAACCCAGAATTCCATTATAGGAATGTATGGCATTAAAAAAATGAATGGCGTGCATCAGGCAAAAGGTTAATCTTTATTTATATTTCTCTCAGTTAATGAGTAGCCAATGATTTTGATAACACTAACACACTAAATCCCTTCTCTCTTATTTTCTGACATTCCTAACTGAGGAGCATTTCATGGTCTCTTATCTCATCCTAGAACCACATAATACCCACCTTTCCCTGATATTTTGCTTGTTCCATTCCTTCTTCTTATCTCAAAGCTGGGAGAAATCTAGATTTCAAAACTGCATTTTCTCAGTGTTCCCAGGATTACTGACAAACAGGGAGGAGTGTGGGCCTTCTGCATGCAAAGCACTCTCACCATAGTAATTTTCAATGAATAGTTACTATGAACAAAACAACGTCAGAAAATAGATCTATCCTGCTCTTTTCACTTCATCTTAGTTTTTAAAGTTAACTAGAATTATTATTCCTACCTAAAGGCGAAACTATTTGTGTTTAAATTATATTATTTACTGAATGTCACACAATTAGTAAGCTATAGAACTGAGATTTATTCTTTAGAGCTTGGGTACTGAACCCTGGCTATATAGTGTGGCTTGGATTTGACAGTTCATCAAATTTCATGGTTGTATATCACCTTGATGAACGATTTCTCCTTTTTTAAAAATATAATGGTGGCATTTTCAGAAACTCACTTTAAAAGAAAGTTATTGCAATTATGTAAGTGTAACACTTTGATACTCATGATTACTAGATGGTAGAGTATAGAGATTATCAAAATGAGTACATTTAAGCTGCAAAATAACTATATTGTCAAGCAATTTACATCCATATATAAATGTCTTTCTCAAGCTCCTGGGCTGCATGCAGGTGCTAAACATAAATGGAACCCTGGTAGGATGTGAGCAAAATAGTCCCATGTTCCAAGTGCAAGTAGGAAAGCCAAATATTGCACTGATTCTGGCTCTGGGAAAAGCACATACTGTTATATTCTGGCACATCAGATTTTCCAGGGATGTGCCTGGTGTCTTGGAGTCAAGCCAATGTGATTTTTCTGCCATCGAAGTCTTGTTTCTTTATAGGTCTCTTTGCCATATTCATTATGTAAATCATAGCTTCCTGTCCCCAAATTGTGAGACATTCCTCTTTCTCTGTACAAATGAAAAAGCCCCCATCATTCCCCAGAATCTTGCAGATATAGCTGTCATTTTGTTTCTTTATAGCTATAAGACTGACATTACGCAAGTGTGTGAAAGACAGCTGGGTGAGGGAAGCAGGGCACATGAGTCCATACCATTTATTAATTGCTATTAGTTCATGTGTTAAAATTCAAATATCAGCCTCTGAGTTAGTTATTTTTCCAGAGGGAAGAAAAGGAATAGTCTTTCTCTTATATTGTTCTTTTTGTATGTAACAACTTGTGTCCAGACTTTAAAAAAATTGCATTGAACTTCAAAATATATTGTATTGGTTTCTAAATCCAGGTTAACCTTGAAGTCCTTTTGGGATCCCTCAAGAGAAATTTTAAGTTTTACATCAATTTATAAAAATCAATAAATTCAACATTACCTACGTACAACCATGGAAGTTTACATACCTCGTTTTAAATTCATTTAATTAGAACAAATGATCAACATTCATTTTCAATAATACTTGACAGTTAGCTTCTAGTGTGAAATAGTGTAAATGGTTCTGAATAAAGCATTTACATAATGCCTAACATTTATAACTAAAATTTAAAAAGTAAATATAGGTCATACAAGTTCAAGTTCAAAAATATGTCTAATTGAAATAAAAGTACTCAGAAAGGTCTCAGTATTGCCTAGATAGTATAATTAAGTGGTGAATTGTTCTTAGACTTAGATGGAGAACAGCTTTTTGTGACTGTAAAGTCAATGATAAAGGGCAAAGTCTTCACTTTTTTGTGTGGTACTGGGTGCCCAACCGGGACTTTATATAGATTAGGTAAATGTACTACTGAGCTAAATTTGCTTCTAGAATTTTAAAATTCTATCTTCAATGAATTTTTGAGTGATATTTATGTCTTCAAATCCCCAGATTCAATTTTCTGCACGTGTGCAATCTTTTATTTCTAAATTGTCTTGTATCACTTTTGAAGACGAGTTTTCCCATTGTTTTTGATGATAGACCAGTTGTATTCTGTCAAACTTAGGAAACAGCAATACCATGAAGAGTAGATACAGCAGAGAGGGGAACAAGCCCATCTAAGCAGCTTTGGCATACGAAGAAGGCTGCAGGGAGCTGAGCCAGCTTCTCAAACCCGACTAGGAGCCCTACTGCAGTCCTGATTGAAAGGAACACATAGATTTCTTTCAGAAATAAACATCAAGTTTCATACTGAGGGTTCCTAACTCCACCCTTGCCTTTAAGAATCAGGGAAACAAAACTGTGATATCCATATTTGTGTTTTCTTACTATGAAACAATGATTAAAATGAGCAAGGGAGAGGTGGCCAGATGTCTCTCTTGGTAAAGGCACTTGCTGCCAAGACTGAAAATCTGAGTTTGGTCCCTGGAACCCATATGGTGGAAGAAAAGAACCAACTCCTCCAAGTTATCCTCTGACCTCCACATGAAAGCAAGGGCATGTAGGTGCGCATATGTGCATGTATGCACACACATACACAAAAAACGATACAAGTAATTAGTTTTCTTTAAAAAATGAGCAAGGGGAAAGTCTAAGGAAAAATAGTTGCCAACTTCTAGATGTCTCCTTTCAGTGGAGTTTCATGGAATAGTGCTCAATTCTCCTGAAATAATATGTGACAAGATATGCAAATTATTGCTAACCACAGAAGTTCACCCAGGACCTGGAGCCAAGCATGGGGCCAAGCATGTGGTCATGTAGTGCCTGTATGTCTGTGTGTATTCCAGCCCCCCACACTACTGCAATGTGGTCTAAGGCTTCAACCCTCAAACACCCTCTTAGGTGGAATACACGGAGGATCCAAGCTCCTTATTAAGGAGCCAGATCATGCTTAGAACACACAGCGCTGAGAACTCAGCCTGGAAAACTAACAGAAGTGCAAAATGAATAAGATATTCCACTACAATTATATTGAAGTTACATTCTTGAGTTAAGAAAGTTGTAGGGCTCATGACAAGGAGAGAGGTGCATATGGGAGAAACTTGTTCTGTTATTTTTTTTCAGACTAATAGGGGACTTGGTTCTATAAGAGCTAAGCTGTATAACTCAGTATCATGTCATAATATAATATAAAGCAGATCATTTTTCCATTAATCAAATATTTGATCTTTTCCCTTTATATGAATTCTTTGGAGCAGAAAAACAAGACATAAAACTCCAATAATTTCAAACAAGAGTCTAGTATTTTGTATAGGAAATGCTGTTTATAAGTCCAAACTCCAGAGGTGCAAGTAGGTTTGTCATCAAGCTATAACTGTCTAACTGCAGAGTATAATGCAAGATATAATTTCTAAAATGCATTTGTATGATGCACTGCTTGTGGAGGAGCTCAGCTGAGGCCAATGGTAGAATCTGACAGTTTCAAAGGCTGTTCATATAATGCATCATTAAAGCTTTTAGGGAATCCACTTAAAGGTTCACAAAGTTGTCTTCTGACCTCCACACATACCAACATCATATATATATA
>NW_008343216.1:5886686-5890337 GCF_000622305.1 Nannospalax galili | reverse complement strand
CTAGAAATCCCTTTCAGTTTTGGAACAAACACATTTATAGTAGAGACAGAGGACCAGTGGTTTATGTAACACTTATCATGAGAAATATGTATTACAAGTCAGGATACTATTACCTTCCGTTAGTAGCTCATACTTCCACTAATTAGATCTAATGTGGGAATAATGGAAGCCATGCTTGCTTCCTAATTTTATGCATATTTCAAGGATTAATTCTTCCTCGAAAATGATTTATTTAATCAAATTTCAGTGAAAATAGACCTAATATTCCTCACTCTGAATTCAGAGGGAGGGAGGGAGGGAGAGAGAGAGAGAATAGATATGTATTATATATTAAATATATATATTTAAATAGTAAAATAGCTTAGAACTAGATATTGATAAGACACTAAGGAACATGAGTGGTTTTAATTAAGTCATGACTAGAAGACGAAATGTGCTATTGGTTTCTCATGAAGATCAGAGTTGCTGCATGTAAGGATAGCACCATGTTCTGCTTTATTACTGACTGTCGTGATAGGCATGGAATCACCACAATGGCTACATTTGTTAAAATATTATAAAAAAAACAAGAAGTGAGCTAAGGAAATCCTACATTCAGTATAAAATTTACATGCAGTCTTAGTTTCAGGTAAGAAAATTAAGATGGGCATCTTGCATGCTGCATGGAACATTTTTTTAAGGACTCCATTTTCAAAAATCAATTTGTTACGCCTATGATTCTTACCTCTTTTCCTTCTTTTGGCGGCTGTTTTTCTTATCAGATTTGACATTCTGAAAAGAGGAAAGACAACTTGATTGGCAGTTTGACATTGCTAGATAAACTAATTCATCCTAGGAATGAATTTAGTGTCCAGTGGCTCAGAGGACTGCATATTGAGTATGTCAAAAATCTTTCCTTGTTACAATAAATGTTTCTGTTCTAGAGCTGATGAAAAGAATACTATGGTAAGTGCTTATTTGTGACTATTTCTTAAATTTCATTACTTTCTAAGTCATGGGTCAGTGGAAACTACTTGTCCACAAGTGGTGCTTTCTGAAGTGATTTTTCTCTGGATATCTCATCTTGTTTTGTAAAGAACTCCTCTTCCAAAAGTGTAAATGGATAATGATATGCTTTTGTAGATTCAGATATAAAATCCAAGTCAATTTACATTCCACTGAGGATATGCCTTCCCATTGAAGAAAGACCTATTCATAAAACTCACCACATCATTCTCAGCATTCCTCACGGCAAAGTAGAACTCCAGTGCATGATACAAGATTGTTCAAAAACACTATGATTATAAACACAGCTACCTTCTGATGTTCCCAAGGCAAAAAATTAGTGAAACAAAAATGTTTCAGTTAAATTCAGGTTATAGGTGTTGAAGTCTTGGTGAGAAACACAATGAGGGATATCAAAGAATCTAAAATTGGGGCTGGAGCGATGGCTCAGAGATTAAGAGCACTATCCACTCTTCCAGAAGACCTGGGCTTGGTTCCCAGCACCCACATGGCAGCTAACAATGGTCAGTAACTCCAGTACCAGGGGATCTGATACCCTTTTCTGGATTCCTCGTGTATTGCATACATTAACACACTTATATAAATGCAGACAAAACACCCATACACATAAAATAAAAATGAATACGTTAAAACATTTTAAAAAACTAAAATTAGTTTCAATATGAGAGAGTTAATCATTTTTTCAAGAGAGAAACATAGCAGCAATTGTTAAAATAGAAGCAATGAAGTTTTAAAATTTATTTAAAAATGATTTTGTATGTTGGATCCAGTTTGAACATATGGAGAGGGGAAGTGTGGTTGCTTTAGGGAGAACTATAAAGAGAACAAAAGGACTGGAGTAATGAGGACTGTGGATGTCTGTGGAATGGTGGACTTGAATTTAGATGCACTGCATCAGTACAGAATCCACTGAAGCACCGTGGTCTTTCATAGTTGCAATTCCTTAAGAAAATCAGGGTGATGCAATTGCGTTCCTTCAGCATCTGGTCCTCTCTGCTCTTCAGTAATCTTTCACAATAAATCTTTGGATGTCTAATGTTGACCCTTATCAGCAGAATCTATGGGAGGCAAATCTGAAAATATATTTGAAGGAATTTCAAGTATCTGTTTATCATGTTGATAACTGAAAGTTTTAGGGACTTTGGAAGACATTTAACAAAAGCACTTTTTGATGATCTTTTTGCCAGTGCTTTCCGGAAGACTGTCAGTTGATTCAGGTTTCCTTTCCAATGCCCAACACAGCTGTTTCCAGTATCTCGGCATTGATCTATTTTTATATCCCTGTGACATTTGTGATTGAGAACCATACGGTATTGATTCATTCCCAAATGTTCACAAATAAAATAATTAAAACTCTGTTGGCAAGTTGTTTCTAGAATAGTCTTAACTGGAACTTGAGGGCAGGATCTGTAAGCACACTGTAGGGAAGAAGGATTTAGGCAAATTACTAAACTAAAATTGTTTCCTTTGATATTTCTTCAATAGCAAAGGACTGGCAGATCTAGCAAGATGCACTGGATGAAAGTGGAAAAGTCGATTGTCCTAGAATCCATTAGGCTAGAGAGGAGGGGATGAGGGAGGAAAGGGGTGATAACTAATGACTGACAGTGCTTCTAAATCTTTTCCATGCTTATCAAGTTGCCACTTTACGTGGATTGTCTACAGCAACAGAGTCTCTGGAATAAAGTGGATTTGACTCTACTATTACCCAATGGCAGGCCTTAGGGCAAGTTATACAATCTCTTTATTTGTGAAATTGAGAAAATAGTACCTTTCTCAGAGTTGTGTGGATTAACAGCTTTGAGGTAGGTACTTTAGGTTTTAGAAGATGTTTAACATGGTGTCTGGCTTTTAATAGGTGCTCAGTAAACTAAAGGAACTATTACCAAATAGAGATAAGTGATTTGTGTATAGCTTGGTAGGCTTCGTAACTATAAAGCATTTTCAGAATTGGAGTCATCGGTACCCTGACACTTTATATGGTTCCTATTGGAACATTTGAACTATGCTTGCATACGTAATTTGTAATTTTCAATGTAATGCAGTCACTGGCACCTGAAATATCAACCATCAAGGTCAATACAGACTTCTAGAGGTGACAGAATAGACAGACTTAGCAAAGAGGACAATGAGGAGCAGGTTACAACTGCTTTGGCAATTTCTAAGATGAATACATGATCCAACTTTATTTAGTAGGTAACGGTGAAGGTTAATAAAAATTAAATAGTCATAAATTAATATTTAAACTAAAAGCTAAGAGTAGGTAAGTTTTCATAGATTCACTAATATTGCAATCCTTGGCAGCCCCTTAGTACCCCACTAATCAACAGTAAATAATTACTAATATGGAATATGCTTGCTATGAAAATTAACCTTAAAATAAACTCTCTAACTCCTTCTAATAACAACTACTGTTAAAATATTGGAATGCAGAAATTCCAAACATAGTACCATATTTTGTGGAAATGAAATTACTAGTAACCTGTATTTTACCTCTGCTTTTGTGGCATTTCACTTTTTCCATTTTGGTATTTTTGAAACAGGATCCCCCTGTAACCCAGCTGGCCTGGAATTTGCTATGTAGACCAGACTTGCTTCTACCTCTAAAGTGCTGGAACTAAAGGTGTGTACCACCACTCCCAACTT
>NW_008343216.1:5886220-5886394 GCF_000622305.1 Nannospalax galili | reverse complement strand
CGATCTTCCATTAATCCATCCATCCATCCATCATCCATCTATCTATCTATCTATCTATCTATCTATCTATCTATCTATCTATGTATCTATTATCATCTATCTATCTATCTATCATCTATCTCTATCTATCATCTATCTATCAAGCTAGCTAGCTATCATATATCTATCATCTAT
>NW_008343216.1:5859859-5885749 GCF_000622305.1 Nannospalax galili | reverse complement strand
CATCTATCTATCATCTATCTATCTATCTATCATCTATCTCTATCATCTATCTATCTATCTATCTATCTATCTATCTATCTATATTTGCTTATTTGGTATTTTGTAGCATTTCAAAGTAGACTTCTACTGCACTCATTATTGCAAGCTGAGTATTAGAAAAATTAAGGCCATTTGATTTGATGTACATAGTTGTGCAGACCTATAGTCCCATTGCTTCTAAGGTGGAGGCAGGAGAACAAAGAATTCAAGGCTATCCTCAGACTAGCCTGGGTTATATGAGACCCTGTGTTACCCAACCACTCCTCAAACACACACACACACACACACACACACACACACACACCTAAAACAAATCCACAGATTTACAAATGTGTCTGAGAAGTTCTATGAATTAAGGGTTTTGTTTTCTGATTGGATTAGGAATGAAATAAATTGTGATGATCTTACTATAATACACTGATAGCAGGTTCTCCTCCTCTCTAGAGGAAAAGGTATATATTTCTTAGTCACCGTACGGATAGGAAGGGCTAGTTTTCCATTCCAGTATATAAAAGGAGTGCTTATGCTTATAACTTCTTGTCTGAGGCCTAAAAGGTTTTAGTCTTCATATATTTTATTTTCCTTGAGAACTGAAGAGAGTTTACATGAGCACGGTAAACCCCAAGATCAAGGCAAGATTACCATGTGTCTGAATGGGTCTGATTCTGGCTTGGCATAACAGAAAAACAAACTTTTACTAAGTAACCAAGATTTTGAGATGGTTTGTTATTACAGCATAGCCTTTCCTATCCTAACTAGTGCAGAAGGGTCAATAGTACTAAAGCTTTAAAATATAAACTCTCAGCTTTTATAGGATATAAATTCAGAGAAATAAAGTGAAAGTTTAGAGCCACAGTATCAGTTGAAGCAGGTATGTTCACATCTATCATCTTCATTCTCCCCTGAGTTCAAATTATTATTCAATACTATTTTAATATTTATTTTTATTATTTTTATTTAATGTGTATGAGTGTATTGTATGCATGTGTGCAAGTGCACCCATGTAGTGCAATGCACATGGAGGACAGAAGAGAGCGTTGGATCCCCTGATACTGGAATGAGTGGTTGTTGGCTGCCGTGTGGGTGCTGGGAACCAAACCCAGGTCCTCTGCAAGAGCAGTCAGTGATTTTAACCATTGAGACAGCTCTCCAGCCCCATATTGCTGTTATTATTATTATTATTATTATTATTATTTAATGCTGAAGGAAGCATAATTCTGGCTGGTAAGTGAAGATGTATTTTTTTGTTGTTGATTTATTTTGGTTTCATTGAGGGGAGGATGATAATATTTCTGTCATAATCCTTATCTTCTTTGCTATCTTTTCCAGTCTGCCAAATATTATTTTCTGTTTATTTTCTTATAAAAGGATATTCTGTTCCAAATCTAACATGCAAAAATACTGTGACTTAAATTAAAACAGCGACATGAACCTGAGACCTGAAGTAACTAGATACTTGTTCTCTCATCAAAGAGTTCTAGAAACTAGTGTAAAGTAAATGATCTAGGGTAGTTACAGAGTGAAATGTTCAGAGAAAGCAGCTAGTATTTTGTTGACATTGTCAAAAGTCAGTTCAAAGAAATTGACATCATTTGATCTGTCCCCCCAAACTGAAACTTTGGTTGCCTCTATTTGTCATGTGCTCTCCTTGAATGGTAAGCAAATCTTGTAACATATGATTCAGGTTTCTACTAAGAATAGTGTGACAAGTCTCAACTTTCAAAGATGCTTGCACTAGTGCATAGCTCATTCCACATGATTTCCTTCAAGTATGGCAGTGACAAGATCTTGTGTTGAGAAGTGGGCTCTATGTTCCCAGCTTTTAAGCCTGGGCCTATCTTTATAGCAAATGCCTCTTATAAAGAATGTGACATAAATCACATGGTGTGATTTTGAAGACTGAATCAGAAAAGAACATGCATCCCTGTCTGTTTCTCTCTTATGACCTATGAAGAAGGAATACAGATTCATGTAGGAAACATGACTTCCTTAAAGCCAGACATGAAATGACAGAGTTCCTAGACCTAAACTCTTGAGTACAGTCAGCCTTAGTTTCTCAAAAAGTTCTGGTTAAAACTGTGGTTTCATGAAGAAATTAAATGTTTTTAGATAAAAACTTTTAAAATATTTAAAATTGGATGTTCATTATGTACATTTAAATTTATATGCCATTAAATCCACCATTTTAAGGTGTCCAAATCAGTGGCTTTTAGTATTTTCACAAAGTTGTACAATAATTGCTGACATTTAATTCCGAATATTCTTATTTTCTGGAAAAGAAACCCTTTATCCATCAAGAAGAACTCCTCCTAACTTCTTCCTCCAATTCTCTTGCAATCACTAATTTACTTTTCCTTTTTTTGTGGATTTGCTGAATGTGGAAATTTTGTATGAATGGAGTTATATGTTATATGGATTTTTGTTTCTGATTTCGTTCACTTAGTAGGATGTTTTCATGGCTCATGTTGAAGTGGACATACAAATTTCACTAATTTATTAGGCTAAACAACCATTTTATGGGTATACCACATCTTGCACAATTATCAGTTGAGAAATTTTGGGGTTGTTTTCACATATTTAGCTATTGCATTAGTTACTTTTCTCCTTGCTTTGGCCAAATACCTGACAGAAGTCGCTTAGAGGAGGAAGAATTGATTTTGTCTCAGAGTTAAGGGAATCTGGTCCATCTTGGTGGGAAAGGCGTGGCAGAGGGTTCAGTCCACGGTGGTAGGAATGTGCTGCAGCTGTTTATTAAATGATGTTGGTCAGAAAGTAGAGAGCTTTGCGTAGAAGGCCTGTTCCCAGTGACCCACTTTCTCCATCCAGGCCCACCTTCTAAAGGTCCCATGACCTTGGAAGGCAGCATCACAATCTAGAGATCAAGTGTTCAAAACCCTGAATGTAAGGGGGGCATTTTGCATTCAAGCAACAACAGCTATCATAACTACTGCTCCTATGAACATTCATGTATAATTTATACGAATACATTATTTCAATTCGGGAAATAAACATGGGAAAATAGTTGTCAGATGAACTGCCAAACTGGTTTCCAAAGTGACCACACCATTTTCTGCCAATGGTATATTATGATACCAATTTCTCTGTATTTTAATCAATACTTGTTATTTTATGTATTTAATTTTAATGATAAGCATACCACACTGTTTGGTGAAAAAATATTACATTGGCAACCAGAAAGCATGAGATCAGATCCATAACTTGTTCTTTGGGAAGAGATTTGCCTTCTGGATTTTATTTTTTACTCATACAATGATGCTATATTTTTCCCATTCTCATGTTTTAGTACATTTTTGTTCCTCTTCATACCATACAAATTAAGATTTAGATAAACTTTCAAATGGAAACATTTACCTGTCAAGACTTAGGTAAACTTTGAAATGGACACTGGTAGTATCAAGATGAACACAGATTATCTTGTTATTTTAACAGCAAAGCAGTAGTTCTGTTATCAGTGACAAGTCACACGTAGTCTTGATCACAGAGGAGACTAAGGTAACAGTAAATCTACATCTTAAACCAACATGAATGACAGTCTTTGTCTAGAGTCTTCAGACTGTCTGGCTATCTAAATGACAAGGAGTTATGCTGGTACAAGGTACAATAAAGTGACTATGGAAAATTAAACTCAATTGTTATACATTGATGATTTTGGTCTTATTATCTTTAGAAAGGAACCTAAAGAACCACTTTGTGTTCCATGACAGATACACACAGGACTGAGTAGACTTAAGTGGACTTCCTTGTAAATTAAGTGATGCAAAGTATTTGAAGTTACATCACAGGAAATCATCTGGTGTCTTTATTGACTCTTTAAAACCTAAGTGCATTAGAAAGAAATCCATTTCATTCAAGTCAAATCAGTTTGAATCGTTAAACATCATGGTATAGTAGTACACGCCTTTTTTTTTCATAATTGGAAAGTCAAAAAGGAAAGTGGATCTAAAAAACATGAGTCTAGATCTTATGTGTTCACTTCACCAGCCTTTGACTTTACATATACCATCACTCAACTGGACTGAATACACTTTTAAAAATTATCCCAGATGATAGTAGGTTTTGGTCTATATAACACCAAACTTATATTTTCCTAATTTTTATGTGTAACATGGATATACTATCTATAGCCCAATTTACTGGGGAAAATTGATGAAAAATAAATAAAATGTAGAGTAATGTTGGTGAAATTTTATGTGAGCTTCAGCAGGGTTACGTTATTTAGAAATATTTTATTATTTTTTTTTATTTTATATATATGAGTGTGTTTGCCTGTATGTATGTAAGTGCCTCTGTGCTGTGCAGTGCCTAGGGAAGTTAGAGAGGGTGTTGGATCCCCTGGAATTGGAGTTTCAGATGGTTTTTAGCTGCCATGTGGGTGCTGGGAATTGAACCCAGATCCTTTGCAAGATCAGCCAGTGCTCTTAACTACTGAGCCATCTCTCCAGTGCCAGGATAATTATGTTATAAATATTTTTTAAGTGATAAATATCCTAACCTAAGTATATTAAATACTTTCCTATAATGCCTAGGTTATGATGTAAACTGTTATATATCTAGGCTCCTGTGTGTTTGAACATTTGGTCCCCAGTTGGTGGTGCTGTTTGGGAAGGTTATGGAACCTTTATGAGTGGAGCCTTGCTGAATGAAGTCTGTCACTCTTGGACAGGATTTGAGTTCTATAGCCTAGCCCTACTTCCTGTCTGCAACCCCTCCACACACCTCCTGTTCCCACCACCATGTTTCCCTGCCTGGTGCCATGTCTTCCCCACCATGGTAGACTCTATCCCTCTAGAACTGTAAGCTAAAATAAATCCTTTACTCCTTTAAGTTGCTTTTGGTCATGGTATTTTATCACAAGGACAGAAAGGTGACTAGTGCAGTGGATAACTGTCCACTTGATAGTAACTGTTATCAACTAAAAGGACAGTTTAGATTATGTTGGAATGGTTAACAAAGATGAGATGATCCTATAAATATGGCGTACAATGGCAGCATGGATAATGGAAGTGGAATCAGATGTCAAGCTTTTTTTTTTCATTTTAGTTTTCAATTGGATTTTTGCTATTTTCATACAGTATAGTGTAATGGTGTTTAGATGCCCTCTGTATCCACACCTCCCCCCACTGCCCCCTTCCCAATTCAGTATAGAGTTTTGTTTGTTTTCCTAAATGTTCTTCAATGTGGGTCCATCCACTAGCCCACCAAGAGTCTTATCACTGTATGGCACTGGTTTTCCCCTTCCTAGTAGCCACCAGGTACCAAAATTTCCTTAGGTTGGGTTGGGATTTCTTTACTACTTCCCCTTGTCTATGCTGGGATTTTGTCTGGTTTGAGCTTGCATGGGACTTGTGTCTGCTGTTACCATTGCTGTGAGTTCATATGAGTAACTGGCCAGCTATCTGGAAGATTCTCTTTCCTTGTGGTCATCTACCCTCTTGTCTCTTATGATCCCTGGCTCCTCTTCCACAAAATACATGTTCTAGTGAGCAGAGATTTTTTTTTAGGTATTCAGAGACCCTGATGGGTCAATTTGAATTAACTCTTAAATGTAGACTCATGCTTAATTTACATGTGTTTAGAATGAAAAACAACAGGGAAAGGCCAAGACTTTCCCATGAACTCCCTGTGGTTCCTATAACAGAATATATGGCTGTATTCAGTTCTGGATTAGTGGAGGTTCCTATAGCACAGAGAATTTTCTCCCTGTAGTCCAGAGTTGCTCATGTAACAGCACGATTTATACTTCAGAGCATAAAGAAGACAGACTAACCATTAAGAATGTATGCTCTTTTAACTTTGGAGAGATCCAAAATAGAATACACCTGCATGGGTAACTGAATTCCATTAAGCAATCACCTGCCAATATTTGAATTTTGAGAAGATGATATTAAATGTCTTGTTAATTTAACTATGCTTCTAATGCCAAGTTTTGAAATTCTATCGAAATAATGTTGAAATAAATATGAAATAAGTCAAGTTAGCATCAGAGACACATTGAAACTTAAATGAAAAACAGCACACAAATCAATGTAGCCTGTTTATATCGCCCCAGAGATTTGCCTAAAGAAAAACAAACATAACCTTTTCAGCTGTTTCTCATGAGGGAAAAAAGAAATGAAACATTTGATTATAATTGTTTTAATGAGCTATGATTCAAAATGATGAAGTTGCAATGGTTTGGGTAAAAAAATTCTGTTAATGAGCTTTTATTTCTTTCAAACACTACAAGGTATAAAATTCTCCAAGGATAAAGTTTAGTGGCAGAGCAATGTGTTTACCTTCTGAAAATTGAACTCCCTAATATTTATCTACTTTATTTTCAACAAACATACTTATTAACTATTATTATCATCATAGAAAAGAGGTGTATAAAAGAAAAACAAAATTATGTAAGACATAGAATATGTTTATGTTACTTCTTTTCTTCTTTATCAAATTTCGCCTACAAGTAAAGCTTCCTTGCCTGATTTTTGGGCTGTCTCTTAGATTTCTTCCCATTTATAATCCTTATTATAATTGCAGGCATTAGCAGAGCTGTCAATAAACCTGTCCCACATGAAATCGTAAAATAAACCTAACCTTTTCCATTTAAAGTAGGACATTGTCAACTGATGCTTGTTTGGAATATCTTCTATCATTTCCTCACAAACACATTACCTCAAAATGAGCACTCTAAAGAAAGGTTAGCTACATGGTAGGTAGAAATCACACTCAACCCTACTTACAAATTTTACAAAAGATTGAGTTTAGCCAATTTAACTTATTTGCATATTAGAATTCTAAGGAATATCAACGAGAAACAAAATAATGACAAAATTGTGAAGGTTTAATGGGAAGGTTCTCATTAGGCCAAATTCCAGAGCTCAGGCAGCTTGGCAAGGGCTGCCAGGAGGGTCATCGATTTTCTCAGGAGTCACTGTAACAGTGCAATCTGAAACTAAAGTTCATTCTCATCAGGAGAGAAAATAGCTTTGAATCTTGAACTTCTACGTAATCGATTCAATCTAACCTCTAAGTTTAAGATGCTAATGGCAATATCTGATATAACATATGTAGACATACATTTTAAAAATCCAGATTCTTAGCATCTAACAAACCTGAATATTAAGAAGGTAAGAAAGTCAGGATCTCAAAAAGCTCAACATATCTCCTTTTCCATGCATATTTCAGTCTCACCAATTTAGGTATGATATTGGAGTCATTGTCATTGTGAGTGTTCAGATATTAAAATCGTTTACTTAAAACTCTTGTATATTTTCAAGAAGTAGGAGACTGTAAGAATCCATTTGATTTGCTAAGGTATGGATGTAGATATGGATATCATGATTCACAAACAATACTAGAAAACAGACTGGTCATTTTTTCTTTGTTTTTTTTGGATTTTGAGTCAGGGTCTCTCTGTTGCCCACCTGGCCTGGAACTTGGTATGTAGATCTACCTGCCTCTGCCTCCCAAGTGCTGGGATTAAAGGCATATACCACCATGATAAACTATTCATTTTGGGCTTTTTTTCAGTCCTTTTGAAACAGGATCTCTTGTAGCCCCAGCAGGCCTGGAACTCCCTATGTAGGTCAGGCTGGCCTTGATCTCTTTGTTATATGTAGACCCTGACCTCAGTCTCACAGATCTCCCTGACTCTGCCCCTTGAGTCCTGAGATTAAAGGCATGAGCCACCACACCTGATATGATATAAATTCTTGAATCTACATGGCATACATAGCATTTTATTGTCACTGCTACTTAGATGTAGTTACTTGGGGGAGAAATTTCCTTTACTGACATTGAAAATTGAAATTTTCAGCTGATTTCTGTAATTTTCATTGAAATTTCCTTCATAGTAAAATGTATGCTTTTTATTTGGCTTATATTTGTAAAACAGGGTTATGTTACAATTAAATCTTTATTTCATGAGTAACATCTCTTGTCAAAGCAAGTAGAAACCAAATCCTGTACTTCCATGTTTGACATTTGGGCCTTGTGATAGAATTATGTGGGCTCCAATAAGCTTTAGAAGTTCTGCTCTGTAGCTCTAACACCTGCAACACACATCACATCTGTCTTACACTGGCTCCCTTCCCAGAACGCAGCTTTCTTCTTGTACATACTATGATTCTGGTATCTCTGACATCATGAGGTTTCCATTGCAAATTAGACTTCACCTTCACAACTTTATGCAATGAACCTGTTACACAATTTCGTGGCCAGACTCCATGACCCTTTCAAGCTTGCATCTTTCATGCCTGCAAATCCAGTATCATGTGGACATTGCTTTCAAATTCTGTCACTAATTCAAGAGGGACCCTGGCTCCCTTGGACCACAGTTGTAGTAGCTTTTGTACGCTGACCCCGGAGGAGAATTCAGTTTCCTAGTTAGTTGTATTCTAGGAGCAGAGAACCCTTTCAGGGTATTCTCAGTTTAAACTTGTCTTCCAAATGTATTTGCATTTATAGAAGTTCCAGCCTTGATGGGTGGTGTCTTGCCCTCAGGGTACCTTTCCTATAATCTCAGTGAAGAGCAGTAAGTTTCTTTTTAACAATTATAGGTTCTTTCTCAGCAACTGCCTTAGCTGTAACTTTAAACTTGCCCAAGTTCTTTTCTTTGCTGCCAAACTGCATATTTTTATAGCTTTCTGCCCCATTTGTTTTTTTTGTTGTTTTTTTTTTTTTAGCTGTAGACCTGGAAAAGCACCATAAGTAACAGTCATGCCATAGGCTAATTGAATGTCATCCTGCCTTAAGGTACATCCTGCCTTAGCTAAGCACATTAATCCACTACTTTTGAATTCAGCCTGCCTTAAGTTCTCAGGACATGGGCAGAACACAGCCTGATTCTTTGCTGGACTATCACATGTGTGGACCATTGCCCAGGTCCTGATTCTGTTGCTGTGATAAGACACCATGACCAAGGCAATTTATAGAAGGACGAGTTTATTTGGCTTACAGTTCCAGGGGAGAGTCCATAATTGTGGAGGAGGCATGGTGGCAGGAGGTGGCTGGAGCAGAAAGCCAAGAGAGCAGATCTTCAAGCAGGCACAGGAAGCAGGAAGTGACTAGAAATCTGGCAAGGCTTAAGAACTCTCACAGTCCACCCCCAGAAACATGCTTCCTTCAGCAAGACCACAATTCCTAAAACCTCTCAAAACAGGGCCACCAACTGGGGACAAAATGTACAAACACTTGTAGCCTCTGGGGGACATTCTCACTCAAACCACTACAACTGGGGTCTCTATTGTCTGCATTTCTTTTAAAATTCTTGTCTTCCAGTTTCTAATCAGAATGGACCGTTAAGCTTTGCTTATAGTATTTAAAGGATTTTCTAGTCCAAAGTTCAAAAATTTCCCACATTCCTCTCACAAAACAGTTCCAAAGGCCTAAGAACCACATGACTCAACAAAGTCACTCCTGGTACCAATATTTGTACTCATTACTTTACAGAGTACTGGCACAAAACACCTGATTAAAAACAAGCAATGGAAGAAAGGATTTATTTTGGCTTGCACAAATACTGTACGTCATGGCAGGGAAGCTACGGCAGCAAGAGCAAGAGGTAGCTGGTCACAGAGCACCTACAATCAGGAAGCAGAGAGACGAGTGCTGATTTTTAGGTTGCTTTCTTTTTTTTTTATTCAGTCCAGGACCCCAGTCATGGAATGGTACCACCCACAACCCATTTGTATGGTGTTCTTCTTCTCTGTATTAACTTGATCTAGATAATCCCTCACAGGAAGGTCAAGAGGTTTATCTTGAAGGTCAAGAGGTTTAGCTTGTCAAGTTGATGATCCAGATTAACCATCACAATATATATTATAGTCCTAAATGTTACAAATTAATAGCCATTTGTTTAGCAACTATTTTGCCATCACCTACCAGGAATTGTTCTTTTTTTGAGACAGGATCTCACTATGAAGCCCCAACTGACTTGGACCATCCCAGACTGACCTCCATCTCATAGCACTCCACCTGCCTCTGCCTCCAGGCATTAAAGGTGTGCACCACTACACCTAGCTTAGGAACTGTTTCAGGCAGTGAGAATTTGCTGCTTAATAAAACTCTAATTGAGTTGATGTTCTACAATTTCCATATTGTACATATCATATGACAACTTGTTTCTTTTAAAATAAAAGCATACCTAAGCTATTTTGTGTTTTAATCAGGAAAAAGTACATTACAATTGAGAGATTTTTCAATTTCCTATCAAAATGGGTGCATCTATGAGTATGTCTTCCTGTGTATGTATTTGTGAGAATGTTTTTTTTTTTTGGCACACATGTGTATGTAGCAGGAAGACTAAGCTAGCTTTGCTTCCAAAAGAAGCAGACTTCAGATCTCAATGGCTTAACACACAAAAAAGTTTGTTTCCTGCTCACATAAACTCCATTAACAAATGTATGTGACTGTCTAGAGTGCCTTTCTTCCTGGTGGTGTTTCCACATTCCCTGAATGCCTTCCTTTATGACTTTCAGGTTAGCATATGCTTCTAGGCAAGGCTAGAAAGAGCTTGAAGATTTGCATTCCCAATTATATATCCAGAGAGGAGATACATGACAGCCATTATTTGACTCTAAAACACTGGGTAGCAAGAGCTAGCCTCACCCAACCATTTGGAGGTCTGGAGAGTATACTCCTTCTGTAGTGTGGTTTCTCAGCCTAGCTGTAAAATTGCACTGCCATGGATTGAACACATTCTACATTTACAAGATTTTGGCAAATTCCTTTCCAGGGTGATCATTTCAAGTTGATATTGTTATCAAGTCAATTAGAAAATTGCTGCATGCTCACCAGAGTATATGTTGATAGGCTTTATCAATTTGGAACAGCCTGCTTATATAAAATGGGATCTCATGGTTTTAATTTGCACTTCCCTGGATACTGGTAAGGCTGAGCATTAACTTAAGGTTTGTGAAGTTGAAAGTCCATCCACAGAGTTTGTCTTCAGGGAATGAGGAAATGAAATGGTAGGAAGGTGAACTTGAGAACTTTGCTCATCTCTATTGCCATATTTCTAAAAACTATGACTTGGGAAGTATACAACATGTGGGCACTTATTAAATTGAAAATTAGCCATTTTGCTTACTACATTAAAACAATTTTAAATGGAAAGACAATCTTTAGAGTGCTGCCTCTTATCTCTGTGAGTGATGCTGTATTATTAATACCTTGTGACATGACGCACCTATAGATTCCCAGTAAGTGGTCTTTAAATTTAGTACTTCTTCAACTAAACTAGGCCTTTTGGATTTGGCCATCAAGAGAAAAAACATGTTTAATTTAAATGAAAGCAAAACTGTACTTAAGAATGCATAAAAGTAAGATTCTATGGAGGACAGTTTAGTGTGGATCACTCCAAAATCAAGAGAGAAGGAACATTGAGAAGGAAAGCAAAACGCTGTACTTATTATGTGAATAAAATATGTACAAAAAGATGTAAAGTTTAGAATGTTTATCACTTTTAAGGCCTGTGGATTTACACGTGTGATATCTTTAGTGGAGCAATGCAATGGTTTCAATTTCCGTTACAGGTTAATCCACCTAATTGTGCTGTTTCCCAAGTAAACACATTCTTTAGTCCTAACAATTTGAGTTTGCAATTGAGTCAGATTATAAAATGTATTTGCTTTTTAGAATCCCTAGAGAATTTTTGTTTTAGTAACAAATTTATTCTGTGATGTACAGTCATAGACCAGTTGATTTTAATGGTGTTCTTGTTTTTCAACAAAGCAGACACACGCGGAATTCTGATGAAAAATGTTTGTCTTTGTTTTCCTCTGGCTTTTTCTTTCTAGGGTTTCAGTGTGAATTGTCTGCATCTGACCTGAAACATAAATTTGGCTTCATATCTCAGACTTGTCTATAGTGAAAAGCACTATGTTCTGGAATTAAATTTTTCCTTTCTTATCTGTGTGAACATCCCTGGCATCTGAGGCTTGGCCATTTCTCTCAGTTTGCATGCATTCCCTGGATCAACGTGAATCATGATGTTGACTTTCACGTCCATGTTGATGGGCCTCCTCTTTACAAAACTTCTATTTATACTCTAGTTAGGTTCCGAAAGGTTGGTTTAAGTCTTTTTGCAAAGTGACACTTAGAGGAAGTAACTCTAACAACCTTGACCAGGGAAACTTGACTGGTGTTTCCCCCCTCCTCTGTTTGACTCATATGGAAACATTTATTTTTTATTCCAACTTCACATTTCTGTGTCTCAACGACTTCTGGAATTTGCTCTTTGGTGGAATGTCTCAAGTGAAACATGTTAAAATGGGAGATCATTTTCTTTCTAAACATGCTGTGACTTTCTTATGCTAACATTGACGACACTGGAGGTCAGGGTCTCTGAAATGCCTAAACTTCTCCCATTTTGTTTATTTCATACACTCATCTTAACCAAATGCTGTTGATTCCCGGGCGTCTTTACCTTTCCTGCCTTTATGGTGATGAATGAGCTTGAGAACCAATGGTTGCAAGCTTTGAAGACAGTAACGGAGTGCTCTTCCTCTCAGTCTTTTATGGCTGCCAGCATGATTTGTTCTCCATCTTCCTATGTCAGTCCTCTCCTTGAAAGCCTATATTGATCTATACTATTACTAGAAAACATTCAGAATCCAGAGCTATCATCAGATTTCTACAATACTGTTTTTATAAGGAGCTATATACTTTTTTTTTTTCTGTCTCTCCAAAGGGATTTCTGAATTGCAAATTGAAATCTTTGTTTCAAGATGCAGACTAAATGCTCTGCATGGAGGTTTGACTCATCTGATACCAGTTTGGGGTTATCTGCCTTCCTCATACAAACCTTGTCAATATTTCAAGATGTAAGTAAAGTCCCCTGCCCCTTGGAATACTTGTTCAACATCTTCAATTTTAATGATCCCTCATTTTTTAAAAAGACCTTTTAATATAATGCGAACTTAAGTTAGGTTTCTAGTCCAGAGAAAATTAAAAAAAAAAAAAAGGGAGGGAAAAATCGTATCAAAACATTATTGAATGCTATCTGTGTTACTTTGACTTCTAATTTTTGTTATTTTAATAACTGTGCCATCCTGCTTGAAGTTCAGATTTTTTTTAATGACTTCAGTTTCATACTTCCAACTGCATGTAGAACCTTTCCACCTCCATGAGCATCACAAATAACTCGTTTCACATATTTTCTTTCAGCCCTTTTAAAAAACATATTTTATACCTTTAAAATTTTATATAATAATGTCAGGTGAAAATTCAAATAAAGCCTTCAGTAGCTGCACACCATGCTAACAAATTGGTCTCATCCTTCTAATATAACTAAAAATCTTCAATATTAAATGTTTCTTACATTTTGCTACATATGATGCTCAGGAGAACACTTTTGGATAAAAATCTTTGTCTAATTTTCAATTTTCAATTTTTTTTTTTTGCTTTTGCTTTTTTAAAAAAGATTTTACTATATGGCCAAGAGTAGCCTGAAACTCAATATGTAGCCCAGGCTAGCCTCAAACTCTAGCTCTTCTGACCTGAGTGTGCAAAGTACTAGAATGATAAGTGTGCACCAAAAAATCTGGCCAGATGATTTCTTTATGTTAATCTTCTACAAATAGAAACATTAGGTCAAACACATGGACATTTTAGATAAAAATACACACATTACCAAATTTCTTTCATTAACAGCTCTTACAAATTTGTAATCTCAGGGATAGAACTGGTGAAGGTCTTGCCTTTCTTGCAGTTAATAGTCTGTTCTCTAATGAGATAATTGCAAGTAACAGAACTTGTGGAATTTAATCTTATGTATCTTCAGATTTCTCTGTACAATAAATATAGGTAGTCATGATAACTACCTCACAGGCTTGTTATGTTAATTGTGTTTGTTAAGCTATGTTACTATTCATCAAATTTTTAGGTACTGCAAAACACAAAATACATTAGTCAACAAGCAGTAATTATTGTGATTATAATTCCCTATTTGTCATGCAAGTCATATTTTATTCCATTTATACTATTTTAATAATGTTAAAATACTTATCAAAACAATAATACATACCAAAATAATCTCAACATACTAAAAAGTTTATCTATAGGTACCTAATGGATCCCTTTAAATCCTGATAGGTCTTAAATCTGGCCTGCAATGCCGCTTTCTGATATTTATTTTTCTCTTTACATTTCCCATCATTGTCAGTCAGTTTTTCTTCACTGATTTCTTGCAATAGATCAATACAGAAAAATGCACCAAGTTATAAGATGAGTCCATTCAACTATAGTGGGAAACGGTAGGGAAATTGTTCTAAAGGAGTCTAAGGCTCATAACATTTTAGAATGACTTTTAAAGGAAAATAATACCAACTGTGAATTTAAATTTCTAGCACACTGGGAGATTCTTTAAGGAATGGATCTAGTTACATTAGTTTCATGGTAAACCAGATGCTCCTCCTCAGAATGCCCTTCCACTCTTTGGAGAGCTGCTTTCACACAATAGGTGCTCAATATACATTCACTGGCTTGAATAGGAATTATAGAATTATCACTATGGTTTCAACATTGTACACAGATGAAAGTGTTAGCTGCACTTTACAATGATCCTCACGCAGCAGTGATACAGAAATATAAACCTGACAGCATGTTAAATATCAAGGACAAAAATCCACCCTTGATTTTGATTCAGACACCTATTAAAGCCCCTTGATGTAGAGACTACAAAGAGAACATGCCAGCTCTTAGAAAACTTAATCCGTTCCTGTCAGCCTTACAACTCAGGATCTTCTCTCACTAGTTTCTCTTTCTTATGCTCTGGATTTTGTTGCTAGAATTAAAACTGATCAGTTTTTTTTTTTTTTTTTAATTTTTAAAATTCTTTTATAAACCAGAACTACCAGTAGTTTAATGGTTAAAGAAAAGATTTTTTTTCTCTTTAATACAAGATGTACTTTAAAACTCTTTTAACAAATTGGGACTTAAAATATTATCTATGTGCTCATTCTCCGCCTATTTACGTCTTTAAGTGCCCCCCTCCCCCCAGTGATGAGATCGTGTTAAGGCTTTGATTGACAAAACTTGACAATAATAAACATTTTGAGATGAATAGTAACTTTCTGGTATGTTAAATGAGATGGCAAAAATCAAACTCTAACATTCTAAAATTGAAGAGGGTCTGTGTCAGGCAGGTGGTGTTTCCACTCTGCCAAAGATTCTTACTTGGAAAACTTTGGTTTCAGTAAGCTACTGTTAGTTACTGTGGCTTTACTGACTGCCCTTCCATAAAGTCCATTCCTGTCTCTTTCTTTCTAAAATCACTGAATGTATTTGCATCTTTCATTGTGTCTGTGCCTCTTTTTCACCCAAACACCTTGTTGAAGACTATTTAAGCACCTGGTTTCATACTTCCTTCACAATAAAGAACAAAATGTTCCCAGCACGATAATTCTACTTAGGAATGGATAGAGTCTTACATACTTAAATTCTGAAAGGTACATGAGATGGTCTGTGCTAAACGACAGGTTGCCATGGTTACATTCTTCTGTGGCTCAGATGGGGATAGGGGCCAATTATCAAGTTTCGTTTGGTTGATTTTAAGCAGTTTGTTACCTGGATACTCAACAAATAAGAAAACTTAGGGGAAAAAAGACTTGTTTTCTTCTTCCCTAGAAAGGAAACAGTCATCGTGGAAAAGAAAAAAAAAAGGTGAAGAATAAAACAACTCTCAAATTCCAAGCAACACAATAAATAATTTAGTTTGGATAAAGAGTTTCTCAACTGTTGACTTTATTCAGAACCTAGCACTGGCTTGGGAACCAAGATAGTTTTTATGCTGAAAATTGGAAATTTTTGTTAACTCTGTTGATCCTATAATACCTGCTTTAAATAATTTCTCTCCTCTTTTCAGCTTGTCTGATGCTTTCTACGTTTGTGCCTGTGCCTGTGTGTGTGTGTGTGTGTGAGTGTGTTGTGTGTGTGTTTTAATAGTTACTCCTTTTGTCAGTTTTACTTGGCCTTCCCCTTCTCTTTCCTGATGGAAGTGGGATTGTTAATTAATGATATTCCAGAGGCAATTTCTGGAGTGACTATTGGAAAACTCTTCTTAATTAACAAAATGATAAATTCTCTGCTGCAGCAACCCGGCAGTGAAGTTCATCTGTGTCATTCAAAATCCATGATTTTAAAACATTCTCCGACACATTTTTGTGAGGATGTTGGGCACTTAAACTCTGGATCTTTTATCAAAGGTTTCACAGCAAGCCGGAGAAGGAGCAAGTTAGAGTGAATGGGGGAAGAAAGGCCGCACAAAATTAAAATGCTCTTCTGTCGCTGTAATAGTTCATATGGGCTGTGACAGGAGAGCATTTTAATTTTGTCAAGTGTGTCTGCTACTCATTTATTCAATCTCCTGCTTGTTATCCAAGTTTCAGATTAAATGTAAAGATATGAATGTATTGCCATAATAAATTTATAAGTGGATATTTAAAGAGCAAAGATTTGAATGACACAAATGAACCTTGGTGTAGCAATAAAGTGGGTAGGATTTGCAGAAAGATGCCACAGAAGTCAGAAATGACTGTTGGAAATCACCTTAATTAAAAAATGCTAGAGTTGCACAGGCCTCCATAGAAAGTATCTAATAAGAAATTAGGCTGACTTTACATTATTTATGCCACTTTAAAATACAGTAACAAAAGCTTCAGAAAATCTGATTAGACTATTATTCAAATGTAAGGTAAATACTTTGGCACTGGGAAGCTAAGCTGTTATATTTGGAACAGTGATATGATTCCAAAGTTAAAAAAGAATTTTATAAAAATATATGGCTTTCTTTATATCTATAAAATACAGTTTGTTAAAAAATTGCATTTCATTAAGTGAATAGTAATCTTTACAAACTGGAGAGGAAGTGTTTTCTAAGGATGCTTTCTTTTACTTCCCACAAGGGGAGTACTGTTTGCTTCAATGTCACAGGAAAACCATACCACAGGAGCTGCGGGCCGATCCTTGGGGTTCCTATACCCTCTGTTCACTGGTCCCCAATGCATGAGGTGTCATGAGGACCAATCACAGGCTAAGAAGCAATGTGAGTTAAAATGAGGACTCGGGATAAATTGTTCGACAGGATCCTGAGCAGCCCTGACTTTTGCAATGACATGTTAACAGCAGATAACCCCAAAGGCGATTTGAAAAGGAAGAATAAGGTGGTCATATTAGCAGACATGAATGAGTTGAGTGAGCCTTTCTGAAATGTCTGAACCACTCTTGAAAAGCATGTGCTGCGACTGTGACCATGACTTCTTTTTTCTTCACAATCCTGCTGCCTTCCGGCTAATAGAAGAATTCACTTGCTTATCTGCTTCACTACAGAAGATCCCCTTGAGGATGTAGTTATAAAGATTATAAGGAAAAGGCAAAGAAAACTGTATTCAAAAAATAGTAATAGACGTTTCAGAACAACAGTACAAGAAGGACCCTGTTTAGGCTGGCTTAATAGAAATAATTAAGCATATGTTTTTAGTAAACATGTTCAACGACTTGAGGTGGGGTGTTGAGAACATGGGACATTTTACTAAATCACCAACATCAACTTACTTTTGCCTGGTAACAGGCGTATGACATGGATGCATTGTAAAATGTTTGAGCAACTAAATTTGAACATATTATAAGGAGAAGCTGAGAGTAAGCAGTCTTCAATTTTTAAAATTTATTCTGTTGGTTACATAACTGCTTATACAAAGTGGGAAGACTCATTGCAATATATGGAACAGATATTCTATAAATGACATATGAAACAGGATTTCCAAATTGTGGGCTGTAGCACAGTTACAATTATAAATCATCACTGAAGTGTTCAGTCTAGAACCTTTCTTAAGACTTCCCACATCACTGAGTAATGTGTAAGGAGAGGTGGAGGAGCGAAAACTTAGCTATCGGTGGCCTCCCAGCCTGTGTGTTTAAGACAATCTACTGCTGAAAGTCTTACTTCTTTGATTTCCTCTTCAACCCAGACAACATCTTGGTGGCAATGTGATTATATGACTAATACAATCTAGTCTACATGATTGGCATGAAGGCAACCATGACCAAAGCCTAGGGTCCTTTCCCTTCCCACACAAACATACTGAAAGATTACTAAAATTTCTTTATCCTGATCCAGTTCTTTGTTGTGTCTCCACTCCCAGCAAGCAATACCTCTGCAGCCAGTTGCTGAGGCAGGAAGACATGTCTAAGCCTCCACATGGAGATCATGAGTAATGCCGACTCAGGCCCATGTTCCTGGTCATCTCTCTTCAACTATGTTGCATAATCCCCTCGTCTCTGTCCATCTTCCCCTTTCATGCCTGAAAGGTAATTCTTAGGTGCTTATAACTTCTCCCAGGCTTTGATTTTTCTATGATGCTATCAGATTTATTCAGAGACACTGTCTATAGGGTCTTGTGTCCTTTGGGCCCTTTGTTCCATCTCTGACTCCTGACTTATTTCACCAGGGCCTTGAGTGGAGGCCTTTCCCATTTTGCTTCTTTTTTAAAGATATAATATTTTTTTTAATTCTTTGGGAACTTAATACAATGTATTTTGATCATTTACCCCAATTCCTCCCCCTAACTCCTTGAAGAATTATTCCCCACTCCTCCCAAATTCCTGTCCTCTTTTTAAAAAAACAACATCCCAAGTCCTACTTCTGCTATGTATATGCTCATGAGTGTGGTGTCATCCACTGGAGCACATACAGAGGGCCTATATACCGAGGGCCACACCTTTAAAATAAACCAATACCCCCTCCTCAGCAACCATCAACTGTCAATAGCTTCTCAGTTAGCAATGGGGGCTCATGATCCCCTCCTACCTCTCTGTTAGAATGTTGATTGGCTTGATCTTGTGCAGGTCTTGTGCACAGAATCACAGCTTCTCTGAGTTTATGAATGCAAGAGTCCTGCCTTGTTCCAAAGATCCTGATTCACTCTGATACTTACTGACCACTAGCTCTTACCATCTTTCTGTCTTCACTTTTGTTATGGTCCCTGAGCTTTATGTGTGTGTGTGTGTGTGTGTGTGTGTGTGTGTGTGAGAGAGAGAGAGAGAGAGAGAGAGAGAGAGAGAGAGAGATACAAATTGTTGCTGAGCATTCCACTGACACCTATTCTGTGCTTTGATAATTTCATCTTTTTTATAATTAAATATTTTATTGATTTTTGAAAACGTCATACATGAGCACTATATTTGTATAATTTCCACATGTGTTTCTTCCCCCTCCAAGTTTTTCCATGTCTCCTTGATGGACTCTCAGCTTTGTGACTGCTTCTTCTTAAATATTTTCTTTAAAAATATTTTCTTTATTATTTTTGTTTTATATGTATGAGTATATTATCTGCATGTATGTAAATGCACCGGTGTCATGTAATGCCTGCAGAGGTCAGAAGAGGGTATCCGGATTCTCCTATAACTAGCATTAAGGATGGCTGTTAGCTGCCATGTGAATGCTGGGAATGGAACTCAGGTCCTCTGCAAGAGCAGCCAGTGACCACTGAACCATCTCTCCAGCATCCTTTTCTTTCTTATTGTCACATACAAACATAAACACATGCACATGCACACACACACACACACACACACACACACACACACAAAACTGAATTCCTTTTCTTTCTGCTCATAATTACAAGCGTTTAGAGCTGATGACTTGGATTGGATAACCTATC
The DNA here is from genome assembly GCF_000622305.1 of Nannospalax galili. Classification (NCBI taxonomy): domain Eukaryota; kingdom Metazoa; phylum Chordata; class Mammalia; order Rodentia; family Spalacidae; genus Nannospalax; species Nannospalax galili. The sequence continues at coordinate 5,866,046 of NW_008343216.1, read as the reverse complement.
AGAGAGTCAGAGAGCTTATCCCTAGAGGAAACTGATTCTCCCTCTTTCAGCAGCCATTGATTGCCTGTAGCTCTTCCTCTAAAGGAAGGCCCTTATGAAATTTCCCTCCTTCATGTTAGCATGTTGACTGGTATTGTCAACATACAGATTTTGTTTAGGCAACCACATTGTTGAGGTTTTATGGGTGCAACTTCCCTGTCATATCTAGAAAACACTATCTAGCAGTAGGTATCCAGGTCTCTGGTTTTTATAATCTTTCCACCTCCTCTTCTATGTTTCCTGAGCCTTATGTGTAGGGGTTGCATTGTAGGTGGAGCAATTGGAGGTGGGCACCCATGGTAACGTATTCTCTGCATTTTCAGTTCTCACTAGTTTTGGCTCTTTGTCATTGTCTTGATTTGTTGTAAAAAGAAACTTTGATGAGGGGTGAGAACTACATTCATTTGTGAGTGTAAGGATATTTAGAATATAATTAGAAATTATATTGGCTTAGAAAAATGACAGAAGTAGGTTCTCCTCTAGAGTCTATCACTACTCTGTCCATGGGTAGTTGGGTAGTTTACAGTATCAGGAATGTATTTCCTCCTATTGAGCAGGTCTTAGGTCTAATTAGACAGCTGTTACTTACCCCCAAGATAAAAGGGCCACTATTGTAACATGGAGATATCTTGCTGGGCTGGTAATTGCTGTGGTTTGTAGGTTTGAGCTGGTAGGACTATTGATTGCTTTTGTCCCTTGGCAGATTGCATACCACTTTCTGGTACTATGAGAGCTATTCCTCAGGGAGAAGGGTTTGAAATCAGTTCCAGTTTGATTCCTCCAAGGCCTGTGTCTGAAGTATGTGGTATCTTCAGCAATACAGTCTTACCTTCAAGTTCTGGGAGACAGCCATGGGCAATGGCAATAGCGTGTATTGTTTTGGGAATCTCTTCAACTACCCTAACCTACAAATTAAAAGGAGGTTTTCTGTGCCTGCAACTGGGGTTTTGTTAGATAGCTCTTGGAGGGAGCATTATCAAGTATCTTTCTCAATTTCTTCAGAGTTTCAGTGGAGAGGTTTTTACCTCCTTGGTTAAATGAATTCTTAGGCATTTTATCATTTTGAAGCTCCCATGGTGGCAGTGTCTCCATTATCTCTTTCCTAGTATGTTTGTTATTGGTATATAGAAAAGCCACATTTTTTTGTAAGTTGATTTTGTATCCTTCCACTTTGTTGAAAGTGTTGATCATTTCTAGAAGTTTTCTGCTGGAACTTCTGGAATCTCATGCATAATATCATACCATCTGTATGTAGGGATAATTTGACTTCTTTTCCTATTTGTACATCTTTCATTTCCTTTTCTTGTCTTATTGCTTCAAGCAGTATTTTGAAAAGCAGTAGGGGTAGTGGACAGACCTGTTTCATTCTTCACCAGAGTGAAATGTGATAATTTGAATAAGAATGCCCCATAGACTCCAAGTATTTGAACACTGTGTCCCCAGTTCATGGTGCTATTTGGAGAGGGTCATGGAACCTTTTGGAGGTATGGCCATGCTGGAGGAAACACGCCACTGGGGCCTGGATTTAAGAGTTCATACATTATTCCCAACTTCTCTCTTTGTTTCCTGTGCCTTTTTGAAGATGAGAGCACTCAGTTATCTGCTCTAATTGTTTTTTGCCTTGCCTGTCCCACCATGATGGCCTCTTATCCCTCTCGAACCATAAGCTCAATAAACCCTTCCTTCTATTTGTTGCCTTGGTCATGGTATTTTATCACAGCAGGTAACCTTACTTTTACAGACATCTAAAGGGGCTGCCTGCACTGTTGGTCATCCTTCACACTAACTAAAAAATAAAGGGTTAACCTGTCTCAGAATTTCCTTGGTGAAACTCAAGTGTGGTACTATAAACATAACCAAATACACATGGCTGGTCATAGATTTTAGAGAAAGCCTTAACAATATAACATTGCTAGACTAATTGATTTACTACGTGCAAAATATGTATCCTTATATGTACAGACAAATATCCCAGTCACCACTCATCAAATAAGCTAATTTTACACCAGTCAGAGACTATTATCAAGAACCACAACTGGTCACACATGGACATTATCTATGAACTGCCAAAGCCTATGTGGCACATCTACAATGCAACCTCTACATCAAAGGCTCGTGGAGCATCAAAATCCAAAGATTCCTTTAATATAAAATCACAAAGAAATGTCTTCCAAAGATCTTAATACAATGGCATTGTATAATAGAATGATCACTTTTGTTCTTGTAGTCCACACTTTTTTTTTTTTTCTGACAATGCCCTATCTGGAGGTTGAACACTTTACTGTGTGGCACTATTCCTCACAAGGAATTTATTAATGTTTCATTATCATGCCTTCAACACATACAAAAATCATGAAGCTGCAGAAAGGGTTTCTGACACAATAGAGCTCAAAAGTCCCATAGATCCATAGAAGCCTATCACTCCCTTTGGGCTATCCATTCTGATATGGATTATTGTTTTCAAGAGAATGCAATGGATACGTATGCATACTTCTCATAGGACAAACATGCCTATAAAAATGCCTCCAATGATAGCTACAGATGGTCCTGAAGAAGTTTCTGGTGAAAAGGTACAATGGCAAAGAGGCTTAGAGATAACCACAAGGTACTTACCCTCTAGCCTCCCACTTGAGTCAGAGAAAGGCAAATCCTGTTCACATATTTATTGACAACTGGGCTTTTCAAAAATTTTTGCATTTACTTCTCTGTCTCTGCCTTTGTATCTCTCTCTCTCTCTCTCTCTCTCTCTCTGAATCAGACAAAACCTTGCAGGATTTGGTTCTCTCCTTCCATAATGTGGATTAGGGGACTGAATACAGGTTAACAGGCTTGGTGGAAAGCACCTTTATCCTCTGAGCCATCTCACTGGCCCACCATTAGACTCATCATTTCTAAATATATATATTTTGTCCATTTTTATCTTCTTATGTGGTTTTGGAAACTTATATTTTGGAAAGTTTATTCTTGTTTGTCATGTAGGATCTAATTATCTTTTCCAAGTATATGTCTTGAAATTAAATGAATATGTCTTTTAACTAGGTTTTCAGAATCTGCTCTAAGAGCATAGTTTAAACTTGAAGAAAATCAATTAACTCTTTTTTTCCTTTATGATGTTCTTGTTGATTTAAGACATAGTTCTCTTTTCTAACGTCATGAAATGGTTGTCCAAATTTTTTCTTCTAAAAGTTGTAAAGTTTCAACCTTTTATTTAGAGTTGATTTTGTTTATTGTGTTTTCTATACAGATAACAAAGTAACCACATTTTATTAGAAAATTTCTTATTTTCTCTTCAAACTACAAATATTTGCCTGCATATAAAATTGCCATTTATTTGAAAGCAAAGCTCTGTGCTCATTATACTCCACTGTCTGTTGAACACCTCCTCTCAACTCTTTCTTCTTTTCATTTTTTCTCCAAAATTGTCAAAGATATTCTTGGCTCTTTATACTCTTATACAAGTTTTAGAATTTTTTTTCCAAGTTTTGTGAACAGTCTTACCTGGTTTTGGAATCATACCTATGCTAAGTTTGTGAAATGAGTTGGGTTGCTTTTCCTATTTTCAAGCCTCTAGAACAGATTTTATAAGACAGGGATTATCTGTTTATTGAAGGCTTTGTAGAATCATTTCTAAAGTTGTCTCAGGTTACATCTTTTTTCATGGGAACTTATCTTAGATGAATTATTTTTAGAAATATTCACAACCCTCTAATTTTCTAATTATAGTCAATTTTGATAAAATATATATTTTAATGTTAGTTTTTCTGAAAACTTGAATGTTCTCCTTAGAATCTCTACTCTTTCGCTGCATCCCTCTCTTCTTAATATGTCATTCTCTCCATTTCTTGGACTTCTGTTTTACTCATTTTTCCAATGTAGCAACTTTCTGTGATTTTTTTTCTATAGCTTTCCTCTTGTTAACTTTGATTAAGTTAATTGCTTCTTGCCTTTTGCTTTCCTTTATTTTAATCGCACTCTTGTTTGTTTCCTGACTCCCATGTTTAATTTCTTTGAGCCATTCTAATTTTTAATACTTTTTTCTTGTTTTAAAATGTTAATTTTACATTTGTTCAGTCGGTTCATAAACTTTTAGGAATGCAATTCTTCATTGTCATACAATTCTACATGCTTCTTAATTTCTTCTTTACTCTTCAATTATGTAATAGTTACAGTTAATTTGATTAACTTAGAGCATTACTCTTTACATTATCTATTAGGAAACCTATTTCTGCTTTTCATATGGAGCTTGCCTTGTATTCATGCTGTTTATTACTTCTTATCTAAGCAAAGAGCACGATGGGTATTCTATTTATTTTGTACCTAAAATGAGAGCTTTACAGAAAACGGTTTTAATCTGTGTTTTAAATAGTTGTGTTTTATATCTTTGGGAGTACAGAGTACTAAATATATTTAACAGAGTGATTTTAACGTGCTATTTAATTTTCCATATCTTCTATTGTTTGTTTCTTTTGTCAGTTTCTGAAAGAAAAATGCTAAAGCATTCCATTTTGTTTGAGATTTTTGTCAATTTTTTTTTCACACAACTTTGTAAGTTTTTTGTTGATTCAAAAGTATCTTCTTGGGTTCAGTTATAATTTCCTGTTGGCAGACTGTTTTAATATTGTATAAGTTTCCTCTATATCTATTAATACTATTTGCCTTTCATCTTATTTTGTCTGATATTGATCTTGTTATCCAAGCTTTGCTTTGTTTAATGTTTACTATGAATTGATTACTGGTATAACTCTGCTCTGAGAAACCGACATTTTCGCATTTATTGAGTCCCTGGCGAAGGTTCTGACTCAGATTGACCATTCCATTCAGCAGCCTGTTGTTACTGACTACAAGCTTTCTAACATTGCCTCTTCCCAGGTCATGACTCTATTCTGGGTGTGCCATGTGCACTGTCTCATCCACAGTCACATTCTATACCTGAATATGTTCCTAGGTAAGGGCTGATTCCTTTGTGCCTCACTGTGATGCTCCTGGTTAGTTTGCAGTTGAGTTGGCTAGAAGTTTTGAGATGTAGACTTTGTAAACATCCTGTGCTAGACTCCTACCTTCTCTCACTTGGAGTAGATCCCTGAAGAATTGAAGAATAGTGATGAGAGAACCCACACATTACATGATGTTTCAGGTGAAGAGTTTGGAAATTGAGAAAATAAGATTGTTTTTAAAAAGTTAAAAAATAATATTTTGTAATTATTTCTAAGATGGAAAATACTAAAATACTGTAAAGATACACCATGGTAAATTTGGTTTCTATCATAAAAATATTAAAGAAAACATTTGTCAAATAATAAGCAGTCATCTATGGATTTATAGAGAAAGTTAGACGTGGTATGGGCCCACCCACATCACTCGCCCAAAGGAAAAAGCCTTACTCAGCAAAACAGACTTTTGAACTCTAGAGTCTCATTTGCTCTTCTAGGCTCTCTGAGCAGAAGACTAGAGATAGTAGTAGCCAATATCTTCCAAACATTCCAGTCCTTACACAGAGACCTTCCCTAGGCACAGAGGTAGCTGTATCTTCATGTCTTTATACATTGATTTAGTTAACTCTTGATTATTGTCTGGCTTCCAATACACATCTGTCTGTACCAAGGAAAGCATGTGACATGAACATTCTGATTACTGAGTTAAATGCAACAACAAAAAATTAACAATTATAAATGAATCATAAATATCATAGTAAAAAACTGTATTCTGATTCTTTCTTTCCATGTGTTCTTTTATGGAAAAAAAATTATATACTTTGTGAAAATCACTAACTTTTTATTTCAAACAGAGACATTTCTTAAATAGTTGTAGCTTCCCATTGTATTATACCTTAAGCATGTCACCAATTTGATGTTTCTTTCTATAGCATTTTTTAACATACTTTTTGAACATACACAATGACTCCAGTGGAATGAATTCTTAAAAAGTTGCTTTTCATATATTTTTAAATAAAGAAGAACTTACTATGGTTACATGAATCTTCTAGCCCATGTGATTTTGTGTTGCACTGGAGTCTCTAGTCTCTTGTGTGTGTGTGTGTGTGTGTGTGTGTGTGTGTGTGTGTATACATGTGCATTATGGTGAGGGAGGATCTACTTAACCCTGCACAGGCCTGCAGAGTCCAAAGTAAGGCATTTAATATCAATATCTA
>NW_008343216.1:5849840-5859669 GCF_000622305.1 Nannospalax galili | reverse complement strand
GTGTGTGTGTGAGAGAGAGAGAGAGAGAGAGAGAGAGAGAGAGAGAGGTTTTATTGAATTGAAGTCTATATAATAGCTTCATGATTGATTCAGTAGAAGTGTTAACATAAGTCTGTCTTGGAGGAGACAGATTGGCTTTCAGGTCTTTCAAGAGCAAATTATGAAAGACAATGTTTGAGAAGCTGAGACTTTTTGAGATACTGTTCCCAGGTGATACTCAGATATTTCTATACTTTAAAACACATACTAAGCTTTCATTTTTGTGTGTGTGTATGAAGCTCTTATCTGGCATAAAAATTTATGAAACTAATGAATTCTTTGTACCATAAGTTTATTTTCAATATACTGATTCCAGCTAACCTCTCTGATTTTGCTTAATTCAGAGCTAGAGAACTGGTCACAAAGTGCCTTATATGTAATTATGATTGCTTCCTAATTACTTGTTATACAATGACTATGAGTAAATATATTGCTTGCCTCTTTTTTTGAATACAATGATTCCCCTCTAATTCACATAGTAACATAATAACCATTTTAATATAATATGATTCTACTTATCTCGTCACAGGTGAATTGTCCAAAGGTTGACTTCTTTCTCAACTGGAGTATCAGTCTTTACCCGAGAACTGGGTCCTATTGAACCAGTACATTTGAGCGCCACTATAACTGCTCCTTCCTGGAATCTGTAGCAGCTTTCTGAGTGATTCAGGAAGCAGATACAGTTGGTGTTAAATGAGATTCCAGTACAAATAAACAGTGGAGTCAATAGATATGGGTAATGAGAGATCAGAAGAGAAATCTTCCTAAGTTATGAATGAGCTTGGTTTTGGTGGTTTGTTGTGGTGGTGGTTGTTTTTAATCATAAGCTTGGCTATTCTTGAGCTTCATTGTGGTAATTTTCCCCCTTCTCATTCTAAAAACACATTTGCATTTTTTAATTGTGTGTGTGTGTGTGTGTGTGTGTGTGTGTGTGTATAAGCACATGTGAGTATAGATGCCCTCGAGGCCAGAGGCATTAGTTCCCCTAGAACTGGAGTTGTAGGAAGTTGTGAGCTATCTGATGTGGGTCCTGGGAACTGAATTTGGTTCCTCTGAAAGTATAGTCCATGCTCTTAACCAATGAGCCGTCTCTCCAGACCCTCTCCTTCTCATTAAACTAGTTTTAATGTTTTTCTAATATGATGTTTCTGCTCTCTTCCCATTACTTTGTCTTGAATAGAAAGCTGTGACTGTTTTAAAATGTTCTTCCAAGGTTTTCTAATCCCAGAATCCAGTTCATGATCATTTACCAAATGTGAAATTCCTTGTGCTTTTTTGTGAGGTACATTTGTTAAACTTAAAAAAAGTATTTTATTTATTATTATTTTTTTTATGTGTATATGTGTATTGCCTGCATGTAGGTAAGTGCACTCATGTTGTTCAATGCCAGCCGAGGTCAGAAGAGGCCATCGGATCTGCTGGGACTCGAGTTACCGACAGTTGTTAGTTGCTATGTGGGTGTTGGGATTTGAACCTAGGTCTCTTGCAAGAGCAACCAGTGTTCTTAATCACTGAGTCATCTCTCCAGCCCCTGTGATGTACATTTTTGTGTTATTTACTTCAGGAAGCAGACGTATGGTCACTTTCACTAAAAATTAATTTCTATGTAAATGTTTGTTTTATATTTGTGATTTTTAGAAGTAGAATAATTATTGTTGCTAAATTAATTGAAATATTCTCTCTCTTGTCTCTCTCTCTCTCTTTCTGTCTCTCCACACACACATACACACACACACACCCATAGGACAAACTTCAACAATTTCACGTGAATTTTAATGTTCCTGGGCAAAAACCAAGGCTTTGTTCTACTTAAAGAGGTACAGTCTTACCTTTTAAAAATTTCCCAATAGAATTTCACAGAATAAAAATGATTCTTTTATAAAAGAGGAAAAAAAAAAAGACCATCTCTTGCCTTTATTTTATCTGGAAGGCACTATAAATGTCTGTTTAGTTCCCATGGAAATACAAACTGAAGTTTAGACTATCTGTGTGCATGTGTTTGTATATGCGTGTGAGAGAAGGTATGGTATGAGAAAAAAGTTACTCAGGCGAAGTTTTAATGATTAGATCAAATGAGTTTGATAAGAAGTCCCTTGGTCACATGGACCAAGTTCAAAAGGGATTGAAGACAGGCTATTTAAAAGAACCATGTGCTATATTTGCATTATTTAAATGCGTTTTCTGAGTTTTAGAAGTTTTTCCTTCTCCTTTTCTTTCAGACAGCATGTCACAACGTAGCCCCAGCTACTGCACTTTCTACTTTACCCTACTGAGTGCTGTGATTGCGATTATAGGTGTGGACTACCATGTTCAGCTCTCACCTTTGTAGACAATTCTGCATCTGCTATTTCTCTGACTTCTTTCACAGGTGGACAGAAGACTTCAAGCTCCAACAAGGGCCAAAAAGTAGTTCATACCATCATGTAAAATGTTCAGCATATGATAACAGGAATGAGACAAATGTACGTTGGGATGCCACCTGGTATCTTGGTTTTGGCCCCACAGAACCTTTATTTATTACTGTTTATATGATTTAAGTTGCCAAAAAGTTTAAGCCTGAAAATCTGCCAAGACTAATGTTATTGTTCTCGATAACTTCATGTTATTTGGGGGAAACACAGAATATTACTCCCTTGAAAAATTTGAAGAACAGAGGATGGGTGTAGGAGGCATTCCTTTATTAAAAACCATAGTAGTTTATAGTATCACAAAAACTGTAAGACAGCAAAAAATGTAATCTAAAATTTTCCTAAAATAGGGATAGGTTCTTAATTAACGTCAATGAATCTCGACTTTCCTACTTTCAGTATCAGGGAATTTAATAAGTTTGGAAAGTAATTCCTTTCAAATGTGGCCAACTCTAACAGAGGATGTCCTCAGAGCAAGCTATCCTTATTTTCTGCATAATCAGTTATGTATTACTTTCTCTTGATTATCATAAATCATTCTAGCACAATCAATGAAGCTACTCATCCAAATGTTTAAACTCAAGTAGGCGCTGTGTTTTCAGGCTGTGAGATGAAGCTAAAACAGCCTCTTCATTTTGCTTAATGTCCCTGGAAGTTTCAGCTTTGAGCACTGTTGCACCCCAACAGAGAGCAATGATAGATAAAAATTGATTAGAAAAAGTTTGGAAGACATTGCTTTTCCCAATGGTAAGCATCCTAAGAAGCAATGTGACAAGCGATGCAGAAACCGTGAGACTATGGGTCCCAGTGTCTCTCCTGAGAGATGAAAACAAACAAACAAACTGCTCAGTACAACAGAGGAAGGAACAGAAGTCAAACTTGTTTGGTAAAAGTAGAGGCTCAAGTAGAATCTGCCTTCATTCACCCTGCCCTATCACATTTGGCCATTTAACTTCTAGGATCCATCAAAGCTTAATTCTATGCTTCCACATACATCTTTACTGACTTCATAGAACTTTGCTTTCACTTTCGCTGTCGTACTGTAGCCTGCACAAATAATTGCACAGCACCGACACCTGAATTGTTATCTACTGGTTGGCAGGTTAAGCAGACCAGCCAAGTTATAAGTTCTCTTACATGTTACACAACTTGAGAGTTGTGTAAGACAATTCCTCAGTCTTACACAACTTGAGATAGACTTTATTGGAGTTCCTGAAATGAGCAGGTGATCAGTTTGCATGCAATGAAGGAAGAAAAGAAGAGGGCACCTTTCCCATTGCCAGACAATTAATTCCTCTTCATAAGCAGCAACTTACTTCTACATAGCAATTCACAGTGGTTACTCGAATTCTCTTGTTCTTCTGGCCCCTCTGTTGTTGAGATGTTGCCTCGTAGAGGTTAAGTCATGAGTATGAAATGTGAATCAGATTCATTAAGTACATGTGTCCTACGGTGTGTTACTTTTTTTTTTTTTTTTTTTTTTTTTTTTTTTTTGGTCTTTTTGAGACAGGGTCTCCCTGCAGCCCCAGATGTCCTGGAACTCACTATGTAGACCAGACTGGCCTTGAACTCACAGAGATCCACCTGCCTCTGCCTCCCAAGTGCTGGGATTAAAGGTGTGCGCCACCACGCCCGGCTGGTGTGTTACTTTTTTGAAAAAAAATTTTAAAAAAACTTTATTGAGAGTTTCATACATGTATATAAGGTGTTTTGATCAAATCCATGCCCACTCCCTCCCCTCCAGCATTCCTCCCTCTGAAGAGATAACCCTAAAATCTTTTAGGTACAAGCTCCTAAATGTTTTTGACATTTTTGGCCTTTGGAACAGAGCATGTTGCTAACAGGCCCAAGGATATTTTGACTCTTAGCCAAGAAATGGCTACATTTCTTTGGGGTCTTTTTACCCTAACTGCCTAGCCAATTCTTACCTCTTATTCTTATCACACCATCCTCTGAAGGGGTTACTCAAATTGCCAATAGGGAATAGGGATGCAGACCGCTCTGGCTTCTTCCATGCTGAACAAGGATGTAGGCTTGTTTTATGACTCTGTTTTTACAGTGGAAAAAAGCAAAAGAATGACACAAGGCATGGTGTGTAGCTACTACCACTGAAGCAGTTTGAATTGCTTTCTGTAAGTACACTGTCACTGATCTAGCTCTTACTAAATGTTAAGCAGTTTCTGCGCTAAAAATACATTGAGCTGAAACAGTGGATTAAGAAAGATGTTGTTCTAAATCCCATCTTGTAATTTTCATTTAATGGGTCTAAATTCCTTGAAGTCTCAGACTTTGAAATTGACTCGCAGAGATCTTAGTTATGTCTCTGAATCCCTTTGGAGGAGGTGAAGCTTATGAATATTAAGGGTACCTTAGGATGCACTGTGTTGGTATGAGACTCGGAGCACAGAATTAGTGAGAGGTGAATGATGAATAATGGGCTCAGTGTGTGGAGTTTAAATATTCCAAAGAACAGACTCTGTATAGTATTGTAAAATGTCGCATAGCTTCATTTCTGATTGTGGAATGTTACAGTGCTTGCTTATCGTCTCAGCATGATCTGCAGCACAGTTGGGTAGTGCTTTTTTAAAGTACTAGAAATGCATGAATATCAGAAATACCTTCAAATATCGGGGACTGCATCTTTAAGGAGTGCATTTGGCATTAAACAGTCTTTTCCAGCTAATGAATTTCTCAAGTTACAAGAATAATGGCCTTTTTAATCTTAGCAAGAGTAATTAAACAGACATTTGTTATTAATGATGTTGTTAATGGCAGAAGATATGGAATTTTCATTTTAGATGTTATATTGCTAGAGTGATTATTTCAAATATCAGACATATGAATATATGATGATTTTAAAAGCATCTCCTTAAGAGCATTGTAAAGTACTAGTTATTTAAAACAGAGAAAACTGCCTTAGCTTTTATTAATAAGAAGAAATGAAGTATTTCCAAATTGAAACACAATGAAATTTTACAGGCAAAGATTTGTTTGAATAACTCTGTTCATTAGTTGAAATGATGTTTGTTCTACTGAGATAGATAAGTGTGTATTAGCCAGTGATCATTAAAGAAAAAAGACCAATAGGATAGCAAGACATTTAAGATGAGATTTATTGTGGAAATTGGCCTGGGTGATTCTGGAGGCTGAGAAGCTTAACGTGCTATCTGCAGGCTAGGGAGCCAGAACAGCTTTGCTGTAATTCACTCTGAATTGAACTGAGAATTAGGGGAGTTTCTGGTGTTAAATTTTGGACTGAGTTCTAAGAATCAAGAACCAGACTATCCATTCTCGGGGAGAAGTTCTATGTTCCAGCTGTAAGAGGAAGTTTGCCTTCTATCTGTCCTTTTGCTCCATTTGGCCCATCGCCAGATTAGATGCTATTCATACACCTTGGTGAGAGCAATATTCTTTTTTACTAATGCATATTAATATATAATTAGTTGTATATGATATTTTCATACATGAATGTGCTATATTTTGATCATTTCATCCCTCATTACTCTCCTTGTCCTCTTCCTACTTTGCTATTCACCTTCCTCTTCCTCAGGAATCCCTCTTCTATTTTCATGTCTTGCTTTTTGATGGTAGGGAACCCAATGAGATTAATTAAGGTTGCTTATGGGAGCATGGATGAGTGATTGTCTACAGGAGCATGGGTGACTTACTAGTAGTTACACCACTGAGGAAACTGTCTCTTCTTCATCCAGCAACCACTAACTGCTTATAAATCCTGAGGGCAGAGAGGGCCTCTTGAGTCCTCCCCTCGCCATAACATAATATTGAGGGACCTGATCCTGTGCAGGTCGTGTGTAGGCAATCACAGCCGCTTTGATTTCATGAATACAAGGACCATGTCATGCCCTGAAGACAGCATGCTACAGCATCCCACCCCTTTCTTTGCTTACATTCTTTCTGCCAATCATCTTTATCAGTCTACAAATTCAAATACAAATTTATTTTCAAAACACTCTCGGAAACATAACTGGAAATGATGTTTTATCAGCTACATGGGCTTCCCTTAGTTTAGTCAAGTTGACACAAAAATTAACTATAAAGTATGTAGTAGCCCCTGATTTGAGAGAATTACTTATTCAATGTTCACTTCAAATTAAAACAGCAGGTGAACACAGATGGCAGGAGTGACAGTCACAGAGTGGAGATACTCAGGATCTCATGGGAATGGTGTGTCTCAGACACATTGGTACTGACGTGGCTGTGCTAAGTACCAAAAGTCAAATGGTACGAATTATGCTAGGAATTGACAAGGTCAGGGAACAGTTAAGAAGGCTGTATGTATTATGGTGTTTATAGATTATGGCAATATTAGGTCAAAAGATATTGATATCATGTTCAGTATAGTAAAAAGAAGATAAGGATTGATGAGCAGGTGATTTAGGGGGTTTCCCTACTCTAAGATCCAAGTCAGTTTCTAGTTACTGAATCTAGTACTGATGAGGTAGCTGGGTTCTACGGAGACCCACTGACAATACGGTGTTAACTGTAAACTGTGATAACTCCCTTATTTCCTCTAAAGAATCTGAATAGATATTTACTTGGGTGTTCATAAACTGGGGAATGGGGATTACAAACGTTCCTAGGACTACTAGATACAGGATCTAGGTTGCATTGTAACTGGAAATCTGAAGATAACATGTTACTGATAGAATGGGAGGACTATTCAGACATAGTGATTAGTGGAATCATGGTCAAATTTCAGCTTAGAATAGTGCCAATAGGTTTTCACTTGCCCAAACTTATTTACCTAACCCTCAAATGTACAATTTAGAATTACTCAGAAGTTGGAGTAGACCTGATTGAAACTGTGGCCACTGGAGTAAGAACTGTTAGAGTAGAAATGTCAAGTAGAAGGTTTTTATAATTGCCTCCTACATGAACTGTGCCAGGAGGGAAGGCATTGATTGGAATGATCCTTAAGGATGCAGGAGTGCTGGTCTCTATCATATCTTTGTTTAAGTCATGTATCTAGTCCCTAGAGATCTAGAGCAAACTATGCCATTTGCAATGAGGAATAACATTCCCTTTGAGAAACAACCCCTGACACGTTACTAAGCTGTGGAAAGACCCACAGGAGCTGGGCTCAGTTGCATTTCTCAAGGCCTTAGGTTGACCAGAACCAGTAGTAGCTCACAAGAAATGAACCCGGAAAAACAATGAACCTGGGAAAACAAGAAGGCTCTAAGGACGTGTGTGAGTGGATAGTATCTTCCTGGCCCTCTTCAATGTCAACCCCAGAGATGTACCAGCACCCTTCCTTAGATCATGATTATGATCCCAAGGGAGATTGGGACATGCTTTCTGACCTTTGGAAGAAGAGAAAAAGTCAAAGCTTGGTGAAAGATGGAGTGATTCAGGTTATGGGTTAAACCAAGAATGAATGTGGGAGAAAATCTTCCTAATACCCAAGTTTCAGGCGATGCACCAGGATATCTTTGTGTAGAAGATTAGCTTAAGGCTATGTATGACATTGTGAACACTTGAAGAGTGTGGCTGACTTCAGGGGTTGGGAGGGTCTAGAAGAAATGTCACATACACTTCCCAGACACCCAGCAGGATCTCATTGAAATTCATTGTCTGGATGCTGCTCGAGTACTCCAGCTATCTGGCATCCAGGAATCAGCAGGTCAGAAGGGATTCACTACTTTGCAGAAGTGATTGACTTGAGTAACAGTTCAGACAGATTATACCTGTTATGTTACTAGGGCAGGCAGCATACATCAGCCAATCCATTTGGATACCTCCTGCCCAACTCCTTTGCCCAATTGTGGCTGTGATTCCATAATCATAATACCCCAGCCTCAGAAGGACTTGGTTGCTAGGATTAAGATTCCTTAAGGGTTAATGTTTGGGTCACAGTCTTTGAAAGTTTGCCAAGGCCAGGAGAAGAGACAAATGAAAGAAAGGGGAATTTAGAATGGACAGTGAAGGAGGGAGGCTGAGTACTAACTGGGGATGTGAGAGAACACAGAGATGGAGAATATAGTTCTCTCCACTGATCTCGATTTTACAAGTTTCTCCTGAAAAGAAGCCCACTGTGAGAATGTACTTCACTGGGACAATAAAGAACTAGACTAATAAGACACAAAGATGGATAATTGCAACACTGATGAGTTCACTCAGAATACCTTCCAGTAAAGAATTGCCAGCTACATCAAGTATGATTGCAGCTTCTTTGAGATTGGCTTTGGCCTTTAGGCCACAGAAATCCCCAGTCAATGACCAAGCATATGCAGGATTCTAGGCCCTAGACATTCTGTCCCGTGCAGAATTTTCTATAGCTAATCAATGTAGTTGATGCTTTTGCAAGACCACACTACATTTGAAGGTCTTTGTGGTTAATTCTCCTTCCTTCTGGGCTTCCTCTCCTAGCTGTTGAGCCTGAACCAGAACTTGAAAGCTTGAAGGCCTTCTATGACATCCCTTAATCCTCAACTCTGCAAAGAAATGCCTTCATTTCCAACTCAAAAATAGTGTCTCTTTTCTGGAAAATATAATCATTATAGGTAAGGAATGAGTGAGCAGTAACTCCTTTTACAAACATTAGGTAAAAAATACTACTCAGAGTCCTTCCTTTTCTGGAAAGGTAATAGCCTCAAACTGCTTGTCCATTCACTCAAGAATCTTCTTGTTCCATGTCATGTCTCGGGGTTATTTCTGAGGCCACAGAAAGGTGAAAATCAGGGCAACATGGATGGATCTATCACTCTGCTTTGTGTGGAGACGATACCTAGTTCCTTGAGCAGAGGCTGTGGCTCACACACATCAAAATAGTGTTGTGTTGACTGACCAAACTGTACAGAGTGATGCTACTGAAGATGGGTTTGTTTGAAAATTTTAGTGTAATGACGCTTAGCTTTTGTTTAGTCATTCTTCTTACAAGCATGAATTAAGTTTTGGATTGATTTTACCATTCACAATGAGTAGATTTCTTTTAAACCAGAGATTCAATGGGAAATTATTTTTCACTGGAAAGGAAATACTTTCTTGGTCATGCTTGGGGACAGTTCCCATAGTGACATGTGATAAAGTGCGCTTCCTTTTGGCCTTTGAATCTCTATTTCTCCTGAGGAAAAACAAATATTTAAGTAAAGCTTTAAAAGAACCCACCAAGCTCTGGAGAATAGAGTTTACAGATGATGGAATCCAGGGGTTCAGGCTCTCCTGACCGTGGTTTCCGGCAGACACCTTCCCAAGGCAGTGATCTTCTCTGCCCTTTCTCATTAAGAGCTTCAGCCATCTTGGTCTCAGGGTCATTGGAATCACACGGTTAACCTGATTCTTTTTCATTTTCCAAAATATCATAAATAGTCCCCCCCCCCCGCCTCTCTCGTTTTAGAAAGGGAAAAAAAAAATGGCTTCAG
>NW_008343216.1:5826551-5849792 GCF_000622305.1 Nannospalax galili | reverse complement strand
CATTGGAATCACACGGTTAACCTTATTCTTTTTCATTTTCCAAAATATCAAAAATACCCCCCCCCCCCCGCCTCTGTCGTTTTAGAAAGGGAAAAAAAATCTGGCTTCAGTTGTTAATTTCCTCTGTGTTGTCAAGATTAGGCTAGTGATTCTGAGTAATTCTGGCTCATTTTCTCAAGGGACTAGGCCTGAAATAATCCAGTGTTTATTTTTATACAAATTCTCACAGTACTACAACATTGCAGTGACTTCCTGGGATGTTTCTAGTTTTTCACAGGCCAAGAGGCTGTTCTCAGAGGTACCTCCTTCATGTAAACCTAAAAATGGCACTTTCCCACATTATAGTTTATCAGGAAGTTTAAAGTTCAATAGTCTTCTCTTTTCTTTCTTGTCACAAGGAAAGGAAAAAATAAGGGGGCAGTTCCAGCTTTCAGCCGCTCATTCCATTGCAGGACTTTGAAACCTGGGAAAGAAGAGGGAGGCGGGAGTGTATCTTGGCTGGGAGATGGTTGGACTGGGAAACAGGACTCTCTGTCATTCCCTGTGTCACTCTCTAAGTGACCTTGACCTCTTCCCAGCATTCCTGACCCCACCTCTAAGTTTGGGGAAATGATGCTCGTCATGTAACTCTCAGAGTGCTCTCTCAAAGTCATGAGACTGCACTAAAAAATAGAAACTGTTTGCAGGGCTGGCTTCATCTCCATTGCTTGGTCTGAAACTGCCTTCTGGATTTTCTCCCACTACTCATTGCTAGGTACCCCTGCTTCTAGCCCTGATTGTGGATGCTTCCAAACAATGCCCAGCTCTCCATCCCTATGCTGCTTCTCCAGTGCCTAGCCTCCCTCTTTTCTCTCTCTCAAATCAACTGACTTTCACGTGATACTTTACTTAAATGTGTTATCATGCTAGAATGTTTGTAGGATTATTTGAATATTTTTTCTGTCCTTTACCTCTTCTTAACTCAGAGTAAGTAGATGGAAGCATTCAAATATCTGCTTGACTGATCTCTCCATCAGCTACTTAGGAGTTTAAGTTTGATTTTAACGCCATCATGATCCTTCATGGACACTCACACATTGTGAAGTTCAATACCAAAATGTGGTTATGGTATGTGCAGTCAAATGTAAAAAGTGGTCCCCCCAAAATCTGTTTGAAATGGCCTAGAGTGCTAAATTTGATGCTAGAAGGCAAAAATGGCTTAGCGTTGTCAGGTCCAGAGCTATATTTAAGTTTATTGTTTCATAACAAGTCTGGTCTATTTCAGTGTATTGTTCTTTGTACAAGGTCTCCCTGTAACCACGCATTAGAATAGGCTGCTGCCAGTGTTCTCAAAGTTTCGGAGATGGATTCTTGATTACTAGCTTCCTGCCCCAGGGATTCTTGCTGTTAGGATTGTCATTAAACAAAGCAGCCTCCCTGGCATTGTGTTCTGACAAACAATTTGCACCTTAGTAAGCTGATTAATGGAATGAGTTTGTTTTGATAATTGATCCTTGACTTGTGTTTTAAAAGACAGAAAAACTTTAAAGGACTTCTATATTTGTTACAGTTTTCCTGGAATTTCACGATAATGCAGAAATTCCATTAAACAAAAAAAGATCATCAAAGGTACAAACTTTCAGTTATAAGATGAGTAAGTTCTGGAGATCTGTGTACAGCGTGGTGGCTATAGTTAATGATAATATGTGAAACACTTGGAATTTGACAGGAGACTAGATCTTAATTGTTCTGCCCCCCAAAATGTTTACCAGAAGAGGTGATATGTTAATTTTAACTTGATTGTAGTAATCACAAAGTAATGTATATGAGTGTAAAAATTCATTGTCTACTTTAAATACATACAATTTTGGTTTGGCAATTATACCTCCTTGAAGCAATAAGGAAAGGAACATTAAGGAGCAAATTAAGAATGAAAAGCATTATTTCAATTATTATACATGTGAGTTAGTGTATAGACTGGTCAGAGTTAGAGATCAGAACTTGCAGTAAACAGCCTAGTTCCATACTATCCAGACTGAAAGTCACCCTCTTCCAACTCAAGGTGAGAGATGAAATCCTTGGTGCAGAGGTAATGGCCATCTGTAGCACTGCACAGGGAGCGAATTTTACACTGCGCTACTCTGTATGAAGACTGACATGTGAATCTGTGCTGATTAGCTGGATTTAAAAATGCTCCATATTGACAACTGCTCTTCACTTCATGCTCCATCCAAGTCAATAATTCTATCAATCATGCAGCATTTGGCAAGTAAAAAAATTTCCTAATAAACCTATTGGAATTGTGATAATTTGACAGCCATTCTCTTGTTTTCTAGTATTTAATTACATTTCAAGTTAGGGTTTTTTTTTTTTGTTGTTTATTTTTTAAGGGCTTAAGGGAGACTCATACAAATATTATCAACAGATGTCAAAGAATAGCAAATAACAAAGAAAAGCTAAAAACCAGAGCAGGGAGATTAGGAATAGTTTCCTATCAAAGTTAGCCCAGGGAGAGATTTTTGAGAGACTAGTCATTCTGATGGGCTAATGAAATCCTGTGTATAGTTGCTACTGGCAAATAACATTAAAATGTGTATTAGTGTAGCACAATCATTAAAAGGCAAGCAGATTTTCAAAGTCATTGGGGTTAAAAATTGTAACATCTGGGGCTGGAGAGATGGCTCAGTGGTTAAGAACACTGACTGTTCTTGCAAAAGACCGGGTTCGAATCCCAGCACCCACATGGCAGCTAACAACTGCCAGTAACTCCAGTACCAGGGAATCTGACAGCCTCTTCTGTCCTCTGCAGGCATTGCACAGCACAGGTGCACTTTACCTACATGCAGGCATAACACTCACACACACATAAAATAAAATAATAAATGAAATATTAAAAAAAATCGGTAGGATTAGAAGTCTGCAGTGATCAGTGAGCAGAGGATTCACATGGCTACATGTGACATACCTAACATGTAGCACACAAACACTGGCATCCAGTATTTATGAGCAGGTTTTCCATTTGTACAATAGGACGGTTTTATAAGGGGTGGAAAATACATGGTTCTGACATCTTGACCTCTTCAAATTCCCCCAGGACATGGCCAGAGATGGATTTTGATAGAGATAAATTCTCATCTTAAATTCTTTGTAAGCATTTTCCTTTTTGTTTAGGAGGCAGCCCTTTGGGCATTGCTGGAGAAAACAAAGTGAAAGAACGCATGTTTTTAACTAGTTAATGAAAACTGGGATAACAAAAGTGTTGCTTAAATATAGATTTTTTTTCCTCCTCTTATAATTTGTCTCATTAAAATGCTCTGTGTTCTGGCTTTCTTTGAAGGAAATATTGTTCTAAAAAATTCCAATGAGATATGCTAAAAATATCTGTCACAGAGATGTTAATTTTCCATTTAAATAATTAAATTTAAAATGATGATATTTCATGTTACTACTAATAATAAAAGCTCTAGTTTCTTTGAAGGCAAAACTGAGACCCAAGAGCATAAAACACCTGTTTAAACACACAAAGGTAATAACCAAGAAGGCTGGGTGGACCAGGTTAAGCTTCACCCCCTTCTAGTTCTCTTTCCATCATGCTGAGCCACCAAATTTGATCTGAGAACTCACTTTCTTTCCATTGCAGAGGGGAGCCTTGTTGAAGGTCTGCATAGAAACACTAGAGCAGTAATTTTGGATGACCCTAGCTGACATATTGGGGCCCAAGAAATCAGAGCTCAGATTTATTTGTAGGCCAAGTATGATTTCTATTAAATACAGTTTCATTCTCTATATATACAATATTGTGTAAGGTCTGTAAATCCATTATTAATTAGTACTTTATTTCTCTTTGTGTGGGGAGGTTGGGGGGTGTTTAAAGGATTCCCAAAGCATGACTCACTTTATATTAAATTATGAAATGAAAGTTTTCTTTTAAATCTCCCATTTTCCCATATAGTGTCTTTCCTCTCACCATGTATTAAGTGTCTTTCATCTGAGATCTACTACTCTATTATTTTCATTTGATTATGTCACTTCAAAACCTGGATAATATCAATCATTTTAAATTTATTGTGAATTTGAGTGAATAAGCTACTTTTTTTGAAATATTTTTATTTTGACATTTTCATTGTAGAATAAAAGGCCATATATCCAATTATAATAATGAATTCAGACATCAACTATGAGATAAAAAAATGTTTCATTTATGGGAAGGAATATATTCTGTTCTCTTGAAATCATAAAAAGTATATAATTGTCTATTTTACTTTCTACATACCTTAAGACTTTTTTGTATGTGCTATTTTGTCATTTGCCTCATAGAACAATAACCATTAGCCCTGGGTTCAGTCAGGTTCAGCTATGGAGATAAAGCCAGCTTTCCAAACACAATTTCTTTTCTTTTCTTTCTTTCTTTTTTTTTAACGCAGTCTCATGAATTTGAGAGAGTGTTCTGAAAGTTAACTTGATGAATTTTTACATTAGATTCAGCTTAATTCACAAACATTTCTTAGTCTCCTACCTTACAGGTCTGATGCTTAGCACCCTGAGGAAGATGTGGAGGAGAATAAAGGACTCTGGGTCAGCTGTGGTGTTCCACCATGTGTTCTTGAGTAAAATATGACCATCCTCATCACTTATAACAAAGCTTCTAAGTCTTTTCCTACCAGGTTTTACCAGTCACTATGGATTGATTTAATATTTCATTCTGTTTTAAACCCATTTACTGTTTCTATGGATGATATGATACAGTGGTTCTCAAATTCAAAATTATTTAGGACCAAAATAACTTTTGAGTGTTGTGAATAATATCAACATATACTGCATTAGCAATTATAGCTAAAAAGCTTAATACTATTTTTAAGTTATTTAAAATAACATTGCATTCATTATGTAAACACAAAATCACATAATATGTTTTATAAAATATACTTGTATTTTCCAGGGTGCTCATATTTAGTGAAAACATTGCAGTATTTTACATATTTTTGAATAGCTTTAATTTTGTTTAATAGAAAATAGATGGATCTACATATATGTTTTTGCATTCAAACAGTTCATCTATATTGTTTTGGTTATAAATATGAAAATAATATACTTTCATATGCAAAAATGGGTAGAAAAAGGAGGAATATTGTAATAACATTCCCAGATAATTATGGATATTCACTTTTGGTAGTACTCAAGACTTAATAAGTGGTTATAATTCCTGAAAGTTTATTTGCAAATCAGAATGCAAACATGCCAAGTATTTTTCATACTCTGTTATGTTAAGATCCATTGGTCCATCTTAGATTTAAACTTTTTTTGAAATCTATGCATGAGTATTTGCAATATCCACAAATAACATTCAGTAATACCACAATTAATTTACTGGAAAGTTTCTTAAGTTTTTGGGATCTGTTGTGATGAATAATACAGATTTTCCAAATTTTTTGTTTCTGAAAAAGAGGTAAAATTTTACCTCTAGATAAAAAGATACCAACCAGGTATTTTGCCTCAAGTGACAGGGTCATTTCTGTCATTTTCAATAAAATATGCCCCAAATGAGCAAATATGAGCACCCTGTTTCTGTTTTTTGAAGTGAAAATATTACATCCCATGCAGGGAAGTTCATGATGGAAACTTGGGCAATCCTATCATACTTTCTGGTTTGTTTTTGTGACTTGACACTAAGTGGAGTCACCTGGAAAGTAGGAATTTCTTCCATCATTGGCTTGTGGACCTGCTTAATTGCTGATTGATGTAGGAGAGCTGAGCCTACCATGAGCAGTGCCATCCCTAGGCAGGAGGTCCTGGACTGTCTAGGAAAGGTACCTGAGTAAGTCAGGGGAGGTAAGCCAACAGTCAGAGCTCCTCCTTGGTTTCTGCTTCAGTTCCTGCATTCCGCGTTCTTGCCTTGAGTTCCCCTGTTGGCTTCCCTCAGTGGTAGACTGTAACCTGTAAGGCAAATAAATCTTTCCTCCCCAAGTTGCTTTTGCTCATAGTGTTTATCACAAAAACAGAAAGCAAACTGGAATGCTTTTCCTCAAGACAACTGTCACTCTTCAATATACATGAAAGCTTGTTTGTTTGCTTGTTTTTTGACAGGTTCTCCCTAGTTCCAACCCACCCAGCCCACCTGGAACTCACTATGTAGATCAGGCTGGCCTTGACCTTACAGAGACCTGCCTGCCTCTGCCTCTCTAGGGCTGGGATTAAAAATGTGTACCACTACACCTGGCAGGAAAACTTTTGATGTATTTTCTACTTATTCACCAGTGCATAACGTTAAAAATTTGTATATTCAAAGTTGAAGTGGAATGAAACAGGCTTTTAACTTAAATATATTTTTTGTAATGACAGTGTGGCATTGAAGAATATAATGACTACTTGAGTAGTTTGGTGACATAACTATCTTCATTCACAGTTACCAAATTTTATTCCTCATGTTTTTGCATCATTAATGAAATATCAATAGAATTAATTATGAAAATTTCTTATAACAGAAAACTATAAACCTTGTGAACATAAAACCTTATGAATCAAATGAAATGGTCTTAAATATCCCCAGGGTTCTGTAGCCTACTCACAAAAATTGTTGCTAAACTGGAAAGTTTAGCATGTTAGAATACAATCTAGTCTTATACTTAATAGTTTTGTAATTATAAAAAAGACTTCCTTTTCTGAGCCTAAAATTATATACAGAATGAAGAAAAGGGAAATCTCTAGTTTTTAAATTCTGCCAATTTCTGGTTCTCTTTTATCTGTGCCTGTAAATTGCTATTTCATGAATGGGTAGAACAATTCCAAATTGTGAACATGGTCATTTTCCCACTGACATAGCATAGTGTGTGTGTCAACTAAAGTTGTAAGAATGCTGAGGTTCCACTTTTTTTTTTTTTTTTTACTACTCTGCTATTTGGAAATAGAAATGCTATTTCGTTATGATTGCTTTTTATAAATTTGAGCTAAATATCAAACATTATATAATTATTGATTTTTGCTTTGATACTTTTATGTTATTTTAATCTTTGTATAAAAGTCTCAGGCTAACAATAACCATAAGTACCATTTATTAAACAATATGCTAAGCACTATGTAAACTTTTATGGTCATTTTCATATTTAACTTTCTAAAGCAATCAAAACAAATTTAATTGTATGATTTTCTTGAAACCATGGGAAGTGAATTGCTAAGAATGGGCAAAAATGTAACTTACCTTTTGAAACTGTAAAATACAAAGTGTATAATCCTAATATGGACTCAGTGCCATTTTCTTATCTATTTTCTATGACTTGAATGACTATAAATGTTCACTATATGTGTGTGTGTGTGTGTGTGTGTGTGTAAATAACACACATAAATGTGAATGCGTTTCATCTAAGTCAGGTATCGTTGAGATAATTTCCTTATAGGAACAGGCATGATCCTTAAGGTGTGATTAGATCAAAATCAAGCTCATGCGAACCACTGCTAATGAATTCTACTCTTCAAATAGTAGAACTCAAGATACTGTTCATATAAAGATCCTGATAAACAAATTTGGAAGTAGTTAAACAGCAGAAGTATGCTTCACTTCTAGTGTGTGTAGTTGTATTTATTGTAGGGCATGATCTTTTTTCCTAGTGCCTGAGGAAACTGACATCTGTACTTAATGACCTTCTGTTTGTTTGCAACCCATGAAAGAGAAGACCCTAATGAATCTATGAGAATATTTGGCTTTCGAGCTTGGTTCTCAACACTCAGAACAATCACTCCAGGAAAGGACACACAAATTTGTGCTGCTTTGAAAGACTGGTAACAAAACTTGTTGCTCTTTGAATGCACACACACTTAACTTTAGATTGATGAAAATGAATTTTTTCTTATATTTCACTAGAATTGCTGAACAAAGTTCAGAATCTTAGCATTATCTTGCATCAATTGGCATAATCTAAACCTAAATCTTGATCTTGTTTTGTGTGTGTGTGCGTGTGCATGTGCGTGTGTGTGTGTGTGTGTGTGTGTGTGTTGAATTCTGAGATAAAGATTTAGAAAGAGCATAGTAACTACAGTGATATGTCTGAGACCGATTAAGGTGTGATTAGATCAAAATCAAGCTCATGCGAACCACTGCTAATGAATTCTACTCTTCTATCTGTAAGAGTTGGCTAATGCTCAGTTTAAAAGCTTTGTAGTAGGAACATTTCAAAATGTAGTTTTGTGCTGATGCTAAACTTTAATAACTAAGTCTTCTTTCCATGTTTTTTAAAAGGCTGACAATAATGGCTCAGTAATTACTGAACTAATGTTATCAATTCCAACAGATATCACATTTATTAAACAGAAAATGCTATGTTGCTGTTCATCAGTTAGAAATGTGTGTAATTGAAATATGAAAATGAAGTCTATTGGAGTATGTGATTCATCATGAATTCTGCAAGCCCTACACTAACTCTCCTTTTCCTAATTAAACTGTCAAATTGAAATCTTATAATTAATGCAACCACATCCCTTACACTAGGTTTTCCACATGCATGTAAAGCTCAATTCAGCAGAAACTTTGCAAGAGCCCTCTCTAAGAAGAATACAGTTCTTTACTCCTCTGATCTCTTGAGCAGAATTCCTGCCCCCTCCACAGAATACTGTGTGGCACGAGATTTCTGTTTTTTGCAAGATTAAGAGTGGAGTGGACTGGCATGTTTGTCAGGGGAGCTGGTAATCCCTGCTTTGAGTTTTTCTGGGAGAAGCAGTAAAGAGGATACTGAGAGCTAGAATCAGGTCTTCTGTATTCCTGCAGCATTGTGTAGTTCAACACTATTACTTGGTTATTTATTTTGTTGCTAAGACTTAAATCTTAAGGTGGAATTTTCTTAAAGTTTTGAGTGTATAGATTTTTTCACCTCTGTTCTATAACACTTGATAGTCGAAAGTGACTGACAGGAATTGAGTTTGTATTAAGGGTACACCATATATGTGTAACCACACACTGGCCAATGTGCCAACTGAACTCTGTGAGGAGATGCCTCAGAAAGAACTTGTTTCTCTATTTTTCTGTCCAATATATTGGGTGGTAAAATTTCGTCACTTGCCTTAACTAGTTGTTGCAGCCTGAACTGTTATCTTAGGGAGGATTATGAATTTATCTTTGATTAAAATAGTGTTGGGCTCAGTTAGTGCCTGACATAGCGAGGCAATGGCCAGTATCAGCAAAGTACTTCTTCATTTCATTCGTAGACTTATTTGGCCTTCATTCATGCCTTTTGTCAGATGTATCTTCATTGTCTATGATGTCTGTAGTTATTTGGGTTTGTCATTTTCTATCCCTAGCAAAACAAGCTAGCTCTAAAGTTTCCTAATAAATATAAAGCAGGTTTTCTATGCAGTTTCTGAATTTAATACTCTGTGATTTTTGGAACATGCAGAACCTTAATTTTCAAAACATTTTAATCATTGATTTCAGCTTTTATATAGAGGCAATTTTCATCATGTTGTGGTCCAGTTGAATGCGTAAACCCTAATTATGTAAAATTTTAATTCTTAATATGGTCAATCTGTATGCACGATTGTATTTACTCTCCTACCTAAATATAGGTAGCGAATATGCCAGTCATTTGTACTTGTGAGTCTACCATTTTGGGTGAGGTTACATTTGGAGAGCCATAAAGTATCAATTCTTGTAAGTGCAATCACTGTATCACACCATATGGGTTTCTAGAGCTCTGCAGGGTCTGGATGAATGGCTCTGATGGTGGGTATCCAGTTAAAGAGGTTTTCTCTCTTTTCTTATAATGTTTTTATACTAGAAATATTTTTTTGTAATTTTTAATGATAAATATTTTGCACAACATATCATTTTACTTATAAACACATATAAGCTTCATAGCAACTGGGACATTTCTCCTTTGTATGACCCCTGAAGACATTCCTAAACTTCTTACCTGTGAACATACCAGCCCCAAGATTTCTAGTAATTACCAATAGGTTTAAATTTTCATGGCTCTGACTTCTTGTTTCTTTTTCTTTCTCCCTATTTTGCTGTGTTATAGCTGTTTCTCTCTCTGCTCTATCTTTAAACCAGTTAACCCTTTATCTTAATTCTTCATACACATGCACACACACACACAGAGGGAGAGAGACAGAGACAGAGTTAGAGAGAAAGAGATTTTGAATACACAGATTTCTTTGAAAGTTTGAGAAGATGGAGTATTTAAAGCCATAGTAGCACAAGCAATTGAAGACAGAGTTACTCAAGGTTGGCTTTGGTTGTCAAAATGACACACGTGGAAAGAGGGCACATCACTGGGGAATTTCCCCTATTAGATTGGGTTGTGGGCATGTTTGTGAAGGATTTTCTTGATTTTTGAGTGATAATGTGAGGGCCCAGTCCACTGTGGGTTGGTGCCACCCCTGGCCAGTGGTCCTGAGTTGTACAGGAAAGCAGTCTGGGCACAGGCCAGAGGAACAAGCCAGTTCCTCTGCATTTCTTCATGGTCTGTGCCTCAATTTCGACTTCCAGGTTCCTGCCCTGAGTTTCTGCCTTACTTCCTTCAGAGATGGACTGCCACTTCCGAAGTGTAAGCTACAAAGAAAACCTCTCCTCCCTCAGTTGTTTTTGGTCAGAGTGTTTTATCCTGGCAATAAAGAGCAAACTAAAACAGACCTGCAGCCATTTCTGAAAGTTGCTCAACTATTCTATTCTTTTTTCTCTCTGGAGTAAAACTCTCATAGTTAAGAGGAAAATCTTTTGGCTTTAATATGTAAAACAATTTAATTTTCTTTAGCTCTTTCTCTGACACAGAGAACTAAGTCTTTCTCTGCATATGAAAAGATATAGTCATGCACCATGTTGTGCCACTCTCTGCTGAACCAGCAGTTTACTCTCCTGGCTTCATTTTCCTTTTTCCCTCACACAGTGCAAAGACTTGGTTTAGGGTTTCATACTTCTGTTTATCAATATGTATACCTACACAACACCGACAGATATACATAGGCCTGGCTTTGTGTCTGTGTTTCTGTGTGCACGTGTCTGAAAGGATATTTTTTCTTTAATCATTCCCATGCTGATCACCATGTAGTTTCACCCCTAGGAATAACATTATATTTTTATTATATATTTATTAACTAAGATTTTCTTAACTATTGACTCAGAGAAGTACAGTTGATGTTTTTATAATTTTATATTCCTTATTTTTCTGTGTGTGTGCACCCATGTGTGCCATGAAACATGTATGGAGATCAGAGGACAGCTTGCAAGACTTGTTCCCTCTTTCTACTACATGGATCTTGGGGATCAAACTCAAGTCATCTGACTTGGGAGCAAGAACTTTTGCCCATTGAGTCATCTTGTTGGCCCTTTAGTTAAATTTTTGATAGACAATATTATTCTGATCTTCATGTAGGCAGTTAGAACTATAACTTCCCTCTAGGGACTGCTTTCAATGTGTCCCATAGGTATTGTTGTGCTGTAGTGTCCTTTTCATTTAGTTCCAGGAATACTTTTATTTCTTTCTTAATTTCTCCTCTGACCCATTCATCATTCAGGTTTGTGTTGTTCAATTTCCATGAGTTCATGTAGTTACTATGGTTTCTTCCAGTGTTGATTTTGAGCTTTATTGCATTGTGGTCTGACAGATTACATGGAATTATTTCAATTTTTTGTATTTGTTGAGGTTTGTTTTATGACCCAGTATATGGTCAATTTTGGAGAAAGTTGCATGGGGCACTGAATAGAAAGTATATTCTTTGGTGCTTGTTTAGAATATTTGGTAGCTATCTGTTAGGTCCATTTAATATATGATATTGTTTAATTCAGATGTGTCTCTGTTAATTCTCTGTCCTGTTAACCTGTCTAATGGAGACAATGGGGCATTGAAGTCGCCCAC
The DNA here is from genome assembly GCF_000622305.1 of Nannospalax galili. Taxonomy (NCBI): domain Eukaryota; kingdom Metazoa; phylum Chordata; class Mammalia; order Rodentia; family Spalacidae; genus Nannospalax; species Nannospalax galili. Next base: position 5,837,973 of record NW_008343216.1, on the reverse strand, counting down.
TATTATTTTGTTGAGATTAATCTGGGTCTTAAAGTCCTGTAGTACTGTTTTTATGAAGTTGGGGACACTGATGTTTGCTGAATATATGTTCATGATTGTAATACCTTCTTGGTTTATTGTTCCTTTGATCAGAATGAAGTGACCCTCTTTATCTCTTCTGATTAGATTTAGTTCAAAGTCTGTTTTATCAGATATTAGAATTGAAATGCCTGCATTTTTCTTAGTACCATTTGCTTGGTATATTTTTTTCCATCCTTTCACCTTATGGTAGTGCCTGTTCTTGAAAGTGAGACGAGTTTCTTGCAGACAACAAAAAGATGGGTTTTGTTTCTTAATCCATTCAACTAGTCTGTGTCTTTTGACTGGGGACTTCAGTCCATTGATACTTAAAGTTATTAATGAAAGATGTATATTGAATCCTGTCATGTTTTTTTCCTTCTGTTCACCTTCTTGATATAGATGTGCATTTCCACAGTTGTACCTTCACTGAGTTTCTTTCTGTAACCTCTTTGGTATAGTCCTTCCTTTCTTCAGCTCTTTGCATTCATTCAAGAACTCTGACGTGTTGGTTTTGTGGACATGAATTCTTTCAGCCTATTTATGTCATGGAAGATTTTTCTTTCCCCTTTGACTATAATAGACAATTTGTCTAGGTAAAGTAATCTTGGTTGGCATCTGTGGTCATTTAGAACTGGGACTACTTTGGTCCAGGTTCTTCTTGTTTTCATAGTTTGCACTGAAAAGTCAGCTGTAATCCTGATGGGTTTTCCTTTATATGTAACTTCTTGTTTTTCTTTTGCAGCTTTCAGTATTGTCTCTTTGTTCTGTATGTTTAGTGTTTTTACTATGATGTGCATGGAGAATTTCTTTTCTGATCCTGTCTGTTTGGTGTTCTGTATGCTTCTTGTATTTGTATGGGCACATCTTTCTTTAACTTTGGAAAGGAGGCTAGAGAGATGGTTCAGTGGTTAATAACACTTACTTCTCTCATAGAGGACCTCGGTTCGATTCCTAACACCCACATGGCGGCTAACAACTATCCATAACTCCAGTTCCAGAGGATCCAGCACCATCTTCTGATCCCCATGGGCACTGCATGATATGAGTGCACTTATATGCATGCAGGCAATACACTCATACACATAAAATAAAAAATAATAAAATATTTTAAAATACCCTGGAAAAAGCAACAAGGGAGAAAGGGTTGTTCGGGCTTGTAACTTGAACTCAAAGTACAGCAGCAGGACTTGAGGTAGCTGCTCACATGGCATCCACAGTCAAGAAGCAGAACACAATGAATGTTTATGCTCAGCCCACTTTCTGCTTTTTACACAGTCCAGGATCACAGCCCAATGAATGGTGTCTTCCCACCTCACTTAACCTAAGCAAGACAGTTTCCTCCCTCATACTACCAGAGGCTAGTGTCTCAGTGATTTTAGACCTCATCAAATTGACAGTTGAAATTAACCGTCACACAGGGGCTCTTGCTAGTCTAGCTAGCCAGCTTACCCTGGGGATGTCCTGTCTCTGCCTCCTGAGTGCTGGGATTATAGACCTGCTCACTGTTTAGGTCCTCACACTTGTGAAACAAGTGCTTTCTCCACTGAATCATTTTCTTAACCCTTAAAATGTATTCTTTCATTTTTTTTTGTGATTTTTTTTAAACTTTGAAAAATATTTTATTTATTATTTTTATTTAATGTGTATTAGTGTATTGCCTGCATGTAAGTGCACCCGTGTCATGCAAGGCCCACAGAGGACAGAAGAGGGCATCAGATTCTCCTTGGACTGGAGTTAAGGACAGTTCTTAGCTGCCATGTGGGTGCTGGGAATTGAACCCGGGTCCTCTGCAAGGGCATCCAGTGCTCTTAACCTCTGAGCCGTCTCTCCACTCTCCATTTTTAAACTTTTAAGAAATTGGTTTCATTCATGTGAGTCTTTAATAAAATCAAATTTACTTTTCTAAATGTTGTGAGGTAAGGGTCCAGTCTTTTCACCCATTTTCACATGACTGCTCAGTTATCTGAACACGGTTTGAGGAAGCATATCAAAGTTACAATTGTTTTGAAATGTCATATTTATATTTTCCATATACTAATTCATAAACAAAGGACTAAATTCTACAACTTTTAAAATATGTTCCTTATGGTCATTCCTTATCATATTCCACTTTCAGTTGATTTCTGGGCTTCTCCCTATTTTATGTCTACTTGCATACTTTTTCATGCTATTTTATGAAAGTGGACCCATATATGATTTATTTACTGACTTTTCATTTACCATAACAGGAACTTTTTTTTTTTTTTAATTAAGGTTTGGTTTTGTTTCCCAGGCTGCTTTTGAACTTTTGGGTTGAGCATCCTTTTGCCTCAGGCTTTCAATAGGTAGAACTATAGTCTTGTGATTTGAAAGCCCATCTGAAACACTTTTTAATGAGATGAACAGTCCTGGTATCATGTTAATGCTCTCCTATTGACATACTGAGATTGCTTAATGTGAGTATTTGTCATTTGCACTCACTTAATTTTAAAACTGTAAACAGCACTGCAATGAATCTTTTAATTGAACTTGGCACCCACATTACTATTCTACCCTTTGTATATTCGTCAGAAAGAATTGTTAGGAAAATCTTATATATTTTAAGAAGTTGATGTTCTGCTGTATTATTCTGAAAAAGCCTAATTAGAATGGCACTTAATATCTTTATACAGGATTAATATTGCCTTTTAGCCTCTTATGTATTCATGGAAATTGCTTTCATTTGACTCTACTCCTGAGTAATCATCTAATCTAATCTAATCTAATCTAATCTAATCTAATCCTGACTGGGCATTGCACTGAGAGCCAAGCAAGGGGTGCAGGAAAACAGACCTGGATACTGAGCATCTCTGAAGTTCACACTGAGCTGTTCTGTGCCCCCATGTGATAGTCCATCGACTATTTAAATGGTTTGTCTTGAAAATACTTGCCAACTGGTGGCCAGTGGTTGAATGATGTTAGATGAGACGTGAATGGCTATGGGAAGGGATGAATAATCATTTTATCAATAACATAATAATGTGCTCTCACAAATGAACATGCTACCTATGTGATGAATTTTTTTCCCTGTTTGTAGTCTATTCTGGCTTAGTCTAAGAAAGAGTAGTTTAAAGAGTACCAATGCAGCCTTAAGAAATAGATTCTGGTCTTGGCTCTGCCATTTACTATATATATCAACTCAAATATTTTTTTGGGGGGGTGGGGGAGCCGTCTCAGTTTCCTCAACTACCTGTGAGATGTAAGTAAAGTAATTCATATAAGCACGTTAGAAAATACTTGACTTAGAATAAATATTCAATAGGTTAAATTAATATTATGAGCTAATGTTAAAGTAGATATTCATATATTAGGCTGTGAGTGACATATACCTATACTTTCAACACTTGGAAGGCAGGAGAATCATGAGTTCAACAGGAAGATGGAAAGGAAGCAGGGAGGTAAAGGGAAAGAAAGAGCCTGAGAATGAGGTATAGTAGGAAAAAGATGTTACCAAGCGGGGGATAGGTAATATTGGGGTATTCAACTGGGAAGGGAGGAGAGAAGGACATACAAAGAGCCATGGAGGTAAAGAGGAAGAAGGAGATCAAGAAAGAGGGGATAATAGGAGACAGGTATTATCAAGGGGAAAATGGGGGCACTTAGAGAGAGAGGAGGGAGGTTAGGGAGCAAGAGAGGAGATATAAATAAAGCTTAGGTGGCACAGAAAGACAGAGGGAAATGTGTTAATTCAACCCCTGCCCCCCCAAAATACACATACAAGATGTAAACATGAGTACATGAGAAAATGTGAAGGCTATATAACAAGGAACACAGTGACAGACAGGAGAAACCTCCCCTTGAACTGTTGGTTACAGTAGTCCAAAAGACCTCCAAAATAACACAGGCTATTGCCATAGCCATTGATAACCTCCCAGAACTTGAAGGTAAGACACTATTGCTGAAGACGGCTTGGAACAATGGTGCTGGGACTAACCTGGAAGACTTCTCTCTGAAGACTAGCTCTCATAGTTCTAGAGGATGCTATGCAAGTTCCTAAGGGAGAAAATTAACTCAGTTCCTTAGCCTAATAATCACAAAGACTGGCACAGCAAACTATCTCTATTGGTGCAGTAGTGGCACTGTAATCTAGGTGGTAATCAACAACTGTCTAACTGTACTTAAAGCCCTCTCAATGGGAGTGAGCCCATGGGTGACACTGTAAACACAGCCAAATACACATGGCTGGCGAGGTCATAGATCCTAGAGAAAACTGTATCTCTGGCATATCTCTAGACAAAGGAAATTTTTTACTGTATGCTAAGTACGGACCCTTATATTTATAGACAAGTATACCATACATCACTCATCAAAGAAGCCTCATTTTGCAATAGAAGCTATTAAAGAGTTCCACAACTGATCATACACAGAGAATATATATCTGAGAGATGCCCAGCTTTAAGTGACACATGTACAGTGGAACCTCTACACCTAAGGCTCATGGAACATAGCAGAACAGGGGGTAGAGAGAATACTAATACATCCCTCAACTCTCACCAGCAAAGCTTCCTCATACAGCAAAGTGCGTTGCACACAGGCCACAATGGGCTAAGTTTTAGAGAACGAGAGACTGCAGAATATGTGTCCCTGGATAGGAGTTCTATATTAAACCTCACCCACCCACTGCTCAGGGACCACTATGGAAGAGAGGGCGCAGAAAGATAGTAAGAGCCCGGGCTGGTGCACAAACATAAGGAAACAGAGGCTTTCAGGCCACTGGGAACTTGCTTATATGAACTTGCAGCAATGGTAATAGCATGCACATGACTCATGCTGATTCAATCAGAAAAAAAAAAAAAAATCTAACAGTAAGGGAAATGGGAAGCAGGACCCAACCTAGCCTAGGAACTACTGACAACTGATTACTGCTAGGTGAGAGAGAGTGGATCTTCTCTAAGGGAGTGACCTTAGATAGACTAGACACCAGTGGATGAACTTACACCAAGGGACATCTGGGTGCAAACGCATAATTGGATAGGGCTTAACATATATGACAGACTGCATGAAATGTGATGGGGGGGATGCTATGGGTGAGTGTGGATAGCGAAGGGGTTCTAAATTTGATTAAGCTCTATTATATGAAATGCACAAAAACTCAAAACAAATTTAAAAATTTTTTCACAGACTAACTTGGAAAAGTAATCTTTGTACTAGTGTAGGGCTTTGAGTTTGGAAGTTTATCTTCTGTTATCTTTCTCTGAGTTCTCCTGAGGAAGCCAAGTAAGAGAGGAGGGGGAAGAAGAAAGCAGCTACTACCAAAGCATGATGTACTGTTTCTATTTGGATGTTGCTTATTAAACTGAGATGCTCATTTGAAAAATTAGATACAAAATATGGATTGGGGAGAATTTAGTAGAAAAGAGCAAAGCATGAATTTGTATATATTTGCATTTTGTGTATTTGCATATCAATTTATGCTAGCTTTACATGTTTAAACCCATTCATTAGCCATCTAAGGTCACGTGGAATCCTCTCCTATCATCATGTCCCATACAAGTTACTTTCCATGTATTCAAAATAAATGTTTTCAACTCTTTCTTGTTGTAAGTCTGGCCATATCTGCCCCAGAATCCTTTTAGGAGCCCACTCTATTGTGGCCAATCAAGTCTTAGGTTCACTCTTATTATGTCTAGCTTGAATTTAGAACTGTTTCTTTTTCCCATTCATGGGCAGATAAAAGCTTGACATTTTCATGATAAAAATGTCTTCAGAATGTGAAGACAATAATTAACTAATCTCCTAGGTCTCCATTTTGTAAGTGAAAAAAAAATCTCAATCCCTTTAACCTTTCCTTTCAGCTCATCTTTTAAAGAACTGGTTTAAAGTGCTTTCAGACTTTGTGTCTTCCTCTTGAACTTTCACCTCTTGAACTTGACATTTCTATAGAAAAGGGTGAAATTTTCTTCCTTTAGGCCACAACATGATTTATTATAATACTTAACAGTAGTATCATGATTACATGTATCATTATAAATTCAAGGGTGTCTGAGCAGCAATTGTATATGTATGTAATACACTTTATACATACACATTTTTTGCTGTGCATCAGACACTAGGCTATATGATAGAAGAGCAATGTTCACTAAGATGTAAACAGCCTTTACCCTCATGAAGTTTACATTCTAGTGAGGGGAAGCAATAAAATGTTGAAGAAAAAATATGACTGTAGATAGTGATTAATGGTCCAAAATACAGAGTGTAATAACAGAAAGTAGAAGGAGGAAGGCCAGGCCTATTTTAAAGAGCGTGTTTAGATAGATGAGGAATGAATGAGATTTTATAGGTAGAAAATTTTAAGGAATTAGCTCCTTAGTGCCTGAGGAGAGCACTTTAGGCAGAAGAAAGGAGGGAGGAGTTTGTAGATGTGGAAGGGCTCATCAGGTTTCAGGTCAAGAAGATTCAATAGAAACGAAGGTGTGCAGCTTGGAGACAGACGGAGAAGTGACAGGGGCCAGGTAATAATGGACATGATGGACTGAGTCCAGTAGCATTCCAAGTATGACCTGAAACCCCGGGATAAATGTGAGCTAGGCAGTTGTGACAGGGTTTTATAAAGTCCCTGTGGCTTCTGTGGAAATGGACTACTGGGAGTGGTAGAAGCAAGGAAATGCTCAGTTTCTGTGATGCTCCACAAATATCCTTTAAACTTAGTTTGGCTCTTCTCCCCTCTCCTGCCAAACCACAGGAGTCCTAACTGGTCATCCCTGTAGGAGGCTCTGGTGTAGCTCTTGGAAAATGTGCCTTTGTATCTTAATGTACAACACTCTCATTGGTCAGCTGCAAAATTCAGGGTGGGATCCAGGAACACTTTAACATGCTCAGATAAGGCATTCATTCCAACTGAAAGACAAACCTTGTGCCAAATGAGGGTTGAAAAAATGCAGTAGGCATGGAGGTTGAATCAAAGCTGTTGGAAACTATGGCCTAGCTACTTGAGGAAGCAAAAAGACACATATATAGTAAATACATGCTGATTATGTGAGTTTTAGTTTTTAAAAATATGACTGTTGTGGGGGCTAGAAAATAGCTCAGTGGTTAAGAGAACTGACTGCTCTTGCAGAGGACTGGGGTTTGATTCCCAGCACCCACATGGTGGCTAACAACCTCCAGTAACTCCAGCTCCAGGGGATCTGAGGCCTTCTTCTGACCTCTGAGGGCACTGTACAACACGGGTGTACCTACCCACAGGCGAGCAATACACTCATACACATAAAAATAATAATAATAATAAAGGCTGTTTTGATCTTGATATATTTGTTCTTTGCAGTATCCAAATCTTACTCTTCAATTTTGAGTCAGTGTTAAAAACATGCGATAAACCTTCAGCACATACTGAAATCTTGTATTTTAAAATGCTTTTTATTTCTAGACTTCCACTGAAAAACAAACAGTGGCATACATTATTAGTACATTAAACATATTGAAGTTACAATTTTCACTACACACATAAATGCATACTATTGTTATATACATCAACATGAAATTACCATTGACTGCCTAGATATAAAACTTCCATATATAATAGTTTCCTCTTTATGTTAAAACACATTCTGAGTTCAAACACTGGTTTACAAATGTGCTTTTTTTTTTTTTTTAAGGTATTTGCAAAGGTGGAAAGTTTCTGGACTTTGAGCTCTGTATAGAAAAATCCTGAGGTAAAGTCAAAGAACTCTGTTAGGTGTACTAGATTTGGCGAAACAAATGATTAATTTTTTTCTAGTAAGAAATGAATACTTCCCCTGCTTTCACTTAAAAATTTGCTTGTATTTTTATTTATGTGTATGTGCATGCAAGTGATTGTAGAGGCCCGAAAAAGGCATCAGATCCCTTGGAGCTGGAGTACCAGTGATTGTGGGCTGCCCAATATGGGTGCTGGGACCCAAATGTGGGTCCTCTGGAAGAGCAGCCAGTGTTCTTAAGGGCTGAGCCATCTTTCCAGCCCCATCTCTGCTTTTACTTGAAACTGGCTCATTTGCTATTTGCTATTTACTGGGACTTTAGGAGTTTTTCTTTTTAAACCTTTTAAACAAGTTGACTTTGTGTTCAGTTACGGGCTAAAATTTAAGCTGTTTTTTGAGAGGTAAAAATTTTGAGGAGTAAAAATAACCACAGCAGAAGAAGAGTGATTCATTTCTCACTTTGCTCGAGTGTAGCAGGTGAAAAAGCAAGAGGATGACCGTTCTTTAATCACTGAAAGGCTTTGGAGGTGACGCTGCTCAGGTCTGAGATGCCTCATGCTGTTTCCTTCTTCCATAAAGTGTCACTCTGGTTAGCATGACTCAAGGAGCCCTCCTGGGCATATTCTCATGATGTACTTGTCATTCTTAAATAAAGGAAGCACACATTTTCCTGAGTTGTAGCCTTCGTTGAGCAATGGGACCTTATTCTTCCCCAATCCTCTAGTGCCTAAATTCACAGGCTTTCGCATCCTCGGATAGAATGAGGCTTTTGCTGACTAAGCCCTCCTGTACATACGACTACAATTATGTGGATTAAATGGCAATGTAGTTGCATGATAAGTTTACTTGGCTGAGGAGGAAATGTGACTTATAGAGAACTGTGATTTCCCAAAGGGCTAACACAGCACAGGAAGCATTTGAATCCTGGAAACAGAGGGGAGGTGTGTTATTCTTCAATTCCTCTGACAGTGGCCACTCCCCAATAAATAAGAGTGCTTTGAGCTATACTCTTCATCAAGACACTGCTGCTCTTGTTGAAGTTTGAATTAAGCTATTGTTTCATTCCTCAGTGGATGCTAAATAGCCACTTCTGTAGCTTTAGGAACACAAACATTGCCTTGCATCCATCACATTGTTCTTTCTCTTTTGTGCAAGGTCAACGTTCAGGTATATCTTTTCATAAAATGAAAGTGTGACATGCCATAAAATGCTGTGTTAGTGACTACTGAAAGATACCAGTCCCAATGAGGCCCCAGGCAGGGCTATTATTTCAGAAGCAAGCTGCACACACATTTTCTTCTCTCAGCTTGAAAGAGTGACAGTAAGCCAGCCCTACTCTTGGGGCACAAGCCTCTTTAGCACCAGCTTTAACACTGAGTGTGCACCAAAAACGTGGTGCAACACGCCATCAGACAGATGCAGAATCTCTATCCAATACGACTTTTCTTATACATCACCTCTTCTCCAAGAATGGTCGGTAAAAATATTTTTGGGGAGGAACCTTCCTTAGACTTTTATAGCTGAGCTGCCAGATCCAAGAGGTCTGATGAAGAAGCTCTGGAAAAAGTCAGAGATTAAATTTTAAATGCTAATTTCTGGCAATAGTTAACTACAAGCAAATGTTTTCACTTACATGGTTTTACAACTCTATTATCTTGTCTTTGGCCTAGGATAAATGAAAATCTTATTTCTACACCACTAACACTAAAGTATAAATAATATCAGCTACATTAATTCAGGATATAATTATCTGAAATACATCTCTAATGAAACTCAAAATCAATGCTTCATAGGAAAATTCTCCTGCATTGTAAATTATACTAACTAATTATGATCCTATAGGAACTTCAAAAATAAACTTGATAAGACAAGGGTTTTTGATAGATATATTTTGATGAATCTTGTCCAAATATCTATTTCATTAAGACAAAAAGTCTAAGGAAAAGCAATGGTTGATACTTTATCTTTAAAAGTTTTTCTATGCTAATAAAAGAACTTTTACTTTCTTTGAAAATCCACGCTTTTACACAATTAGCAGTTTTAGAATTAATCTTTGTTTTTCATTTTCTCTAAGTCAAAACACCATATGAGGTGTGCTTTCACAAGAAAAGAAAATGAAAGGAAGGAAACAAAAAGACAATAATTTCCTCCTTCAGCACATTCTCATTTTACTAAAACATTTGTGGAAGTGAGAATGTGTCTGTGTTTGGAGCATCAAACTCTAGTCATGATGGCTTTGTGCAGTAGGAACCTCCAAAGCCTGCTTTCAGTTCTAGCAGCTCAGATGGAAGACCAAAAGTCTTTGCTCTCTTGGCTCCACAGCAGGACTGTAGCCCTCAGCCAACCCACACTACAGCAGCCTTCACTCCAAGCCCAGTTGCAGTGCCAACCTCAGAGATCACCAGGGTTCCACAGTACAATTGCAGTGATTGTGCTATAATTTAAATAGTATTTTGGGCATATTTTCACATGTCCTCTCTCCCGTCCCTTCCTTTATTTTGCCTCCCATTCTCTCTCTCTCTCTCTCTCTCTCTCTCTCTCTCTCTCTCTCTGAGGAACTTTCTGTTAAGCCTTTTTGGAAATGCTCTACTTTGAATGAGCTCAGGAACTGTTCAAAACAGAGCCTAACATTTTGTGAACAATGACCCTAACATATTAAAAGACCCTGAAAAAGAATCCTGGAAACATTTTGAGAATGTTCCCCTCCAGCTGTCAGGCTTTGCCTTTGTCTCTGAAAAGATGGAATATACTGACTTCACTGTCATATTTTCTTTTCTCAGTTTTTGGCCACATTTTGTTCAACATTTTGCAGTTATTAGCATATTTATTAGAGAAAAACAGTGAAAGCAACAAACAAGTTTAATGTAAGTCATGTTTGTTAATTGACCATTATTTTGTAAAAAGGAGGTGAAGGAGGTTAAGAGCAATGTCAGACACAAATGTTTGGAGACATCAGATTTCATCATTTCATATTAGAGTTGACTGCACATGTGATCACATTAGAGGAAACTGCTGGTTTCTCTGACACTTGATACTGTGTTGATCCACCTTACTCAGCTGTACTGAATGTCTTCTCTAGAATTTCCTTCTACATAAATACCAACTAAAGCCCTCTGAATGCTTACCATGTTTGGTGACCTGTTCATCACCTAGACACCCCATAACCCATACTTCATTTTTCTGGATTCACAAGACAGTCCTAGCTAAATGACAGGCATCTCTCACAATGTGCATTTACAGAAGCTGAAGTCAAAGTTCCCTGTCCCTGACTGATGATAGGCACTCTTTTTTTTTTTAAATCATTTAAAAATTTTTTTAATAACTACCAGATTAGAAGAAACTTTTCACTACAGATTTAGCATATTCAGTAACACACTCCAGAGCAAGAGTACATCTCTTTCACAAGTGGGTGCGAGTTTCTAGGTTCACAGTTGAGTTAATACAGTTATACAATATTGAACTTAGTATAAGCCCTGTAAGACATAAAATTGAATGAGTTTTTAAAACCTTTATAAAAGATCTCCATTTCATTTTGTAATATATTGTTCCTTGCAGAAAGACTCATTGTTTTTTGCTACTAACACTGAGATGTTGGCTCATGCATCTCTAATCTGTATGTAGCTGTTTATTACTAGTCATAATCGGTTGCACTTGGGTCCTTGGTGCCC
>NW_008343216.1:5818844-5826381 GCF_000622305.1 Nannospalax galili | reverse complement strand
GGACTTGAACCAGTGTCCAGTCTACAAAGAGGAGGGTCAACAAAGAGGAATGACTTCTTCCATGCTTCCAAGTGAAGCCAACCATGATGGAGCAGGGCCTTTGACTTATCTTCACATAGGCGGAACTGGTAAAAGAAAGGAACCAGGGGCTCCTCCCAAGCCCATGTGACCCCTGAGGAACAGATCCTCAAATGACCTTAAGAATAAAAATAAATTGGTTTATCTGGTCCAACTGTATGGCCTTAAACACCCAAAAGGAAAGTATAAACAAAGATTAAAGGGGCCAATATAATTTCTTAAGTGTCCATATGCATAGCTAAAGGCTACACAACAAGCAACAATGCCAGATAGGTGATACCTTCCTTTGAGTTGTTGGCCAGGGTGACCAAAGGCACTCCCAAATAGTAACCCAGCATAGAACTGGGAAAATGAACCAATATTATCTAAAGAAGTATGACGACTGATTCCTGCTAGAAAAGGAACAGCTGACCCTCCTAAAACAAAGACCCCTAGATAGGCTGAGTAGATTCACCAGAAGGGCAAGTAGTGGGGAATGGCTGGGGTACCAACAATACAGCAGACAGTAGCAGGGATATCAGAGTATAAGGGCTCTAGTTGGGGGAGGGAGTCTATGGGAGGGTGCCATCTGGGAAGTGGGTGTATAGTCGAATAAGATAAGCACTCTAGTCCTGATAACTTTCTGAAAAAGACTCACTATCAGGTATATTTGACACTGTAACTCAGAGGATTTCAGATGGAAGGACTTGTAAACAATATGTCAGATCAATCCAAGGCATTTAAAAAAATTATTTATTTTTATTTTATGTGTATGAGTGTTATGCCTGCATGTATGTAAGTGCACCCATGGTGTGCAGTATCTTCAGAAGAAAGAAGAGGGTGTCAGATTCCCCAGAACTGGAGTTATGGACTATTATTAGCCACCACGTGCATGGTTGGTTTTGAACCCAGATCTTTTGCAAAAATAGCCAGTGAGTGCTCTTAACCTCTGAGCCATCTCTCCAGCCCAATCCAAGGCATTTTTCTACTTAGTTGCAATTCCTCACATAGCAGCATCATGGTGGCCCTAAGATTTGCATGAATTCAACCCTAACTGCCTCCTCATTTATGCCTAATGGTCCTCCTAAAAATACAATGTTGTAGTGAAAAGTTTTTACTCTCCTTTCCTAAACTCTTAGTTTTTCCCTTTTATCCTTTCTCAGCAATGGCAACACCATTCTCTGTTTTTGATTCTTGCTTTTTCCTCAACATTCATAAACACCAGCAGATTTTCTTTAACCTCCATGCACAAAGTACTTAGATATGAACATGGCTCCCTAGACTGTGCTTCTCTCATTTCTCTCTAGGACTAGAAAGAGATCCCTAAGAAGTAACCATGGTATTTTTTCTCCTGAAGGTCCTTTATTGTTTAAACTTCCTTAAAGATGAGACCTCTTCTTATGCAGGGTCTCCCATCACCCAGAGATAAAATTAGCTCTGCATACTTTCCACTTCCTACATAGTTTAACTCTTTCTTGTCCTTTTTACTGATGTTTTGGCATCTCCTTCTCCCCAGCAGTGCTCCTTTATCCCAGTTCTTCCTGTGACCAGACTCCTTTTATTATGTGTGAATAGTGTTACTTTGTAGAGTCATCCCATACCCCCCTTATCTAAAGTCCTATCCACAGACTTCTGCTCACATGCCTTTCTCAGTACCGGTGTCTATCAATTAACTTGGTTTTTATTTCCTTTATAAACCTGTGTACCCTTCTCTATAATGTAAGCTTCAAGGAAGAAAGATTTTTATTTTCATCTTTGAATACCCAATGCCAATAACAATGTCTAGTGCAAGATAGACCTTTAATTCATATTTATTAAATTAATTATAATAAATAAAGTATCACATTTGGAAATATAGCACTGAAATTCACAAAGACATTTATTTCCTTACATGTCATATGTAAGGAAAAATACCCTACAAAACTGATAATGAAAATAATACTTAAAACACACAACATCATATTTCCTCTGGTAAGTAAATATTACTATATAAGATCAAATTTAAAATCTCATTGTATTAATCACTCATTTAGTTATAGAATAAAGATAAGGTAAACTGAGGCTGGAGAGATGGCTCAGCTGTTAAGGGTATTGGCTGTTCTTGCAGATCAGGTTTTGGTTCCCAGCACCCAATGGTGGTGAACAACTGTTCATAACTTCAGTTCCAGGTGATCCAATGCCCTCTTCTGTCCTCTGTGGGCATTGCATGCATGTGGTACACTGTATACATGGAGGCAAAGCTCTCATACACATAAAATAAAAACAAAGATTTTTTTGTTTTGAAGTAAATTAAAAAACTTCATTGTATAAAACATCTTAATCATCTTTACCTCCTCCATCTGCACCCACCCGTACCCCTCCCACCAGATTTCATGTATGATGTCATCTATGTTAAGGTCTATCAAGTCAAGTTAGTGTACCCAGACATCCCTCAGTGCTAGTTCATCCATTGGGGTCTAGTCAGAATCACTCCCTTAAAGAATATCAACTCTCCCTCACCCAACAGTAATCAGCTACCAATAGTTCTTTGGCTAAGATTGGTGCCTGCTGCCCACTCCCCCAGTTCTATGCTGGGTTTTTGTCTGACTGAGTTTGTATGGGTCTTGTGCATGCTGACACCATTGCTGTAGGTTCATATGAGCAAGATCCCAGGAGCCTGTAAGGCTCTGTTTCCTTATGGCTGTGTACCACCTCTCCTGGCTCTTTCAATCTTTCTGCTCCTTTTCCCCCAATGGTCCCTGAGCCCTGGGTGGGTGTAGTTTAATGTAGGAGTTCTGTCCAAGGACCCACACTTCGCAGACTTACTCTCTAAGTCTGGCCATTTGTGACCTGTTGTGTTCATTGTCATCTGTTGCATGAGGGAGCTTTGTTGATAACAGTTGAGATATGCATTAGTGTTCTCTCTATCCCTTGTTCCACTATGCTCTGTGAGCCTTAGGTGTAGATGTTCCATTATAGACGTGTCGCTTACGGTTGGGCCTTTCACCCACCCTTTGCCTGTGTGTTACCAGCTGCTGTGGAACTCTGTTGTAGTCTCCATCTGTTGCAAAAGAAGCTTCTTTGATGAATAGTGACTGGCATACTTGTAGGTAATATAAGGGTCTATATTTAGCAGTTAGTAAGAAATTCCAGTTGTCTAGGGATGTGACAACCTTTTTAAAAATTTTTATTTATTATTTTTATTTTATGTGTATGCGTGTATCGCCTGCATGTAGGTAAGTGCACCCGTATCGTGCAATGCCCAGGGAGGTCAGAAGAGGCTGTTGGATCCCTGGGACTGGAGTTACGGACAGTTATTAGCTGCTATGTGGCTGCTGGGATTCAAACTTGGGTCTTCCGCAAGAACAACCAGTGTTCTTAACCGCCGAGCCATCTCTCCAGATCGGGGATGTGACAGCCTTTAAGAATATGAAAAAGTAGGGGCTAGAGAGATGATTCAGCAGTTAAGAGCACTGGCTGCTCTTGCAGAGGACCCAGGTTTGTTCCCAGCACCCACATGATAGCTTAAAACAAATAAACGAAACAAAAAACAAAACATCCATAACTCTAGTTCCAGGCGAGCAGACATCCTTTTCTGACCACCACAAGCATTGCATGACCACAGGTGACCTACATAGATGCAAGCAATACATTCATACACATAAAAAATAAAAATAATGAAATATTTTTCAAAAGAATAAGAAAAAGTAAAAAGTGGTTCAATTCCTAGTTTTGAAGGGCTTAATTAGCACATAAACTAATCAATTTTTAAAGTGTTTTAATTATTATTTTTATTTCATAGGTATGAGTGTATTGTCTGCCTGTATAATAGTGCACCTATTACCTGCAATGCTTGCAGAGGTCAGAAGAAGGCATCAGATTTCCCTGGAATTTGGTTACAAACAGTTGTCAGCTGCCATGTGGGAGCTGGGAATTGAACCCTTGTCCTCTGAAAGAGCAGCCAGTGCTCTTAACCACTGAGCCATCTGTCCAGCCTCCAAGCTAAAAAGAGAACTAAGCAAGTAAACAAACCCTCTAACAACGACCAAACTGAGGATCTGTGACTCTAAAGTTCAATTATTATATTAAAGAGAAAGTTCTGTGTTCAATTACACATCTGTCATTTGAATTTCACAACAGTGATGTGGTGTATTTTTAAATTTTTAAAAATATATTTCCATTTAATGGATGAGAAAAACTAAGCTCAGTGGAGTTACCAGCTTTACCTATGGTTTTCACTGCTCCTAAGAAGTTGAAGCTTGAAAAGACAGAAATTCAACTCTTTTTTAAAAGCCTGAATTTTTCATTTGTCTTTTTGATATTTTTTCCCCACCTGTTCTTCTGATGTGAGAAACTTGTTGGTAAAATGTGGCCTCATGTGGCTTTTTATAAACAAGATTAAAGAACTATGGAAGAAATGCTGGCAAAATGCCAGAACACACTCCTACCTTATTTCTCAGCTGTGGTTTGTACCCTCTATATCAGAAACTGGAACTTTGACCAAACTGGGTGATAGGAAAACTGTACCTTTCAGTAACTCATCAGAATAATGAATGTCTAGAGCTGGCCAGAATGCTGGCAAGGAGGCACCATAAACCTCATGCTGAGTCGGCTTACCCAGCCAAGCCGAAGCCGGGAATCACAGCTGTCATTTCACTGTGGGAAAGAGTTCAGAGGTCCCTTCTACTGTGCATTCCCATGAACTTGAAGTTCTCAGAGGGGCACTCTGGGAGCTGACACTCCATCTTCTGTAGTAATGTGACCCAGAACATGATAGATTGCTAGTAGTTAGTCAACAGGTTATGATAAAGGACCAAACCTGATTTATTACTTTTACCCAAGATTGCATGCATTTATACACACACACACACGCACACACACACACACACACACACACACACACACAAGCACACACACAGAGCTAACTAGCTCTCATGGAGGCCAGTCCAAACTATCAAACTGGCATTCCCAACTCATATCTTGCTGTCTAGAAAATTCACAGAAATTATGAATCTTAATTAAATATTTTGAGTTTCAAAATAGAAGCCACCTCTAGCTATAAATGTAACATTTTTAGAGTATAAAGTTTATTAAAATATTTTTTAAAATTCCTGTTAAATGTCTTTAGATGCTTCATAGTAGGTCACCTCATAATCTAAATGATTGTTGATAACGATATTGAGATATTGTCATTTGTACCGATCCCGTGTGACCTTGAAAATGCTTTTGAATGCCAAGAATCTGAAATATTTGACACATTAAGAAGTGTCATAATTAATAGTTTGTGATAAGACCTTTATGGTTTGGATGATGAAGGTAAAAAAGATATTAGTGAACCATGAACAATTCTTGACCCAGTGTATGCCAGGTACAGTTCTGGGTATTTTATATTGTTAATACTTAAAAATATATACTTAAAATAATGCTATAACATACAGAGTCCTCTGATCTCCATTTTCTAGGTGGGAAATTTGAAGCACAAAGAGATTAAGAAAATTGTCCAGTATATTACAGAGTTAGAATTCAAATTCAACCAGATTTTATTCCAATTTGTATAATATACTTCAAGGTATGTAAATTATATACATACACATATTTAAGTAATTTTTACATGTGTGTGATTCCAATATTACAGTAGTTTTGAAAAGTAGAAGTCATCAAGGTCTGGTGGAATGTACCTATAGTGCCCACCTGAGCAACATTGCAAACTTCTCTTAGAAAATATAGAAAGCAGCACTATTCTGATGTTTAATTCAAATGTGATCATCAAGAACTCATATTTAAAACAAAACTTCCAGAAATGAAGATAGAGTTTTTTCATTCCAAAAGATTAATTGTAATTACTGTGATTCCACGAGAAAAACAACATGTAGGTGGCACAGTTATTGAGGAGGGGAAAAAAAGTGTTTGGAATGTCCCATTTCTAGCAGACAGTTTGAGATGCAGTAAGTGTTGAATGAAAGAGGTTAACGGAAGAGTGGCTATCTTTTAAACCAGAAAATAAAGTCCCCTTTCTCCTATTTTTGCTACGTTTTTGTTTAGGACTTTAGGTCTTATTGTAGTGTTTCAAATATTACTTATTCACTTCTTATTCTGTAGAATATCTTGGCATTTGATGCACCATTTTAAAGTCATTAGATCTGGTCAAATGAAGAGCTTGTTGATTTGAGGAGCAACAATAACAAGAACAACAAGTCACGAAAGGGGCAACCTCTCTAGTTGACAACTGTTTTTTCTCCCCATCAGCATCCTGCTTTTGTACCGTCTCTGAATTGGAGCACCAGGAAATTATTATTTTTTTAATGCTTCTCAGATAGAACATGCAACATCAGAAAGTAGAGCGACATTTCTAGCAGACAGTTTGAAATGTAGTAAGTGTTGAATGAAAACAAGTCTTGGTCTTTAAAAGAGAACAGGGAGAAGCTCAGAAGCACCTGTGGCATTCATGGAAGGAGAAAAACACTTGGTGGAGTTGAAGGCTGGGTGCTGAAGTCTACAACCTGGTCTCTGACTTTCTAGCTCATTAATGATGGTAACTGTAAGTTTTCCTTTGTACATTTACAACATATTTCAGATATATAGGCAGACTACTTGGTATGAATATCTGGGGTAACTTGTCATCTGAAATAGTTCTTCCTTTATTCTGTAAAGCACTGAACAGGAAAGGCAGTCTTCCCTTTAAGCCAATAACCCTTGATTTGTAGGCTGGCTTTTATCATTATTATTTAATTCTTCCATCATATAACACTTTACATTTTCATTCATGATCATCATTAATGTCCCAGTTAAGTCTCAGCTTCATGGGACTAAAAAATTAAAGCGAAGAAGTTCCTGTACTCCTCATATGATTGAATTTTTTTTTTTTAGAAGTTAAGTAAATGTTGAGTACATTTGTTCCAACCACACAGGGTGAACATAATTTCTGTCTCCCTCCAAACTAAAAAGTTGCTTTCTGTGTTTTATTTGTGTGCTTATTTATAAGTTTTATATTTATCTCTCTCTTTTGCTCACTAAACAAGTCTCAAAACAGCAAATAGTCAATTGGTATTTTGGGAAAATACTTGTTGAAAATGTCTTGTGGCTGTTTTCCCTCTATACACGCATTGTATGGAGGCTGGGAATAATGTGGTTGTCCAATTTCAAAAGCTGCTTATGGGGATGGGTATTGCGGTCAGCTGTGGTGTCTAAGTGAGTAGATAGACACCAAGAAGTCACTAATTCTGTAGTTCTTCTGTGGCGGCAGCCCTGTACACATGTTTACGGTAGGGATGACATGGCTACATTTATTAAGATACAGAAAGCTTTTATTTTCTGGGACTTCTACAGCAAAACCACAATGATACCTTGGAAGGAGACAGCCCCTGGCCTGACCTCAATTACTGTTTTATTTACCACAGTCTTTGGGATACCCTTGATTCTTTCAGCTTGGTTAAAAAGTGGTGTAATTATTCTTATTTATGTATCTTCTGAAAATATTAAAAAGTTTTTCTAAAAGAAATGA
>NW_008343216.1:5809266-5818766 GCF_000622305.1 Nannospalax galili | reverse complement strand
ATAAGACAAGTTAAACCAGGGCTGTATTTGGTCCTTATACTGATCTCTTGACATAGAAGGAATAATATTTTAGTATTTGAAGGTTGGTATATAATTGAAGATAAAGGGGAAAAATGGAAAGTGTTACCAAAGTTAGGCAGAAGTCAGATGAAAACAGTTCAGACAGTAATTGTTGTGTGTTTTTTTCTTTCAACTTGAAGGAACTTTAAAACTTCAAAAGCACCAAAGGCACTTTCATATTCCTTTGCCCTTTGGCTTCTAAGATTGAACACTTCTAAATCTTTACTGGCCACAACCTGCTTTTTACTTTGTCCTTGGTCTCTGGAATGGATTTTTATGTGTGTGCAGTGTATGCCTGTATTAAATGTATTCTGTATCTATGAGGATAGACCCCTATCAGTTTCATCGTGGGTGAAGACAATAAATCAGTGAAGAGTAAACACCAGTTTTTGGCAAATATGGCCAATAGAAGGGAAGAATATGCATATTTATGTTGGAAAGAGCTCCATGATATAATTAGAATTAATAAAATAAAACTGGGGAATTGAGGATACTGAACAAATATGATTAATGCAGCTGTAAAATAAGTGTGACAGTGATGATGTAAACACATTAATATGTCCTTGTAAATCAAGATACCGTGGTACATGAGTGTGGGGAACGGACAATGTCAACCTTGGCTGAGCAAGAGATAGTGTAATCTAATTGTATTTATAAACTGTGTAGGTGGATAAAAGGCTCATACTGACTAGAAATAAAGTATTGCAAACATTAAGAATTTAGTAGCACATTTGAATACAAAAACATTTGATGATGCTAATTATAACTTGATCCTATCTACTTGCTTAAAAATGAAATCCACTAAGGGACTTGAGTTGATATTTGTTAAAATGAGAACTATGCATCAGACTTATATTTCACTGAATAAGGTAATAATCATGTGCGAAGGAACGATTACATGTTCATTAAAGACTACTTTTTGTGATTCTGTTAAAAAGACACTTGTTAATTATTCATGTGCTGTAAGGTGTAGATGGAAAGTTGTCTGGAAAATGTTAAATGAATTCAAGGTCTTTTGATTCTATTGTTATTATCTTTAGCAATATTTATCTTAGTACTTCATATAAATTAATTTCTTTTTGGTTATATTATACATTTTTTTCTGCTTAAAAATAATGCATCTTCATTTTAGAAAAACAGAAAAGGACTAACAAAAAACTTTGAATGACATTATTATGTAAATGTTAACACTTTAGTGTCCTAACCCATGTCTAGGTATATGTGTATGTCTATACACACGTGCTCTTACATTTTTTATATAAAAGCATTCTCTCTCTTCCTCTTCCTTTCTTTCCTCCCTGTCTTCTTCTGTCCCTCCCTCTTCCTCTCCCTCCTCTCAACCCAACTCTTCTTCCTCCCCTCTCTCCTCTTCCTTTCTTCCACAGGTTCTAACTTACTGTCATCAAAGTTTTGGGCTAAAGTGATTTTTATGTTTGTTCAATGACTTGCATATGTAGTGTCCTTTTAGCAGGAGGTGTTACTATCAAGTTCTGTTGGGTTCCCAACAGCAGTGGCAGTGGACAGTATTGCTTGAGGGATGCCTCTTGGTCAAAACTCTAAAAGAGGGAGTCCATTTCTGGCATTGGCTTTTTATTTTCTATACTGGTGTCTGGTAGGGGCACTGTGTCTCATTATGGAGTAACTCCATTCAAACTCTTTTTATGTTGTATGTGCATATATTTTATGAGGCTTCTGTAGTAATTTGTTTCTATTACTCAGTTGCTGAAGCCTGTGAGCTATAATAATGACTGGCTGAGCAAGATATGCCCACTGACACAATAGTAGCATGATTTTACAGGTAGAAACCAACCATTTCTTGATTGGATTTAGAGCCAACATCAGAAGATGGAGCCCATTCCTAGCACTGTTACCAATGCCAAGAACTTGTGGCTAGAAAGCTCACAGGCCATAGCAGAGAAACTTCTATTATTATTATTCTAAATAGAGATAGTATTAAATAGACTCTGAATGACTTATTGTTAGATGCAGACATTAGTGAGTCTCTCAGTTTGCACCAATGAAGTTTCTTCTTGCAACAGATGGTGATTAACACAGAGTCCCACAACTGGACAATGTGTAGAGAATAAGAGACTTCATAGTGCTCAGTCCTGAATGGGACACCTGTATCGTGCTCTGTCCTCCCAAGGTTAAGGGACCATTGTGGAAGAGGGGGCAGAAAGGTTGTAAGAGCCAGCGGTCGTAGATGACCGTGAAGAAACTGTGTTTTGCGATAGCATGCACAAGACCTGTGTAAGCCTAAGCCAGACAGAAACCCAGTGTGGATGGAGGATGCAGACATGCAGCTCTAGCCCAGCGGAACTATTGGCAATTGATAGTTTCTGGAAGAGGGAGAGTCAGTTTCCTTTAAAGGTGTGATATGAAGCTGGGTATATTGACTGGGCTCCAGGGCATGGGCTTATATCCAAAAGCATTTTGGGAACACAGATTAGACTTGATAGGCCTCCAAAAAATTTAAAAAATAACTGTATTAGAGACATGAAATGTGGGGGGAAATAAAATGGGGATCGAAATGGGGAGGAAGGTCTGAATATGACCAAAATAGATTGTACGAAATTCTCAAAAAATCAATTAAAAAAGAAGAAAGTAAGAAAAAGAAATATTTCCTTAGAGCTGCACTGTATATTCTTGTCTTCATAAATAAAATATAATACGGACATAAATAGAAAACCATCTAAAATAATGTTTAGTTGTAGCCCCGTAGACAAGCCAAAGTGGTTACCTGAAAGTACACACCCAAAACCTAGCTGCACAGGTAGGAACCAAAGAAGGTTGAAAAGGTCAAAAAGGTCATTTTTTTGTTAACCAGCCCTCCAAGTTATTATTTTGGATTCTTTCATCATCATAGGACTTCATTACTCAGGTGTCTACCTCTCCTTCCTCTTTCTTGTGGTGTGGTGGTGTTTATATCTTTGACTCTGATCATACAAGACTGTGGTGAAACTAAGGAAAATCAAGTATAAAACTGAGTTTACAATGTAATAAAGTCCTACTAATAAAGTCAATACATTAATTATATTACCACTTTCTACCTGCATCTTGTTTTGAGCTCACATTATTGCCTATGAGAAATGAAATCTCCAATTATTCTGTAAAGAACTATTTTGATATAGCTTCAGGCAGGACTATGCTGAGTGAGTTTCATTTGGCAGACATGTCTCTAAAAAGTAAGGACTATATCTATTAAGAGGGACAACACAGTCTGCACTTAGATGATAAGCAGATTTTCAGTGTGATGTTGACAAATCTGAAATGTAATAGAAAAGAGCTTGTTTCTTATTCTTATGAAATCCTGTGGAGTTCAAGCAGCATTTCTTTCTATGCTATGACTTGGAAACCCAGGCTGCTTCTGTCTACTAACTTTATCTGTGTAACTTGTGGCTTCAAGCTAGATCCCAGAGAAGAACGTACTACTTGCCATGTTCGTAAGCCAATATGATTTCTTATGGTATTTGATAGACTTATCCTTATATCCACAGTTAGGTGTACTTCTCACCATTCATCAAAGACGCTTCTTTTTGCAACAGATGGAGAGTATTACAAAGTTCTACTGAACTGAAAAAAATATAGATAATAAACAACTATATAATGCCTAGCCTCAACTGATACATCTACAATGCAAGGCCTATGTCTAAGGCTTGGGGAACAACACAAAAGAAGGGGCAGAACCCAGAGTAATAAGACTCCTCCTGGTAGATAATGCATTCTAGACATGATAGGGAAGCTGCACCAATGGAATATCCACAGTATGGGAGTCTAACAGGACCTTCATAATGACAACACCGGCAGACATGCCAATGTGAATGGGGAAATTTCACAGGGTCCCACTATAGGCAACCAATGGATATTGAGGGAGGGAGAGTCAGTTTCCTCCAAGGGCTGGCTCCCTGAAAGGTTATGTAATCCCAAGTGGGCAGCCCTAAATACATGTATACATGAGCAGCAGTAAATGGACTCAATACATTTATTTATAAATGTATACATGTATATGTGACAATAATGATCACAGAGGAGGGCAACAAACTGAGGAGTTGGAGGGCGTGGGAGGAGTTGGAAGGGGAGTTGGAAAAAGTGGAAATGATGCAAATATAGCACTTATGTGTGAAATTATAAAAAAGTTATTAAAAAAAGATTGTCACTGAAAAAAGAAAGAAGAGATGCATGCACCTGTACTCTAGTTTCCTCAGTGAGTGACTTGCATGCATTCTGACCTGTAAGTTCATGTGTATATTAGTTACTTATTCTGTTGCTGTCATAAAACACCATGACCAAGGCAACTTATGGAAGGAAGAGTTCTTTTCCTTATGGTTCCAGAAGGATTAGAATTCATCAGAGCAGGAAAACACAGCAGCAGAGGTGGCTGGAGAAGGAAGCTGAAAACTCACATTTTCAAGCATGCACAGGAAGCAGAGACAGACTGGAAGTGGTCAAGTTATATACTCTCAAAGTCCACCCTTAGTGACACGCAGAAAGTCACACCTCCTAGACCCAGAGAAACAGTGCCACTAACTGGGAACAAAGTGTTCAAATACTTGGAGCCTATGGGCGACATTAATTTAAACCACCACAATGTGTCGTAGGTATTAACTTATCCAAGGAGGAATAAAGAATGTAGTATATCAGGAAGGATTCAACCAGAGAGTCGAAACCAGAGCAACAGATTTATTAAAAGGAATGAGAGTGAACATAAGAGAGGATGCGACCAGAAGAGGGGGATTCCAAGTAGGCTGATCCTGGCAGTCACAGGCCAAACTGCTGCCCACAGGAAGACTTTTCTGTTTATCTCTCACTAATAAAAAGAAATGGCTTTCATAATGACAATTTTTCAAGTACAACTTGTATATGACCATGTTCAATCCTATTAACCACCCTATTGACACTTCTTCCATGAATCGTCATTTTCTCAAATAATCTCACTTCAATTTTATCTAGCTTCTGCATTTGAGAGAAAAGAAGTTGTATTCATTCCTCTGGGTCTGCCTTAATTTGCTTAATATGATGATCTTCAGTTTCATCCAATTCCTTATACTGATATACTTTCATTCTTTAGGATTGAATAAAACCCCATTGTGTATATGTGCCACATTTTCTTTTCTTTAAACATTTTATTATTTTTATTTTATGTGTATGAGTGTATTGCCTGCATGCGTGTAAGTGAATCTGTGTTGTGCGGTGCCTGTGGAAGTCAGAAGAAGGCATCAGATTCCCTGAAACTAGAGTTACTGATGGTTGTTAGCAGCCATATGGGTCTGAGAATCAAACCTGGGTCCTCTGCAAGAGCAGCTAGCACTCTTAACAACTGAGCCAACTCTCCAGCCCTGGTTCCACATTTTCTTTATCAAGTCATTTGTTGATAGACACCTCAACTCATTCTATAACTTGGCTATTGTGCATAATGCCTCAATAAACATGAATGAGCAGATATCTGCAGTTTTTTATTTAGATTCCTTTGGGAATATTCCCAGGAGTGGTAGCTGGATCATATGGTAGTTCTGTTTTGTGTGTTATTTTGAGGATCTTCCATATAGATTTCCATAGTGGCTACCCTTGTTTGTATTCTTACCAGCAGTGTATAAACGGTCCCCATATCCTCATCAGCATTTGTTTCTGTTTGATTTTATTTAGTGCTGTCTAACAGTGTAAAAAATGAATTCTTGAGGGATCAAAGACTATAATATAAGAACTGAAATGCTAAAATGGCTGTAGGAAAACACAGTGAAAACACTTCAAGTTATAGGATAGGCATGAACTTTCTGAAAAGGACTCCAGTAGTTTAGGAAAGAAATCCAAGAACTGATAAATGGAATTGCATTAAACTGGAAGGCTTCTTTACAGCAAAGGAAGCAAAAGAGTAAAGAAGCAGTCTACAGAATGGATGAAGATTCCAGACAAGTATACATCTGAGAGGTTCACTTCTAGAACACATAAAGAACTTAGAAAATAAACATCAATAAAAACCAATCAATAAATGAGCAAACACTTCTCAAAACATGAAGTACAGATAGCCAGTAGATACATGGGAGGACACAACTCCCTTCTTGTGGAAGCCTCAGCTCTGCTACTGTGGTCTTTCAACTGATGGGAACTAATACAGAATAATCTTCCCTAAAGTCAACTGGTTATGGACTTTTTACTGTATGTGTAAATTCCCTTTATGTGACACATTAGCATTCTTTTAACACTAATTTGCTACCAATTTAACACATCACAAAGCAATCATTACAAGCAGTATGTGGAATAACATGTGAGTTCTAATGTTTCATACAAGAATATGAGATCAATGCACTGGATCTCATGGGGTATTATATATTAATGACTACTAGAAGAGCAAAATAATAAGAAACAAATGATCAGGACAATGACAACTTGAGTCATTGTGTAAGAGGAAGAGAATGATCCTCTAATACATAATACAATTAATCACATAATATGCTACATATTTATATATGATTTTTTTCCTAGGATGAATTCACATGTAAAGGTGTTGGGATAAGTCAGGAGTGCCTGGAATGTAAAGCATGGCCAGGCTGGAGACCTCCTAGTGAGGACGGTAGGAAACTGGCCCACTCCATTCTAGACACACTGTCTCTTACCCAACAGACCCCAAGCAAAACTATTAGGTCTCTAATCTTTTACTCCTAACCGGGTCTCTTGTAGATCATGTGAGTGGAGGACAGGACAAAGGCCACAAGCCTTAGAAGCCCCCTCCTTGCCCCTACCTGCCTGCCCTCCAGAAAACCAACCCCACCTCTTTGCCCACTTTCAACTTTCATATATAAACCTCCTCTTCCAGGGTGTCGTGCCCCCCCCGCTCCCCCCCCTCGCTGCTGCCCGAGAGGTCCCTCTCCCCTCATTGGTCTCTCTCCTTGCCCAACTTTCTGTGATGGGGACCGGTGCACAACGGTCTCCCAGTAGCAGCAGAGTTCGGGCCGAGGGGAGGCCAACATAAAGGTACTTTACATAATATGGAATATTATCTGATTCTTAGAAACCTGCCAGGAACTCACAAATATATCATACTAACTTATCCTAGCAGAAGTTGTTTTGATAGTTTTTTTAGCTGTTATATTGATTAAATTTCCATCATGTTGGCCTTGTTTTTCTCTTTTACTAGGACACAGTATTCTCTTAAGCATCTCATGTATAGTTGGTAAACTCACATTAATAGTCCAAATTTTGGCCTATGTCTTTATTCTTAATGCTAAAAAATTTGAATTATAGTTGAAGTTTAAATTCTACTTCTTAATTATCTCCCTTTCTTTATCTTACACCTCTTGGCTTGCTTTATTTTTCTCTTTTGCTTCTCATTAGCAACCTGCTGAGATGCATCACCTTCCTACTTTGGCAACAAGCATGGTAGCTTTAGCTTATTACTTCGCTTTTATTACTACCAGCCATTTGGTCCTTTCCACTGTCCAAGTCACAGCTGCCATCACTGTTGTTGGTGTCACCTGGTGAAGATAAACATGTTTCATGTGCCTTCTGATGCTTAAAATAATATCTACTGAGATTTGGTCAGACGCTAAATAGCTAGAACCAAGCAAGACTTCCAATTGCTGCCTGTATTTGCTTTCTGAATATGCACTCTGAGAGAGAGAGAGAGAGAGAGAGAGAGAGAGAGAGAGAGAGAGAGAGAGAGATTCTGCCAGGTGAGGAGGAGCCAAGGGCAAGCTCTTTCAGGCCAGGTTGTGCTAAAACTTTCTCTGTTGGAAGATGCCCTTTGCCAATCAGGAAATAAGTCAGAACTAAAAGCTGCAGGAGACAAAATGATGCAGAATTAATGAACTTCTTTGTGCCAAGATACAAAAATAATATTTGAGCAGTAAACATTTTAGCTTTAAGGTCAAAGTTATTCCACCTTGGGACCACTATTAGATTAGTAAGTAATTTATCAGTCACTGACAAAGTTGTCTTAGATGCTTGTAAAGTGATTTTGCTCACTCAGCTGAAGTATGCACCTTTCCTTTACTGTCTACAGGGTCTAGGTCTCACCTCATTCTAACATACCTGGATGTGGATTTCAATTTCAGAACATAATTACTGCATGGTCTATTGAGTAAGCAGTATGCAATTTAAAAATTGTCTAAACACCTTTTTATATGCCAACTTTGGTGATAATTACCAAATGTCTGTATCTAGAAAAACAGGCAATTCAGAAATATCAATTTGTGCTATTATTTATGATACACATGCACTAGTTTCCCCCTAAATATAGACATTTGGTAATTATCACTGGAACTATTTGTTACAATTCCAAAGTAGATACCAAATGAAATAGAAATATAATTTATTTGGTAAAAATGTAAATGCTAAAAAATTCTCATTATCTTTTAGCAGAGTACAGTTCTTAGTTTCCTATTCATATTTCATGTAATAATTTTGGATTAGCCATCTGGTTTGTTGAGGGTTGAAAATCTGTTTAACACCAACGCAGAATTTTTGTTAAAAAATAAAGCAAACCACATAGAAATCACAAATGTTTTTCAGGTATTTCACAATTCTAATAATGAACAACTTTTAAGAGATAGTGTGCAATTTTTACTTTTTTAAAAATATCCTTCCCCCAACATTTGTGTAGCTTGTCCTATTGCATGATTTTGAAATATGTCTTTCAGGATATGTCAGCATAAATGGTTGGCACATAGTAAGTCTTACCAAAATCCTTCATTGACACACCTACATTTTTTTCCCAGTACCAATCTTTCCCTTGTTCAAATGGTTAACTCAGTGAATTTGATAGATAATTTTCTCAATAATAACAAATTTATCCCTGAGATCCTGTTTCCTGTTCTCTACTTCATGGCTACAAACTGTTTCCAGTCTTCTGCAATTCATCCCAGCTGAATACAATTAATCCACAATGGGAGACTAGGAAGTAGAGCATGAACCTCTCAGTACAGATCATCCTTCCATCCATAGAAAAACCTTCAAATGTGTGGTGCATCTAAATTTGAAACTATGTGACTTGGGGACTCACTATAAAACTATAGTAATCAAAACAGTGTGGTATTTGTGAAAAATAAGCACATAGATCAATGGAACATTATAGGGACTCTAGAGCAGACCCCTATGAAAATAGCCAGTTGATCCTTGACAAAAGAGTAAACAAAATACAATAAATGGAAGACTGGCTCTTCTGTGAATGAAGAGCTTTGACAACTGAATATACATACATTAAAAAGTTTACCTAGACAAAATTGTTGCACCCTTTGAAAATAATTCATGATGTATCCCATACCTAAATACAAAATTCAAAACTATAAAATTCCTAAACTGTAATATTGAAGGACATCCAGATGATATTGGATTTGATAATAACTTTTTAGATGCAATACCAGATGCATGATATGTGAAAGAAGGAAGACAAATTACACTTTATTAAATTTACATCCAGGCACCATAAAAATGCTCTCAAAGAATAA
>NW_008343216.1:5773138-5809191 GCF_000622305.1 Nannospalax galili | reverse complement strand
TATATATATATATAAAACCAGTCTGAGTGAGAGAGTTATCTACTATATAGTTCCAATTATATGACATACTGTGACAAGTCAAAACTATGGAGGCCTGGGAATCATGGTGCATAGCTGTGATCCCAGCACTTGAAAGGTGGGGGCAGGAGTATCAGGAAGTCAAAACCATCTTTGGTTGTATAGTGAGTTCAAAAACAGGTGAGCTTCATAAGACCCTGTCAAGAAATAACAACAACAAAGAAAAAACAAGCAAATAAACCCCAAACCTCTGGGGATAGTATGAAGATCAATGTTTTTCCATGAGTTCATGGGGGAGAGGTCTGACCAGGAAGTATACAAAGGATTTTCTGGGCACTGACAACACTCTGTATGATGTCATAACTATGTATCTATGCCATCTTGCCCTCTTCCACTCATGGCATCAAAAGATCTCTGTTGTAAACTGTGACTGATAATGACATACCAGTGTAAGTCCTTTAACTGCCAAATGTAGTGAATGAACAAGCCTTCACATGTGTTAGGGCAGGCAACATATGGGATATTGCTGTGTTTTTCTCTCAATATCACTATAAACCTAAAACAATGATAAAAATTAGATTGATGGTGATATCTATATGTATATCTATATGTACATACGGCATGGGCATGACTATTACCTGTTGATATCTGTTGACTCATGTCACATCATGGATCCTAAGTAAATGCATGTGTTGTGTTATAACTTACAAATTATTTTTGTGGTCATGCACTGTATCTATGGTTTAGACCATTTGGATTAAAGCATCTTAAGTATCAGGCAGGGTAGATATGAGTAACAGAGTCTCCTGAACAAAGTTCGGTTTATCTGAATATGTTGTTAAAAATATCCAATGAAGAGCCAGATTAGGTCTATTCAACACAGTTTGTTGAGCTTTGTGAAGAATTTGTTCAAGTGCCATCTGTAAGAAATCCAGCTTTGAAGAGGAAAGCAGTGGAATTCAAACAGCATTGGAATGGGGCTGCTGTTCTGGCAGCACTTGGCCCAGGGCTGAGCAAGACAGCATAATACTCATGTTTGAGATACCCTGGAAACACTAGGAGGGAGGACCTGTCTTGCTTTTCACTAGCTTTTGAAATAATACCTGATTTCACTTAAAATTTTTAATTAATATACAAGCTATTAGGTTTCATTATGACATCTCTCAAACTTAATTTGTTTTTCTTAATTCTCCTCCTTTTCCTTTCTGCTTATGCTTCTTTGGCCCCGTACCCCTCCACACTCAGTAGTAGCCTTTTTAACATTCCTTAATAATGTTTTGTATTATTTAGAGTCATATGATAAATCCATTATTAACATGTGGAACATACAAGATTTTTCACATGTGACTTTTTTCTTTTTGGTGCCGGTGCTGAGGACTGAATTAACCTAGTGCTTTGTACATGTTAGGCAAACACTGTGCCACTTAGCAACAGCACTAGCAATTTCACTTTGATAGAGAAAAGAACATATAGTTTTTGCTCCATGACCTCTCATTTAATCTTGTAACTTCTGACAAGGATTATAATGTCCAGGAAACTGCTTCCTCCCTTATAAGGGTGTAATTTTGGAGAAAATGGCTGTACAGGTAACTACCACACTCAAAATAGGTTTTAGATACAGATTTATAGACCATCAACTTTCTGAATTATTTTAATTATTTTCTTCTTAAAAGTTTTAATCTGGTAAGGATCTACATATTCCTTTCCCTTGAATATGAATGGTGTGTGTGTGTGTGTGTGTTTTCCAATGCAAGTGCATGTGGAGGCCAGAGGTTGCTACTAGGACATCTTCCTCAGTCACTTCCCATTTTTTGGGACAAGCTCTCTCACTGAATCTTGAGATAACTGTTTAGCTAGCCCGGCTGGTCAGCACACTCCCAGGACCCATCTGCCTCTGATCCCAGCCCTAGGGTTGCAGATGTGCACTGCCATGAAATGTTTTTACATGAGCCCTGGGAGTAGAAACTCAGGTCCTCATGCTTACTCAGTAAGCTCTTTACCCACTGATTCACCTTCCCAGTCACAGTCTATATATTCCTTACAGGATAACACTTATAGTGCTCACAGTAACAGTCCATTCTTTTCATGATACTAATTTGAGGTTGAAACTAAAGAAAGAATGTAAAGGGATTAAAAGGCTAATACATGGGTATGCTTGCTGGAGTACACATTGCTGCCTGAATTATGGGTGTGTAGAGGCCACAAGCAGCACTGACTGCTTGATAACAAACCACCAATCAGCACCGTGAGTTATTCCCTGTAAAGACACAGTAAGCTCTATGAGCTTATCAAAGATCACAGTCCAGTGTAGCAGAAAATATGATGGAATAGCCATGACTGTATTCGAGATGAATGTTTAATAAAAGACACATAAATTCTTCATATTTGAATCTCTTTTTGTAAGAAAAATAATTCTTGTTCCCATTGCTTGGATTTGGGGCAACTCTTTTTACTAATTAGGGATATGAGGAAGCAAGCAGCTGAAATAATTTCAGTTTCCTGCTGGAAGTTATTGTATTTTCCCACCTAAATGATGAAATGACTATGGAGGAGTAGATGAACATGGTTGGGGGGAGGTAGATGCTCTCAGTACAGCGTGGCTGGGTAAGCCTAAGACAGTTTTTGTAGATATAAGTTATCTACATACTCATTTAAAGGCTGGGCTAAAAGATCTAGGTTTAAAGGAGATGTCTTGGTAATTCTGCTTTGGAGGTTCTTCTTAAGCCATCATTGTACCCTCTGCTATTTTAAAAATGAAAGTGTGGTGTTTTATACACAGTATGAACTGTACATACTAATTTATATTGATGCAAAAGTCAGCTAAGGTTACTACTTTCAGAATTATAGTCTGGATCACTCTGTTGGCACATCTAGGGTATTGAATTCAGCATAGTTCTTTCATCGGGACTCCATTCTATGCATTCTTTTGACCTACAATGTCTGTTTCTCCAAGGGCAGAGGTTTCAAGTCTCAGACCCTAGGCAGTGTAGCCTTGTCTGCAGACTGTCAAGGTAAGCTCTGACAATCAGCTCTGCAGAGTCCGGCACGGTGAAACGCTTAGAAGTTTCTGTATGCCAAAATATATTTTTAAAACTCTATTTATAATCGCTAATCGTTTGTCTCAAGGCTGTTAGACACTACCTTTATTGATGGCTGTCTTTTGACTGCTGATATTAGAACCAGTCTCAGGGTGTCACAGAACCATTTTTCTCCCTAGCTATAAGCTTTAGGGTTGGCTTTAATATCTTGTCTTTTGTAAAGATGCACTAGCTACTGTGGTCTACGGTTAATTCAAAACCAAATAGGACTAGGAATATCATTTGGGGGCGATTATAGCATTAAACCACAATTGTCTGTCTTCATGTACTTTCATCCTTAATATTGGTATTGACAATAATACAAATCCAGAGTCCTTTTTTTCACAAGAAATGCAAAACTCTTCAAAGTAGTCTCTTTACAGAATTTGTGTGAAGCATTCTCAGAAGATACCCTGATCTGCATTTCTCTAATGAAATACTGATCTTCACTGAATCAAAATGTGAAACAAGTTCCCAGAAGTCAGAGCTTTTGACTCTGGGATGAGTGTTCACTTAACTTAAAGCAACTCAAGGGAAACGAGATAAAAACACAATTTTATCATCTTACTCTAATATTATAACTGTCTTTACACTACTGACAGATTCTTGTTTAAAAGAGAAATACAATCTCTTTCTCCTGAATTTTAGTGTTAAAACAAAAACCTAAATGATATTCCTGAACCAGTGGCAAAGCTTAGTATCATTGAATCATAGAGATACATTGTTTCAATCAGATATAGATGCTCTTAAACTTTGACCTGCTCATCTCCATTTTAGAGGTGAAGTTCTGCACACTTAGGACTGAAATGGCCACTTTTCAGGACTGCTGGGTCAAGTTAAATACTACAAAAAAGGGGTCTGAGGAGTGGCATATTCATATAACATTATCAGAATGTTCTCTCTCCTCTTCTGCATCTTCTAATCGAGTGCCATTAATGCCTAGAATTAGTAACCTCAAGAGGCAGCCTGCACTAGACAGGGACTCTTCTCCCAAGGTACTGCATGATTATGTGGTGAGATATTTGCAGAGAGGTTTATTTTGGGCTGGGTGAAATTAGCATCTTTGTTTACAAGAATACCATCTCACTGATCAAGTTAAAGTACATGCCTAATAACCAGCATTTCTTAGGCTTTTATGTTGCCCTTAATTAGACTCTTCAAAGTTAATTAGGGGAACAAATGGTACTTTTTGTTCTTTTAAGTCCCCTTTAACAGATTCCAGCACAGAAAGTGTTTCCCACACTTGCAGGTAGTTCGATTTCTGTTTTAAACCTACTGGTTTACTGTTCATTGGTTAACTCTTCCTTCATTCATGTACTAGGTTCCACTTTATTTTCCTAAGTGCCTTGGATGGTTCCCCTTCACTTTTCAAGCATTGTGATTTATTTTTAGATATAAAATTGTTCATTAAAATTTAAAATCATTGTTTGTGAAGAGTGTTTTGCTCATGGACTAGAAATGGGCAAAGCTGAATTTGTGGAACAACAGCCTGTGCAGAGACACTAGGAGAGCACTGATCATAGAAATTTTGCAGAAACATTGAGTTTCCACACCTCTCATGTCTAGGCAAGGGGAGTGGTAATGGAGGATATAACACAATTTTCATTTGAGTCAGGACAAAAATGACTGGCCTCATTTCCGCACCTATTATGTTTTCAAATATTTTTATTTATAAAGAGCTTTTTACATTCAGAAAATGGGTACTCAAAATAACCAGCTAATCTCAAGGATGTGAGGTGATGCAGCCATGATGTCTGCTTTGAACTGCTAATAGTAATATGAGACTATTAGAGGTGAACCAAGTAAATGAGAAATAGTCTTTGCATTAGAGCTGGAGTCTGTCACTCTGCTGGCAACCCTGCCGAGAGCTACACATCAAAGCCACCACACTGTGCTAATAGTGTCACTTATCCCACAGCCTTTACACTGTCCCATATGCAGTTCTTTGCAGGGGGTGTGCACATGCGGGTGAGAGGGGAGTTGACAATGTGCTAGAAGAAACCGTAGGAGATAAACCGGCTGTGATTTATCACCTCTAATCCTTGCAATGGAAAACATTTAGGAAGAACAGATAATTGAGGTTTTCCAGAAACATACTTTTGTAAAAGCCCCTTGATTTAATTAGAGACCTAAGAATGGAAGAATAAAAATAATTTTTAAAAAGTCGTGAGAAAATCCTTAATATGTTTGTATAATTTGAAGAAAGGAATTATGCTTTAAAGCAATTTCCTTAAAATGATTTGGTTGTGATTATAGGACTGAAAGAATGTAAGACAAAAAGAAAGAAGCCTTCGTTAGTTTTTATATGGCAGTCATAATAACAGATATCTACATAACTTAAGTTGCTGAAACAAAAATATTTCCATTAAACTGAAAACAATTAGTGATAATGTACCTATATGCTACCTATTGCTATCTTCCTTTCCTAGTGAATATTGTTTTCATTGTATTTAATTTTTTGTTGTTATTTTATTGTTAGTAATCACCGACCGGCAGGAGATTGACAGGTTGGAGAGGGTGAGAACTGTGTAGACAGCATAAGAAGCCAGGCACAGCCCTTCTAGGCACAGGAGGCAAAAAGGCTTCTCTCATGTTGGTTAGTGGAGCTTTGTGAAACTCTGTGGTACCTGTTCCAGGATCCACCTCTCCAAGGCCTTAGTTAAACACAACAGCCTTATGTCTAGGTTGATCTTCTCAGTGGGTACCTTAGAGTCTGAGCATTCTAAACATGTACAATTAGTGTAAGATATTTTCTAGCAGTTTATGGGGGCCTTAGAGAATAAAATGTAACAGTTTCATAGGAAATACTGTTAATAGAAAAAAGATTAAAAACAAACTATCTTTATTCCTTTAAATTGCACCAAGACCTATTTTGCAGTATTTTCACAAGTTAGACTAAGTCCTGTCCTACCTTGAGGTAGAAACTGACCTTTAAATGGCTAGGAAAGAAATCATAGCAGTGATGCTTTAAAGACTGTACCTTGTAAATCTAAAGGTGCCTCTGCCTCCATCTTTTGTTTCATGTTTAATCATTGTTCTATTATAGACCATGTCAAGCTTTGATTACACAAATGTGACAAGTGATGCTTTCTTATTGCACACCAGGAAAATAATGCTTTAAACGGCAGAGAAGGGCTGGGGGGAAAGCTGAGTCGGTAAAGTGTCTATCACCAGAAGCACAAGGACCTCAGTTCTGATCACCAGAGGCCATGTAGAAAGCCAGGCACAGCTGCATGTACCTGTAACCCCAGCACTTGGGACACAGGAAAGGTGACCCCTGAACTCATTGGCCAGTCAGCCTACTGAGTAGATGAGCTTTAGGTTCAGCTAGAGACTGTCTCAAAATATATAGGTGAAGAATGGTCTAGTAAAGACATCCAATATCAGCTTATAATTTTAAAAAAAGCTTAAAGAAAAGGCTGGAGAGATGATTCAGCACTTAAGAGTAATTGCTGATCTTCTAGAGGACCCGAGTTCAGTTTCAAGTACCACCTCAGGCTGCTCATAACTGCCTGTAACTCCTTTCCAGGGAATCTAACACCCAGCTCAACAGCTCAGGTACCTTCCCACATGTGGCATT
Organism: Nannospalax galili; assembly: GCF_000622305.1. Taxonomy (NCBI): domain Eukaryota; kingdom Metazoa; phylum Chordata; class Mammalia; order Rodentia; family Spalacidae; genus Nannospalax; species Nannospalax galili. The sequence goes on along the minus strand of NW_008343216.1, from coordinate 5,802,516 downwards.
TACTCTCTTTCACAAACATACACATAGATAAAAAAATAAAAAGTCTTTTAGGGACTGGAGAGATGACCCAGTGGTTAAGGCCATTGGCTGCTCTTCCAGAGGACCTGGGTTTCATTCCCAGCACCCATATAGCAGCTAACAACTGTCCATAACTGCAGTTCTACAGGGCCTGACACCCTCTTCTGACCTCCGTGGGCATTTCATGACACAGGCACACTTACATACATGCCATACACGGCTTTACAAATATCTGGGTTGTAAGCTTATGAAGAGTTGGGATACTTTTTAATTTAAAAAATTTTTGTTTTCAATCAAAAGTATAGCATCTTGCTCTGGCATGGGACAATTCCTTAAATATTTTTTAATATAAAGAATTATATTCATAATACTTATATTGAAAGGAGGCATGTATAACACATTTGAAAGAATAATATCTAAGTTGGTTAAAGGAAAAAAAAGATAACTTTTGAAAACTATGAGTGGTACTATTGTTCCTCTGACAATAAAGGATCAGTGCATGATTTATGGTATACAAATATAAAAGATGCAGTTTATCAGCTATGAAACAGAGCTCATGCTCACAAATGCTATAATATATGAAATCAACAGTAGAAAAATGTCAATAAAATCCATGATGCCTTTGCATGGCTGTTCAGCCACTTCTATGACGGTGAAAAGAGGAAAAGGGAGACGTTAATAGTAGACATCACTCCAGGATAGACACTCTTTCATTTGTTTTATGATTAGTGACTTACTTAATACTCAGGACAACACAGTAAAGTTGTCTATCAGTAGCCCTTTTAAAAAATATTTTATTTATTATTTTTATTTTATGTGAATGAGTATATGATTGCTGAGCCATCTCTCCAGCCCTCATTAGCCTGCATGTGTGTAAGTGCACCCGTGTGGTGTAATGCCTGTGGAGGTCAGAAGAAGCATTGGATTTCCCTGGAACTGAGTTACAGATGGTTGTTAGCCACATGTGGGTACTAGGAATTGAACCTGGGTCCTCTGCAAGAGCAGTCAGTGCTCTTAACCACTGAGCCATCTCTCCAGCCCTCATTAGCCTGCATGTGTGTAAGTGCACCCGTGTCGTGTAATGCCTGTGGAGGTCAGAAGAAGCATTGAATTCCCCTGGAACTGAGTTACAGATGGTTGTTAGCCACATGTGGGTACTAGGAATCAAACCTGGGTCCTCTGCAAGAGCAGTCAGTGCTCTTAACCACTGAGCCATCTCTGCAGCCCTCATTAGCCCTTTTAAATAGAGGAGATAATTAAGAGCCAGCAAGTGTCAGCAACTTAGCCTAATACTTAAGATTTGTAACTGGAAGAGCCAACATTTAGCCCCAGACTAAAAGTCAAGTTCTTTTGACCACAGTTTGTCACCATAAAATTATTAGCATGAATGTGCTTTGAATGTTATCAGATGTCTTGATGATTTTTGTGCCACTGTGGCTAGTAATGAGCCCATAATAATTACTGCAAAAATCATAGGAAACAACAATTTATTCTATTTACAGTAAAGAGCTATAGAAAACATAGATACACTTATACACACAGTGTGAACATATAATTTTGGGAATGACAAGAATGATATCTCTAGTATTCATGACATACCAGCTCCTTGGGAAGAAGAGTAAGTTGTTTATATCTTGGGACATCAGGTGTCCCAAGTGGATTAACCCAGTCTTTGAGCTGATTGCTTCACAATCCTGTTTCTTGTATCCCACACTGGAAGTCACCTGAAATCCCACTTCCAGGATTCAATTTCTTTGGATTGAAGCTATTAAAATGCAAATATAACTAAGAATTAGATTTGATAAACAAGAAAATGCATGGAAAAAGAAATCTATGAATATGAGTTTCAGATTTTCTTTCCAGAGGATTTCTCTTGATCTCCAACATGGCTGAGGAGATTAAGAAAGAAAATACCCTAGAGGACATGCATTCATAGAAAGGGTAGTTTGGTGATTATTTAGGAAATATTTGAAGTTATTCAAAATCTCAGTAACTTGTCCTAAGCCATTGTTTCTATTCATTTACAGTTACTCATTGAACATTGTTTCTGGAACCGTATATCACTTACAGGGATGTGAAATAGTCATCTTTTAGATGAAGAAAAGCTGCATTTGTTAGCCTCTTTTTTCATATTTTATTTATTTATTTATTTGTTTATTTTATTTGCATGAGTGTTTTGCCTGCATGTGTGTAAGTGCACCTATGTCATGTCATGCAATGCCTGCGGAGGTCTGAAGAAAGTTTCAGATGCCCTGGAACTAGCGTTACAAATGGTTTTTAGTTACTATGTGGATGCAAGGAATTGAACCCGGGTCCTCTGGAAGAACAGCAGATATTCTAACTGCTGAGCCGTCTCTCTAGCCCTTTAAATATTTAAAAAAATATATTTTTTATTATGTTAGACTTTTAAAAAATACTTTTATTTTATGTGTATGAATGTTTTGCCTGCATGTATGTAAGTGCACTACATGCATTCGATGCCCTCAGAGGCCAGAGAGAACATTGGATCCCCTGGAACTTGAGGTACAAATGATTATGAGCCACCATGTGGGTGCTAGGAGCTGAACCCAGTTTCTCTGGTAGAGCAGATAGTGTTCTTAACTCATGAGCCATCTTTTCAGCCTCAGTCTCTTTTAAAATATAATGTTCTATTAATTTTTAAAGTCTTTTTGAGACAGGGTCTCCCTGGAGCCCCAGTTAGCCTGGAAGTCATTATGTAGACCAGGCTGGCCTTGATGTCACAGAGATGTGCCTGCCTCTGCCTTCTGAGTGCTGGCATTAAAGGAGTGCACCATCGTGCCTGGTTTGTTTTTATTAATTTTTGAGAATTTAGTACAATTCATTTTTACCATATTTATCCCCACTACCCTATTCCTTTTTTTTTTTTTTTCAAACCCACCAAGTCCAACAATTTGTGTTGCCATATACTCATTAATGTGGGGCCATGCCCTGAGAGTTGACCTACCTGGGGCCACACCTTAAAGAAAACTGATTCTCTTTCCCCGAGAAGCCATCAACTGGCAATAGGTTTCCAGGCAGGTTGAGTGGCTTTTGAGCCCCTCCCTTTTCCATACTGTATATTGACAGGCTTGATCTTATGCAGGCAACCACAACGGTTGGAGTTCATGAGCACAGTGGTCCTGTCATATCTAGAAGACACTATTTTGCTCTTGTCCTATCTGGCCTCTGGATCTCTCAGTCTTCTTCACTCTCTTCCAAGATGGTCCCTGAGCCTGAGGAGGGTGTAATACAGACGTCCCATTTGTGGTTGAGCACTCCACTGAATTGTCACCCTCTTAATTTAAGATAGTCTGCTATGCTATGCCCAATATCTTGTGCCCAGCTTCTACATGCCGACATTTTGCTATATCATCAAATAGCAGAGAAATGAAGCTTTGATTGTTTTTATTCCTCTTATACAAGCACTAATCCAATCATGTGGGCTCTATCCTCATGAACTTCTTTAAGCCTAATTATCTTTCAAAGGTCTCATCCCTAAGTGCCATCACACTGGTGATGAAGTCTTCAATATCTGATTTTGGGAAGGCAATCATTCTACGAGGAACAAAGGACAAGTCCCAAGCTCTCTCCATCATAGAACTAGCAATTTCCTAAGAAATGAGTCTCATTTCACATTATGAAGAGGTTGCTAACTTTCTTCTCACTATGTCAGAATGACAAATATAAACAATTTAAAGGTGGAGGAAGGATTTATTTTGGCTCATGGTATCAAAAGGTTCAGTTTATAGTTGTTTTGCTTCCATGTACTTGGGCAGAACATCACATCAACAAAAGCTTGAAGCAGTGGAGCTTCTTTACCTCATGGAGAACAGGAAGCAGAGAGAAAGAAAAATTGAGAGGCATCTGGAACATGGTATAGCTCCCAATGACATGATCCTAGTGGTCCAAGTTATCCAGCTGGACCCTACCTCCTAAATGTTCCACAACTTCCCTAAACACATTACTTTCTGGGGACCAAACATTCAACACATGAGCCTGTGAGGGACATTTCATATTCAAACCATAACAACAGGACTCTTCCCAACATTGAGTTTTCTTGTTCTACTTCATCTTGCTACTTGTTGAGTAATTTGGATGCTCACAGTATGTTGTGGTACAGGTTTTGCTTTAACTATATCTTTCTAGACTCCCATTATTTTCATCTCCATATTTGTTTTTCCTTTTCCATATGTTCCTATATAATAAATTCTGTTTTCTGTAAGAAAAGTAGTCAATCCTTCAGCATTCTGATAAATACAGTACCACTGAAGGAGAATAAGTTATGGATATATATTTATTATCTAGTAGTCTATTGGAAATCTTTGAATCTGCCTACAGTTTAATGACTGAATTGAAAATTTTATGTAGTCCTCTAAAACACAAATTCAGTGTCCTCTTATCCCTGTGAGGTTGCTGAGATCTGGAAAAGTAAAACTTTCCAAGTGTTATATAACAGAACTTGGATTCAGCTTTCCTGGTTTTAGGTATTTATACTCTGGTCAATCATTATTGCAGGGTTTGGTTTCCTACTGCCCCCCTTTTCCCCTTCCAAATTTGGTTTCCATTTCCATCATGAAGCATGAAATTAAATCTGAGTTTTAGGTGCATTTGCCTGGGTAGATCTGGTTGAGTCATGTTAGTAATGAAATTAGCACTTCTATGTGCTTTGGGATTATAAGCCAAGGCTAATGGAAGTCATTCAGTGGAGCTAAAGACAACTGACTATTCTTTTCTTTTCTTTTTTTCTTTCTTACTTTGATTTGGAATAATCCTCTGTATCTGGTGAGATGTGAATGGATCTAGACCAGGGAAGTGCTTACATACTCTGTAGCCATATTTTAAATATCAAAACATGATATGGCTGATAAAATGCAATCAGTCATGTTTGTCATGGCATTAAGGTATGGGATACACACACAGATTTCAATTTGAATACATAGATGTGTGTGTGTGTGTGTGTGTGTGTGTGTGTATCATGGACCATGTTTGAATTAACATGACTCCAACCACTTGGATGCAATAGAAACAAAAGGTGGAAGACGTGTAGCTCATGTAAATTCATGTAACTAAATTAAATTTTGGTGGCATAATTATTGGTTGGAACTATTTTGACTCTGTCTAGGTTTCTATCCTATCTTCCTTTCTACCTTAAACTCAAATTAGCACCTCATGTTTCAATTAAGATTGTACAATAGTTTTGGAATGATGGGGGTAGGTACTTTGGAACAAGGATTTAAAAAGCATTACATTTCAGAATTAATTGCTCAGAAAATTTCAATACAGCAATTGTTTAGTGCCTGACAGATTTGGTGGCTCTTTTTGAATACTCATGCATATAGATAACTCTGCAATGGTAGAGGATGAACACAAAAGTTGTCAAATTAATTGTTTTCTTTCATTTATTTCTGACCTCCTGTTCTTCATGCCCTTCTTGGCTCTCCTGTACTCTGGATACATAGGCCTTCTGTATGTATGCTACCCCCTGTCTAAATGTTATTCCTGAAAAAAAGGTCTCAGGATTTATTTCCTCACATTCTTCTGGGGTATGTTTAAGAAGCACATCCTCAGAGAAGCCTTTTGACTATGCTCTAAGTAGCATGCTGGTCTTAATTCTGTCACTCTGCCTTGTGCCTTTTGATAGCATTAATGGCTACAGTTTTTTAATACATTGGCTTGTTCATTTGTTTTTGTCTGTTTCTCTAGTAGACTGTAAGCTTCATGACAATGGGGTTTTTCTTTAGTTCTCTGCTTATTTCCGGGGCCCAGAACTGCGCCTGTACTAGGTGTTCTATAAATGTTTTAAACGAATAAATGACTTCATGCAGGGACCCTGTCCTTTTCACCTTCCACATCTGTCAGATGTTGGGACATGTGCCTTTGAAGTAGTCCTGGTTATAAGCTAGGATACACATTCTTTTTCTAAAACTTCTTTTTCTTCAAAGAAGTTGGATTTGAAGAATTCTGTAACTTTGGATTCAGTTTTTTACTATCAAATTAAAGCTAAAAATGCTGCCAGGAAGGAGGGAAAGCCAGATTGGAGGGGGAGGAGGCGAGAGGTAGAAGAAGAACCAGAGAGTTGGGGGAGGAGATGGCGGAAAGATCCAGGAAACCTGAGGAGAGGCAACAAAAACCAATTAAAGTTAATGAACTACAGCTAAGCTTTTTATTTTAGTTTTTTTCCCTCTCACAGTATACCAGTCTCAACTTGGAATTATTTTTCTTGGAGAGATACTTTAAAAAAAGTAGATTATTTCCTCCCTACCCCCATGCTCAGAAAAAAAAAAAAATAACGCTTTAGTCAACAAAAGCATGAGGGTACGTTTTGTATATCTTTCTAGTGGATTTGTCACTTGGCCTTCAGCCTTGGTCCTATCATGCACTGAAATCTGGCAAACTCCCAGAATGTCACAAATCCTGCTCTCCTCTAGCTTCACATAAGCTGAGAGTCGGCCCTACTGAGTAGTTATCTGGAGGCAGGAGGCGGAGGTCCAATTGTAGTATCTAATATTAGAAATAGAGACGCCTCCAATGGATTTTGGCAGACTGAGCCTAGAAAGAGTGGCTCTGGCTCTCCCACTCAAACGTCTTAAATAGTTTATATATCTGTTTGATTAATTTGGCTGGAAACATGACTGCAGTTAATGTATTAGGTATGAAAGTTTAGGGGAAGATTCTTACCTCAATTATACCCATTCTCTAGAATAACTTCTGTCAAGCCAGCTCTGTCTAAGGGATAAATGCTAATGATAATGAAACATTATCTTGTATTTATTGAGTGTTTCATTGCCCACAGTACCCCACAAATCTGAATATGAATGAAATATACTTTATGAACATGTTCTATTCATTCAGCATTTTGGCGAAACATCACATTCAAATATGTAATTCCGTTCTAAAATGTAAAAAGTTGTATAAACTGATCTAAATCACTTCAAAAGATATTTAAAATCTGAGTTTCTGACATTCAAGTTTTCCATTTGAAGTATATCTTCAAATACTCTGTTCACAACAATCTCTTCCTCACCCTCTCCAACTGGCATTGTGTAATTGTCTTCTCTCACAAAAATTAAGGATTTGTGAAGATAAGTGTGTCCATAAGGAATAGGTGATTGAGTGCTAACTTGTCTATCCATCTCTTTGCTTAAGAGATGCTGCAGAGGATCTAGGTATGGTGGTGTACACCTTTAATCCCAGCACTCAGGAGAAAGAGGCAGTCATAGCTCTCTGTGAGCTCCAGGCCAGCGGGGGCTACAGGGAGACCATCTTTTAAAAACAAAAGGAATCCTGCTGATTCGTTTGATGCAGCTTTTCCTTCATGGGAAAACTTTACAATTAGAAAGATTACTGAAAACATATGTTGTAACTTTGATCTTGGCTCACCTGGTGTTTCATTTACACACTCATCCATTTACAAATACACTCAATAGTCACTTGTTGAAATACTGTCATAGATAGAATTTACACTCATTGATGGCTTGAGACATCACAAAATTAGTAGAAAATAATTTTTCTACTAATACATTAATACATTAACACTGGTACATTAACAGGTGGATAGTAAAAAGTCTGAATTTTCCAAGGTAAATATTCATATTTCTTTCTTTTTCTTTTCCTGGGCCTATGTAATTTTAAACTCTATTTTGTTCCAGGGCACTCGCCTCTATATAAGCCTTTTATGTCTATATTCCTCTTAAAATGTACATTCAGATATGAGTGGGCCTGCTCACATTTAAAAAGAGTAAAAGTGTTTCCTCCCACATTTGAACACATGTCTTGTCTTAATATAAAAACCTGAAAATAAAAGTGGACTTTTTCCCTTTAGGTATTTTAGTGTTGCGCTTCTTTATTTTATATGACTTGACTCCTTTCGATTGTGAAGTCAAGATGAAGCACAATTGGGTCAAAAATTCTCCATCTTGCTTTTCTATCCATGTATGAACAAATATAGATATGCACTAGACATACAAGGAGAGAGAGATGATTATTTCAACTTTTAACTTTGCTTTGCATATTTTCCATTATTATACATTAAAGCTTATCCTGTCATCTTGTCCAAAGGTTATTATTCTTACCTATGTAAAGAGTGCCTACAAGTAATGTAAACAAGATAAAGGGGGCACCCAGCAATATAGAAAGTGTATGAATGAATCATGAAAGGTGAATGGAAATGTGTAATAAACCTAAAATCATTCCCCAATTATAATAAATATGTAAACTTAAGCCTCAGTAATATAAATCTTTGCCAACCAAGTTGTCAGATGTTGGTTAGTTTATTTCTACTTTTAACTCAATATTAATCATAAGGACATTAAATGCATTAATTCAGTTTTTATTTTGGTAAAAATAGTTACAGTCTTTTCAGAAGCCAGATGGAAAATACGGAGGAAGAGTTGAGTATTAATAACATCTCTTAGATTATATTCTTAAGAAATGGAATTTGTTTTATATGTGCAACACTTTTAGTAGTATTTATAATGAAATTTAGGAGTAGTTAAATATCCAACAATAGGAAAATGACTAAATGAGTGATGGACATAACCATGAGAAATTGAATGTTTGCCATCATTTAAAAACATTTAATGCCATGAAGGCAATCTTAGGAGAGCAAAATAAAGTATTAAACTGTATCTAAACTATAATTTTATGAGTTTGAGGGCATTTGCTTGATTCATTTATAGCTGTCTGACCTCAGAGCTTAGAATAGTGCCAGACATTAGTGGGCAAGCTATGTATACATGTGAAGTTAAGTAGAGAACAGATATGCTACGTGTTTCCACCTACAAATAACACATGCACACAATATAAGAGCAAGCACTGCCAGGGGATCAGAAAGTTCACATCTACATGTTGAGCATTACAGTTTTTATTTTTGTATTACTAATAATTTTCTATATTGTATAACCAAGATAGACAAAACTTACAGAACTAGTAGTGTTGTTCTCTATGGTTAATACATTCACCTTAAGGGCTGGAGAGGTGGATCGGTAGCTCAGAACATATACTTATCTTGCAGAGGCAGAGGACCTGAATGTAGTTCCCAGCACCCACATCAGGCTGCTCACAGTAGCCTGTAACTCCAGCTCGTGTTCACACATACCCACTTGAAAAGTACTAAGATAAATATTTTAAAAATAATTTCAACTTGAGGAAATATTTTTCATTTGTGTTTTCACATGCCACAACTATTCTTGATGAATTTGGTGTATTTTCCTGTTAATCGTATAGTTTATGATTAGGATTAATTCTCTGCCAGTGCAAGGCTATTCCTTTCAGCTGAACCATACTTTGCAACAATGATTTAAGTGATTTTAAATCTATTTCAACAGTATTAGTAAGCAGGATCAATCTATATCTTTTTCTCTTATTTATGACAATTTGTTATAAAATATTGCCAATGACCTCTGAGTAGCAAAATATAGCAAAAAAATAGAGCTCATATTAATGTACATATCTGTCAAGCTACCCTAGGGGGAAAAGTTATTTTGACTAAGATTTTAGTAAAGCTGACAACCTGTGTCTAGTCCTTACATTTTTATAGCTACGTATTTGAATATTTCAATCGTTTCTGGGATTTTATTTGTATAACGGCAAACTCAATATTTTCTTCTTCTTAGGGTCTACACTTTTGAGGATGAGAAAACACCTGCTTCTTTCCTGAATAGCATCTAAGTACCTCTCCCTGATGCCTTGCTCTCTCAGAATTCACCAAGGATGGATTGACTTTCACATCTGCATTGTTGAGTAGATTGCTTTCTCCAGATAACTTTAGAGATGTTCTTCAGTTTGCGGAGATGTTGTTCATTTCACTTAAAAGTTTAAGTACATTTAAATGACAAGACGCTTTCTTACTATGTCTTTGAAATGTTCATGTCTGAATTCAATGTTTATTTTGCTCATTTTATGGATTACAGAGATAATCCACCAAGAGGATCAAGATTCTTTTGTTCTTGCTTCTCTATGAAAACTGGCAATCATATTATTACCTCTGGAGATTGTTACTGAACCCACCAGCTGTACCTTCTATTCTGTGTTTTACATTTCTGTCATATCAGAAGGCTATGCTTTATTTTAACTTATGCTTTGAAATGAGTTTGGAATTATAGAAATGTTGTAAATGGTATAATTAGCTGAGCATGGTGACTTATGCCTTTAATCCCAGCAAAAACCTCTTGTGCTGGGACTCTTTAGTTGTCAACTTGACACACCTGGGTAGAGGGAGCCTCAGTTGGTGAATTGCCTCCATTAGACTGGTCTGAGGCCTTGTCTGTGGGGCATCTTCTTTGATTATTGAGTGTTGTAGGAGGGCCCAGTCCACTGTGGGTGGTGCCACCCCTGGGCAGGTGGGCTTGTGTTGTATAAGAAAGTAGGTTGAGCATGAGCCAGGGGAGAAAGCCAGTAAGCAGCATTCCTCCATGGCCTGTGCTTCAGCTCCTGCCTCCAGGTTCCTGCCCTAATTCCTACCTCTGGCTCCCTGATGAACTGTGACACAGGAGATATAAGCCAAATAACTCTTTCCTCCCCAAGTTAGTACTGGCCAGAGTGTTTTGTCACGTCAATGGAGAAACAAACTAGAACACCCCTTTTACCACCTCCAACTCCCTTTCTTAAATTGAGAGCTAAGCAAGTACACTTGTGTTTCATCTGAATACTTCTATATTACCTTTAAAAATATTCTTATACATAAACAAAGTTTAATTACATAAATCAGAGGAATGGCATTGATATGATGTAGTAATTTATTATTGCAATGAAGTAGATAACAGTAGTAAAACAACATATTCAGATTTGGCCAGCTATTTTAATAATGTCCTTTTTAGCAAAATATTTTTCTGGTCCAGAGTCACAGTTATGCTTGGTTATTATGTGTTTTTTGTTTCCTTTATCCTGGAATAATTCTACATTTTTTTATTTGTTTTTCATGACCTTGTGATTTTCAAAGACACAAGTAGAGGCTATTTTGTAGCACATCGCTCAATTTTTGGTTCATATGATGTTTCTTTTTAATCAGATTTCAGCTATAGGCTTTTAGCAGGAATAACCATGACAGGATGCTATGACCTCAGGAGGTATGTGGTACTCATTCACCACTACTGGTGAACTAACTTTGCTCATTTGGTTAAGGTGGTGTCTGCCAGGGTTCTCCCATAAATGTTAATATTTCCCCCTTCATAATTCATGAGAATATTGTGGTGAGATACTTTGAGATTTTGAGAATATACTGTTTCATCAAATATTCATCCTGTAGTTTTAGTATCTGTTGAGAACTTGTGTTGGAATTACATTCTGCAATGATTATTTCCATGTAGTAAAATTTTAATTCCATAATTTTTCTGTATTCTTTAGTTAATACTTATGTAAGGAAAATATTCTTTTTTCTTCTTTGTCATCTACCTATTTGTTTTAGAATGACTTCATTTGTTCTAATATTAATTTAATTCAGTGAATTATAAAGAACTATTACTGTTTATTTAGATATATAATTTGTCCCAGATCTGTTCAATTGGAGCAGCATTCAATCTATTTGTGTGTGTGTGTGTATTTTATCATGTCTCTATTTTGGGGTGAACTAGTTGTGAAATTTATCTTTTTTCCAGAAATAAAGTTGATCAAGCTCATGTTTTACAAACTGAGACATGAGTGCTAGGTGTGGTCACTGCTAGCACGGTAACACTGTTCCTAGGCTGCCTCAAAAAATACATACATATATATAGGGAGGTTTAGCTATTCTCTCTCTCTCTCTCTCTCTCTCTCTCTCTCTCTCTCTCTCCCTCTCTCTTTCCTATCTAGCTTCTATCATCCCATTTTCCCATCCATCCATCCATCCATCCATCCATCCATCCATCCATCCATGGTTTAACATAGATACCTTTCATTAAAATTCAACATCAGAATTCCTTTCAGACATTCTCTTTTCTATAGTTGTAACCCTGACCTTGAACAATGAGCAGTCTGGTTGGTTTGACCAAGGTGAAACTAAAAAACAGAGTAAAACAAAGAGGTATTATTACTGTGTAGATAATTTTTGAAAATACCAAATTTTGTGCACATTTCCTACTTTCTTTTAATGCATCATTCCCCTTCCCTTTACTTCTGGGAGTTAAAAATATTCACACAAGTGGATTATCTTGAAGATTATCTTCAAATGGAAGTCTTATTTTTGTGCTGAGAGTTTTGTTTATTGAATAGCAAGTGTAAGCCTCTGAAAGGTTTCAATGTCCCATGAGCCAAGCAGCAGTGCCTCAGGGAGGGACAGTGGGACTGGTCCAGTCTGGCACTAGTAGTAGAGATCCATGTCTGAATAGAATTTTAAATCAATAATAAAATCTAGCAAAATCCATCTGATTTACATTAAAACCATGCTTTGGCAAGTTCAAACACTTTGTAGTGATGAAATAGTCTTCTGTTCTGGGTTGGAGGTGATGCTCTGTGAAAATACAGCTAGACTGTCCCACTGACACTCTGTCTTCCTACAAATGTTCAAAATACTATTTCATATTTGTTTAATTTTTTACTGGAGAAATATGTTGTGCTTATCAAATCCTACCGGATCTGAGCCAGTGAATAAATTGCTACCATTGTTTCTCGCATGTGAATGATGAACATACCCTATAAGGAGACATTTGCATAATTCATTTTTATGTATCTCCTTCAACCCTAGTTTGAGAAAAATGACCTAAGAAATTTGTTTAATCTTTAAAAGTAGTTTTTGGAATGATTGTTTCAAAGAAGTTTTTTTTTTCCCCATAGCTAGTAAAGTGTGTTTTGTTGTTGTTTATGATGAAAATGATAGACATGCGAAATGAATCTTTCTAATTTGTAAGAACACATTCTCATGCTCTCATTTGAGAGATACTGGATAGAATCTGAAATTGTTCTCCTATGTCACTCAAAGAAACATCTCACACTTGTCCTCCCTAGAAATGCTATTGGATCTGAGAACATCTGTAAGAATCTGAAATATGTTTCCCCCACATCTTGCTTTAATATTTCTATAGATATCAGAAATTCTCACAGTTTCTGTGAAATATTAGTTTTACTGAACAAATACCACTTACTCCTATGTCTTGAGTAGTACCAATCTGAACTGAAAATGCGTCAACTTTGTTAGCATCCTAAAATTCTACTTTTAAAATTATGAGACGTCCATAAAAAGAGATTGGGTCATGACAGAAACCATTTTAGACCAAGTGACTAAGAAAAAAACCTGGTTTGTTAGAGATAAAAACTGTAAGAAATGTTATTGCAGAATATGGTCCTGTAAGCAAAATAGGGACCATCTTCATTGGAGCAGACATTCCCATTTGAAAGAGTCCATGATCAGGCTTGCTGACTGTTGATGCTCCTTCATAGAAGAAGGGAGTGGGGAAAGTCATTGAACTTTCACCTATGGGTCCAGCCACGCATACCAGTCATTCATTTGCAATTCTGCCCTAATTCTGTGCAGCAGCCTTGGCTCCTTGGAGGTGATAGAGTGTATCTGCTGGAGGACGGTAATTGAGAAGTGATTCCATCTAAATAGCTATGGGGAACCCATCCTTCATGCTGGGTGAAAACTTTCCAGCTTTGGAGTCACCCACGCTCTTGCCAGTAACCTTCACCCATGTGCTGTAGGAAATCACACATAAACTTACTGGTTCCACAGGGTGAAATTTGGTGGAATGGCACTTTGGTTTGTCTTTGGGGCTTTGTGAGGTGTGGGTAGACTTTGCCTACCTCTCCCTAGGGAAGCTATTCTTACAACAGATGGCCATGTTAAATCTTCCTTATGATTTTAGAATCGGATTATGTGAAAAAGACCTTGAAACTATCTTCCACATAAGCTTCAAGGAGGAAATTTAGTTACTTTCTAAACTGGTAGAGAGTCATAAATTTAATTTTTTTTCATGACTATGAAAATTAAATTTTCTGAAGCTGTCCATGTCCTCAAACTGTTTTTTTGAAATATGAGCAAATATAAATGGTTGTTTTATTTACTGCTAAAAACTTACTAACTGGGACTTTTCTAAGAATAGAACTGTTTAATTTTGGTTATAGGTAGAACTTAATTTTAATATATCTTTTAAAAATAGGTATACAGCGTAAAACTCTCCAAGACAGTTTTTTAGCATATTTGAATGATTCTTAATTTAAATACCTTAAAGACTTTACAACATTGATTTGATTCCAATGGATGGCTTTAAACTAATTCATAATAGGTAAAAGGCATTTTACTCAAAATATTTAGCAGTTCAAAAATCTCTATTAATCTTAACTCTACTTTTACTTAGTTACAGTATATGTGCTTTACTATATGAGGACAGGATTCTAATCCAGTTCTTCCTTTAAGGAGAATTTGAAGTTGATGAATTTACTTGATCTCTGTCAAACCCAATCTTGTAAAATGAAAATATAAATTCCTTCCCAGCCTATCTCACAATGCTATTAAAAAGTCACACAAGGTGAATACATTTGGAAGAGTTTTGTAATTTGGAAATTTGTATAAGTTTAAATAATGTTTTTAATTTTTTTCAAATGTAAAATAGTCTAATGATCTACCTTTCAACTCTCTACCTCCTAAAAATGATATGGAATGATATTTCTCAAAACAGACTGTGCACTAGAATCGACAGGAAGACATATTAACAGTGGGCTGGGCCCATTTTGAGTCTCTAGACTTGGTTTGGGACCTGAGAATTTCCATTGGAACAGATTTCCAGGGGGATATTATGGGTGCAGTTCCAGGAAACATGCACTAAGAACCACTGAGGTCCTGGCGTGTTAGTGCTTACCTTTAATCCCAGAACTCTGAAGGCAGAGGCAAGCAGAGTCTCTGTGAAATCAAGGCCAGTCTGGTCTAACAGCAAGTTTCAGGTCAGCTGGGGCTAGAGGGAGACCCTGTCTCAAAGCAAAACAAGACAAAGCAAAACAAAAACTACTGATTATAACTCAGGGCTGAGTGTATACCATGCAAACAGCACTGCAAGTTTTAAAAATAAACTACATTTACATTCACACTGTGCGAGTCTTCTAATCTTTATTGAATTTCCAGAAAAGTAAGAGCAACACTGAATAAGAATCAGGGGCATAATATGCTATGGGAAGATGGGGGTTGGGGGCAGGTATAAAGGTGATTAAGATGTTTTGTTTAAAATGCACAAAAATTCAATAAAAATACTCCCATAGTATTTTATGAAAATTAATATCATGTTTTGTGATACTGCTTTCTGGCTCTGACCAAGACATCATTATTGGTTGCCCAGTTTCATAGCTGAGTAGGGTGAGAGACAGTATTGCTATCTGAACTCAAGGAGTCCCTGAATATGGACTTTAATTTGTTTGTGATTCCTTTTCAATTAAAAAGGAAAATCTTTGACTGGAGACATGGCTCAGCAGTTAAAAGCATTGCTGTCCAATCATGAGGATCAGAGATTTGATCCCAACACTCAAGTAACAAGCTAGGCATCCCACAAACAGCTAAACTCTGGCCCCAAGGGATCCAATACCCTCTTCTGGCCTCTGCACACACATGTGCACAACACACACATATAGAGAAATAAATATCACAAACATATAGATAAATAAATTTTAAAAAGGAAAAAAATTGTTTTGGTCTTTTTGAGACAAGGTCTCCCTGTAGTTCCAGGTGATCTGGAGCTCACTATGTAGACCAGGCTGGCCTTAAACTCAGAGATCCACTTGCCTCTGCCTCTGGAATGTTGGGATTAAAGGTGTACACCACTATGCCCTGCTTAAAAAGGAAAATGAAGCATGAAATATTTTTAAAAATTCCAGTACTCTCAAGAAGGGGTCATCTATGCAGAAGGAGAGGAATAGAACATTCTTGTGACATGTTTGTTGCTGCTCCTGCACCTGGAAAATGTACAGAGTTAAATGGTTTATTTTCAGAATATTTTGCCTTTTCATACCTTGGAGAGGCCATTTTTTACGTGAGTGTAGATCTCTAGATACACGATGGCCAATGTGTCTGAAAATAAATTTACCACTAGTATAAAAATAATAAGGAAAATATTGATGACAAAAGAAAATAATGTACACTTAATATTATGCAAGGTGTAATCAAAGCATGTAGAAGAAATCAACTTAGGGTACAGAACACTCATTTATTTTAAAATTGCTTACAGTGTATATTTTACATAAAATGACTCTTAATATATTCACAATGACTTGGATAGTAACTTTTGTTTAACTTTACTACATTAAAAAAATAGATTTGAAGATCAGATCTTTAAGGGAAATTGGAAAATTTCTTTTCTCTTTTTGTATGCATTGTTTTACCAGAGACAGATTCCTTCTTAAATTAGACTAGTTCTTTTCATACAATGCCTTTAGGAAGTAGAATTGTACCAAATGGCATTAAATACCACCCAGAGAGTTTATGGTTGTTGGAATGTATGGCTAAAAAAGATATATTTTGGTTATTTTTTTTCTTCAAAGTATTTTTATTGAATTTTTGTGCATTTTGAACAAAACATCTTGATCACCTTTATACCTGTCCCCCATCCCCATCCCTCCCCCACCGATTTCATGCATTTTGTCATTTATATTAAGGCTTATCAAGTTCAGTTAGTGTACCCATATGTTCCTTAGTGCAAGTTCATTCACTGAACTCTAGTCAGCCTTTCTAGAGTCTCTTCCTTAAAAAAGATCAGCTCTCCCTCACCCAGAAGAGATCAGTTGCCAATGGTTCTTCAGCAAAGATTGGGACCTACTACCTATTTCCCCAGTTCTGTGCTAGGTTTTTGACTGCTTGAGTTTGCATGGGTTTTGTGCATGCCGACACCATTGCTGTAGGTTCATATGAGCAATGTACCAAGAGCCTGTAAGACTCTATTTCCACATGATCATGCAACTCCTCTCCTGGCTCTTACAATCTTTCTGCCCTCTCTTCTGCAATTGTCCCTGAGTCCTGAGTGGTGGAGTTTAATACAGGAGTCCTGTCCAAGGACTCACACTCTGCAGACTCTTATTCTCTACTCTTTGACCATTTGTGGCCTTTTGTATTCATGGACCTCTGTTGCATCAGGGAACTTCATTGATGACAGTTGAGAGATGCATTAATGTTCTCTTGATCCCTTGTTCCACTATGTTCTGTGAGCTTTAGGTGTAGAGGTTCCATTGTAGATGTGTCACTTTAGGTTGGGCATTTCACAGATAATTACTCTCTGTGTTTTAATAGTTGTGGTACTCTGTAATAGTCTCCATCTGTTGCAAAAGAAGCTTCTTTGATGGATGGTGACAGACATGCTCGTCTATAAATATAAGGATCCTTATTTAGCATATAGTAAGTACTTACATTTGTTTAAGGTTGTGACAGTTTTAGGGTTTCTCTCCAGCCATGTATATTTGGCTATGTTTACAGTGCCACACATGAGTTCCCTCCCACTGAGTGGGATTTAAGTCCAATTAGGTAGCTGTTCATTACCCCCAAGATAAAAGTGTGACTACTGTCCCAATGTAGTTTGCAGTGCCGTCATTGTTGTGATCGTTAGGCCTTAAAGCTGGGGTTGGATCATTTATTGATGTTCTCCCTCAGTAGCTTGCATAGGATTCTCCACAACTTTGAGAGTCATCTTTCTGGGAGTAGGCTTCCAGGTCAGTACCAGCTCCATTGCTCCAAGTCCTGTGCCTGAAACTTGTCCTGTCTTCAATAAAAATGTCTTACCTTCAAGTTCTGGGAGGCAATCAAGAGCTTTGGCAATAGCCTGTATAATTTTGAGAGTCTCTTGGACTACTCTGGCCAGTAACTCAAAGGGAGGTTTCTCCTGTCTGGCACTGTTTCTTGTTATATAGCATTTAGCTATATACATGGACACATGTAGAAATGTTGTATGTGTACTTTTACAGTAGGCTTTTGAACTAATACATTTCCCTCTGAGTTTTCAAAATAGCTAAGCATTATTTATCTCCCTGTCTAACCTTCCTTTCTCCCTCCAAAGTTAAAGTAACCCCATTTTGACTAATTTTGTATGGCTTTGTAGGAAAAGATGCTTCCCAATTCTCTTCCCTTAGAATGAGTCATCAAAGGGAACTGAAAAAGTAATGTTATGAACTATTATAGAAAATTGTGATGTAGATGATAGTTTCTTGAAGAATGTTTTGCCAAGATTGTCTGTCTCTTCTAGAGTATATGGCTACTTTGTATGGACATTAGATAAAACAAATAGAGTGCACTCACACAAACACACACACACACACACACACACACACACACACACAAAACCACACTTGAAAAGCAAAAATGCAGTACATTTGATTTCAGAAGTTACATTTCTTAGAAGCTGAGATTATTATTGTTTGCCAACACAGAAATCCAACATTGCTTTTAATAAATCTCAGACTATAAAGGTAAGAATTCTATAATTCACCTTTGTTAAGCAATTTTTGAAATTACAACCATGAAGCATTGTAACTATGTCACCTAAATTTAGGAGTCACCACATGTATGATAGATTAAAATTTGAACTGAAAATGATAAAATTCACCCTCAAGGAAGATCCTACATACCTTTTATGTAATAGAACCTAATTACTATAGATCTAAACAAGCAATATCTCTAGATTTCTCTTGCTGATAAGACTATTCTTAATTCTAGGGCCTCAGTGCAGCAGAGGTCTGAAGTTAAAGTCAAGAAACATTAGAACTAAGGAGAATAAGCCATATTTAAAATGCCAAACAGAATTACAAAAAACACCAACCAAAGAATTCCTGCAGAGTTACAGAGGAGGAAAATCTGGCCTGTGACTCAGGTTAGAAAGAAAAATAAATTAGGAAAACAAATATCATCTGCTGTTTGATAATGAATAAAGACATTATGTAACCACAGCAGACTATTTGTATTTTCCTCACACAGTGAGTCTGAGATGCTCAGCCTGGTTTTGAATATTTTGAAATTATCAGGTGCTTTTAACTTGTGACCCCATCTTTGCACAATGGTAGCCTCTAACAGTTGTTTGTCTTTGCTGGATACTTGTTTGAATAGAAAAATCTGATTCGAAGTGGAATTTATATTTTACCATTTCAACTTCTTTCCAAAGCTTTCTACAACCTTTGTAGTACATCTCAACACTAACCTGGTACCTAAATATAACTATCCCCATAAAGAGATTTTTTTCCCTCTTTGATTAGATAGTATATCTTCTGATGTGTCATTTAAAATCTAGCCTCTTGAGCCTATGTGTGCTAGTCCTTTATTTTGGAGTCTCTGTTTCCCAAGTAATTTCTTTTTCAGTTTGAAGTTAATGTACTATTGCCTGGTTGACAAACAAAATGACTTAGAAAGGCATCTTTCTTGATTACTGTGTAAGACTGGATAAATGATTCATATATTTATGTGCTACTTTTGATGAAAAATGTCAAAGATCCATTTTTTTGTTCCCCTCTCCCCCTTTGATGATGACCATCATCAACTTTCTCTACTTAGAATGAACTTAGAAGACATTTCCTTGGGGGTCCACAATTATAGATTACTAAACTCACTGAAGCGTAACTAAATTTGTCTAAGGCCTAAAGTACAATTACTTCACTGGTAAAAATTTTGTTTAACCTGTACGTGCTTTTTTATATTTATAACTCAGTGGGTATTTTTACAAAGACATTCAAAAAATGATATTTAATCCAAATGTCAGTAGCTCCAGTTTTGCTATGTGTATCATTAATATTCTAAACATCTATTACATCAAGTATAAATGGGCTTCATTATGTCTACTCTGAACTGACTCTGTAATTTCCATTTCTATCTATATTTTCTCTCTGCACTAAACTGGGTGAGTATATACACCTCTGTTCTCTGTTACCTGTATGTTAAATACCCTAATTGCAAAATTTAAAATTAGGCCTGTCTGACTTTAAAAATTTTTTAATGTCAGATTCTTGGGAAGACACTGGCCTAATGGGCCGGTTAGTAATCATTCAATCAATCAATACAAGCTTCCTCTTGTTTTTATTGTGTCAGTTTAACACAGAATGTTAGACTTCCCATTCTTGGAAATTCAGCAACCCGTGCAGGGTGCTCAGATCGACCTGTGCTTTGTTCAGTTTCTTCTTGTGGCATTTGAGAGGGGCCACAAAGTAGTAATTAAATTGTAATCCCTCAATTGTGGTAAGAATGGATTAGGTGTTAGCCTTTCTCTGTTATCCTTGCACTAATTTTTAGAGGGTGGGGCTCATCTCATGAGGTTTTCTCAGATCCTGCCAATCATTGTCAGGAGCTTTTAAATAGAAACACTTTTCAACACTTCAGAAGCTCCTGAAAAAAGACTTGCACATTTCTTTTGTTGTCTCTTTGGGTTTCTCGCTGCTAATGACTCCTGCCAAGATGTATAAATGGAGTGGTTCAGCTGGGAGAAGAATCTGCGGTTTAAAATGTGTCTTGTTCTATGACAATTTTTCTTTGATTTTGTGACTGAGTTGGGACAGAAAGTACAAGCTAGGAAAAGAGAGGATCTCTTAGCCAGTGCAGTATAGATCACCAGAGAGCAGCTGATTCCATTGGATCAGTCTTCTATCTGAAGGACCAAGAAACTTAAATTCTTTGGGAAAAGGAGAGTGAGACTGAATGGGAAAGTCTGGAATTCTTCGAAAGCAGGTAATATTAGGATTCCAGAATTTATGAAAGCTCAATAAAGATGACATCTATGGTTTGGAATTTGCAAAGAAGTATGCTTATCTGTATCAGTAGTTATGAGGGGCGCAGTAGTGCCAGTTCAGTCGGCATGATTTGTCATGGAGAGATCTGGGTAAACAAGGACAGTAAGTTATCCAAGGAATTGATGTGACAATCCTGCAGCCCCTTCCCAGCTTCTTTATTTCATATAATTCTCTTGAATTAAGAGGATGATGTGTGCTTTTTCAGCAAGGCAGCTGCGAGGACTCCAGGATGCATAACTTCATGAAGATGCTGACCCGCAAGACCATTACTCTCAAGGTGGAGCCCAGTGACACCTTGACAGAGAATGTCAAGGCCAAGATCCAGGACAAGGAAGGCATCCTTCCTGACCAGCAGCGGCTAATCTTCGGGGCCTGACTCTGTACAACTACAACACCCAGAAAAGAGTCCACTGTGCACCTGATGCTGCACCTGTGCTGTGGCATCGAGTCATCTCTTTGCTACATCGCCCTTAAGTACAGCTGTGACAAGATGATCTGCTGGAATGCACCCCCATGTGGTCAACTGCAACAAAAAGAAGTGCGACCACACCAATAACCCGCGCCCCCAGCCGAAGGCCAAGTAGAACTGAGGCAGCCTGTGGGGTGACCTCCAGGACCCTAATAAAGTCCCCTTTGTTGACTGGGGAAAAAAAAAAAAGAGTATGATGAATAAACAAAGTACTTAGCCAAGTACTTTATTATGGTATGTTTATAACTACATATACATGTGTCATATTTTAATTTCATTCTATTGATTTTAGAATGGTTTAGTAGATAAATCACGGAAGAGGAGTAGTGAATATTCAAAACCCTAGGTTATGATAATACTTCCATGGGTGAAAAGGGGCCATTTATTTTCTTAATAGAGTTTTGAAATGTAGGTCAAGGCATACTGAAAGTCAGTGACACACTCAAACAATCAATATTCCTTGATCTGATATTGGATAAAAGGAGGTGTAACTTTGTCTTAAGAAATCCACAAAATGAATGATCCACTTTAAGGGTTGATTTCATATCTTTATCGGTATTGATGATATGTGGCTATGTTTACAAAAGTTGTCATATATGCAGAAATCAAGATGGGCATTGAATTCTCTCTGGAATCTTGCTTAAATCAATTGAATAAAATATTCATGAAGGTACATTTTGTGTGGAGCTCCTAATTGGGCTGAACTGAGTTGATGCAGTGCACGCTTGTAATGGCAGAACTGAGCAATCAATAGTGGGGAAGTATTGGAGCACTGACAGTCAGGCCCCAAATAGTCAGGACTCAAAAGTACAACTTGCTTAAGATTAGGTCTTATGAGATGCTGTGGCATAAGAGTAGTAAGGATATTAGGTCTTCAAATTCATTTGGATTATGGTGCTCCATATTTTCAAGTATCTTTGGTGAACGAGAAGAGAACGAGATAAAATGAACTAAGGCAGAAAGGGCCTTCAGTCCAGTATATAAAGGACCGATAATGCTATTTCTGTGTAACAATTTATTCCATGGATATAATTTTTATTTTACATTAGTCCTTCTAATTCAATAACTTATAAATAAATTAGTAATAACTTAGATATTTCAACAGTGTAACAAAAAACAGATTTGTAACTGTGAGAATGACTCTGGGACCACATCTCAGCTTGCAACAATGTAAATAAGCTTACTAGGTCTTGGGCTCCTCTTGTAACCTAAACATAAAGTTTTAATCACCCATGACCACTCCTGGCCTTCAACTCAGAACAATGTATGTACATGGAGTGTGTATGTGGTGAAAATATTATTACTGAAAGCAGCAATGTTGAAAGAAAAGGGATTAGCCTTCTGTATTATAAACAACAGGTGGGCTAAGATTGATAACATCTATTTGTGGCGGTGAAAATATTATTACTGAAAGCAGCAATGTTGAAAGAAAAGGGATTAGCCCTTCTGTATTATAAACAACAGGTGGGCTAAGATTGATAACATCTGTTTGTGGATGTGATCCTCTTCTATGTCAGTCGAGTCAGAAGGGACATTATCCTCTGATAAAACAAGTGCCCCCTTTTCCCATGTCAATGCTACGTTTCAATAAAGAGCAAGCAAGGCCTTTGTCCCTTAGCACAGTTTCAGTTCTGGGAGAAGTTTGGAAGGAACAAGTTCTCAGATCAGATTGGGTCCCACTCTTAGTTTTAATGGGTATTAAAAGTTAGGCTGTTTTTGCTCAGGTATTACCACAATGTGGTGGTGCGATGCCACCACAAAGGCACAAAGGCACTGGTTTTGAGGATCCCAGAATTGATAAGCAACTGAATGTCCTGAAGACATGGATTGAAGTAGGAAAGAAGTGAGATAGAAGAGTGCAAAGGCAGAATGACCTCACAGTGAAGAGAACTTTAAGCAACAAAATGAAGATTTAGCACTATAGACAATGGAAGAGAGTAGATACCTTTTAAGTGAACCATGGTTATTGATTATAAAAATATTGTCTGGTAGAGATGGAAAGAATGCATCAAGTAAGGAAACACTGTGAGGAGGTAAATTCAGAAGGTCTTCGAAGGTCTAAGTAATTAGTAAGGTGCTGATACAGAACTGAGGCAATGGAAATGGAGAAAAAGTTTTAGATCTGAGCAGCTGATGGCCTTGTCTCAGAGCACTTTGTATTTTGTAGTTTGAGGATGGAGAGGTGAGAACCAGACTCTGAACTTTGCACATGGATAAATGGGAATGGCTAATACATCAGTAGAAGTATTAGAAGGAAGGATAGATTGTTAGATGGCTGTGGAGACTGAGTATGATGACTTTGAAAGGGCAATGTGGAAGCCAGAGGTAGAGACCTTGAAAGAAGTTGGGAAGCCTAGTGTGAGAAAAAGAAATGGACAGAAAGTGGCAGAAAACTAAAAAGCTTATGGGAGTATCCAGAAAAATATTTTTTCAACTAAATTGTACTTAAACATTCTTCAACTTTTTTATTATTTCTGCCGAGATGGTTTTTGTTTTCCATTATTTTTAACAATTAACTTGACTGTTGATTCTTGGTGTAGGTATTATAGAGACAGGGATTTGGAAAATTCGGAAAGTGTAAGTTTAATTTGGCATCAAACCGTTCTCTACTTAACAGTAACATATCAGCCCCTCAAGACTTACATGTTGGTCTCTTCTTGAGGGGTTAGAGGGACTGCTGGGTGAAGAAAGAAGGGTCTTGCTTGGTTGCAGAAAATGCAGCTGCATAGATGAAAAGAGGAGCTGTTTCAAGTACTATGTAACAAACTGAAGGCACTTTTCTATCTGCTATTGGATGTACTATCAAGGCTAAACATTTTAGCTACAACACAGTTTTCAGAGAGAACCATGGATACGGGGCTCCTTATTATTCAATGGTCAATTTTCTGCATGTATTTGCAAGATACAGTCTAATGACTTTTGTATAAAACACTAATCACACCCCTCATCAACAGCTATCTCTATTTGTAGGTAAGCCCAGTATCAGTGGCATATCCATCTGAATAATTGATTACGATGACAGAGGAGATTTGGTTAGAGAACTGAATTCATTTGGATAGGTTAGTTCATGTTTAAGGAGCAAATATACCTTGTAATCCCAGTGCTTAGCACAATAAAGCTTGCAGGTGGGCAGAAATGGTTCTTCTACAAGTAGTGACTTAGAGATCCTGGTTTATTCTCTTTTGTGCCTTCTAAGGAAATCAGCAAAGAGGAAGAGAGCTTTAGAAAGGCGACTCCACTTTAAACTGGCTTAATTTGAGAGTGATTCATGTTCCTCTACTCATAGCCTTAGAGGGCCAGGACTTGTCCCAAAACACTAATCTAACTGTAACACTGGCTCAGAAGCATCATAGATCTATTTGACAATTAACTATGTCCATGATAATGACACCTTTTAGTCACAAAGTAACCACTTACTCCTCTTATCCCACCCAGAGAACAAACTCAATTCCTCCCCAGGGAGAAAATTTAAAATCAGTTCAATCACTGAATCCAGCCCATGAACTTAAGTCCAGGAACCCTAGATTCAAGAAAGCCTCTGAATTAGGTCCAAGTGTGTCTTCATTTTTTCCAGCATCCTATGAACTTGAAAGACAAATTTCATTTGCCCTCCACCCCGAACAAACAATGGAACACTTTAATTAGGAAAGGGAAAGCACTGGAAATAGTCCACAGTCCTTGATTCATAGCAGATCTGAAGTCTTGTTGCACATATCTGAGGGGTAAGAGGGCAGGCAGGGACTGGGTGGGAGCTTCCTTCATTAGGTCATGATTCTGCTCCGTTCTTCTATTGTTTTTTGGTCGTCCCATGTGAAGTGCATGTGGAGACTGTGCCTGCTTTAACTACAGCACCTTGTTGCAACCCACTTCCTGCCCTTAGAAGGCCAGGGGCCAAAGAGTTGTTTTAAGTGAGCAGACATGATTTTTTTTCATTCTTTTTTTTTTGGCAATGCAGCTACTTTATAAAGTTAATAGCTTTCTAATCTATATGCTTCCAGTAAGTCTCAGAGTCCAGAAGCCCACCCCAAATTCATTTTTAGATCCTGCCCATTAATGCTCTGAGTGTCTTTGCTCTCCATACCATTTTCTCTCTCAGTTTTGTGATTGTTATTGTGAAGCTGTCCTACTTGAATGAGGCCATATCCTAATTCCATCTTGGCAATGAATTGCTTCATTAACTCAGAATGTTTGCCATAGTAAAATTAGAGGCTGGAAACTTCTTCCCAATACAGATTCTGCAAGAGATAATAGAGGGTAGTAGAAACACTGGATTCATCCACATCTCTAGTCCTTAATATCCTGCAGGAGAGATTGCTGATGTCTGGACACATTAATTTTCACTTTTATTAATGAGGATGAAGGGGCATGGTTGGTACTAGCATTGGCTATTGGCATCTGTTAGGTAGAGGACAAGGTTGTTGCTTAACAGGTCACAATGCATGAGGCAACCCCATATGACAAAAATTGTCTGACTTCTAAAGTCAATAATGTCAAGACTGAGAACCCTACATCTCACTGTTTCCAGCTAAATGTTGATCACTCCCGAATCTTTCAAGATACTTTAGAAAAATTGAAAAAGGATTCCACCTCCTTCAGTTTTCTTTGGAATAATTAGGATTTAGATTCTTAGAGATGAAGCCTTTATTCAGTGATTGTTAACCATCTGGAGGAAATCAGATTTATTTCAGCTCTTTTGATGCAGATATGTGATACATATTCTTGAAGCAATGACAAAGATCTAACAATATTTCAGAATGAAATTCTTCCAACGTTTCATGGCCCCCAAAGTGAATTCTTCAGTGTGGTAGTATGAACTTAACTTTTAGAATAAATAAAGAAGTGTAAGAACTTAGGCAGATACCTTTCTTGAGGATGAGAAACTAGATGGTAAGACACTGGAATATAATTGACTGCAGACAGCAAGGATCAGGCAAGAAGTACGAAAATAAAGGATGAGATCATTTTCATGAGAGATTATTAAAATGGTATGCTTTGACATTAGTAAATGTTGTACATTGTTTTTTTCTTCTATATTCTTGAAGTGTTGGGGATCCTGATTGTTACTCAGCATTTTCTTAGAATTAATATTCTTATGAGAACAGCATTACTTTGGATTGTGCTACTTAGTGGAAAAGACAAGAGAAATGTTATAAAGTGAATTATTTTCACCTAGTAAGTTCTACTTAAAAATCACAGCTTCATTTGCAAATGAAAATGATTTGTTTCTTAGCCTTCTCATTCATTGTCAACATTTTCTTTATTTTTTGGTTTCCCTGTTTCTTTCAAATTCTAATCTTAGCTGAAAAGAGAGGGAATGATCCAGGAAATGCCCTTTGAGTGATCTGTCTGCTTTCTATAGGGCAAGTCTTCCTAATAACAAAAGACACACCTATTCAATAAATTTAAGGGAAGTTTCTTGCAGCATGTTACATTTTTCTGCACTCCCTTATGTCTTGTTTCCAACTTGTTCATTTTGATAGTTCTTAGATTTGAGGCATGCGAATTATCACTATTTTATAACTTTATGCTCACTTTTACAAAGAAAGAAAGCCAAAATTAAAGAAAAATTTAGTTTTATATAAATAAGACTGTCACAAGTAGAATGCGAATATACTCCCCTTGTCCTTTGCCCTAATGTGATCCTAGCCCATGCCTATTTTGTAATTATGAGTAATACCCCAAATATTTTGCAGCACAGCGGTGAGTCATGAAGAAGAGGAGCTATAAATACTTCGTTCTCGAGAAACAATGAAGCTATCTATTCTCTCACAGTCACCGGCCTCATATGCTGTTTCGTGTAGGGTTAAGCTTTTAAAAATATTTTTATTTTTTAAAATAAAACAACACTCTTTTACTTTAAGCAATTCCAGTCTCCAGTGCAAGTTGTTTCCTAGTAAACACTTCTTTTTTTATTTGATTCTTCATAAATGTATCTAAATCTGGCTCATCATGCACCACTAACTATACCTGATCATACACACAGTCTGAATTACTCCATTCCTATTTAAAGAAAATGAACAAAAAGTAAGAATGGCAGATGTGTTCATAATTAATATCCTACTGGGTTAATCAGCAGATCCTTGAGATTGCTATGAAACTTTTGATGTATTCAGAAAATCACTGCCTTGATCTACAGACCTCTTTAAGCACATACATGCAACAGCTACAGCTTTTAGAATACGTGATTCTTGTAAATAAGATTCTCCATAATGTTAAATCACAGGGATGTCTCTTTGAATAGACTGATGCTTGATTTGGAACATTTCAGTGAAGCATTTGCAGTTTATGTTTATAGCTAATACTGTGTACAAGCATCACTGTTTACTAGCATTACACTCAAAATTTCTCTTAGACATTTCAAACAATCTGAAGTACAGTTCTCCTAATAACTACAAAAGACAGAGGATTGACAAAGGAGTATTCAGAACGTGGAACTGTTGCGTATTCCTGAACTTATGGATGCAGGGAAGTAAGAAGCATGAAATTCCATTGAAGAACAAGAAGGAACAGATTATTGTTATTGGAAAACCTAATCTTTGCAGCAAGACAGTTTAAAGTTAGAAGCTCAGTCTTCTGCTGTGCAGATCCAGCAATTAGCTAAGACTCTGGTCTTTAGTTCCTTCTTTGGTAAATACAGAGTGATCTTTCTGTCTTGAAGTTTGCAGTGCTAGGCTGTATCGTCTGAAAATGCTGAATTTTAAAGTCCTGTTTAAAGTCCTTATTTTAATAAGACTGCACTGTACAAAAAGCTAAGTTTTAGTTACAGTGTGGTTTGCATTTTAGTTTGGAGTTAATCTATTCAGGTATGTGCTTGGCACACAGTGGGTAATCATTAAATGCTAAATGAAAAGCTCTGGCTCAAAGAGTCATCTTAGAGTTGAACTAGGAATTTAGTAAAAATTAAAAAAAAAATGAGAAGGGGTTCATCAGCATTTAAAAAATATCTTTACATCTAGGATCATTGTAATATTTAAGTTAGAAAGACCATGTTAGATTAATTATTCCTTAATAATGAATATTTAAATTACTCTGTGCTTTATTAGTAACATTACTTTTAGTACAACTTGGGTTTTCCATTGCCAATGATACTCTTAACAGCTAACCCAAGTGACAGAATTTCCATCATCTGAGTCTCTGAGGGGACCAGGAGGATGGAGGAGGTGTGGCTGGGTTGGGGGATGGAATGTGCTACTTGCTTAGCAAGTGTGTATGTGCCCTAGGGAAGTAAACATTAAACAGTACAACAGAATCCTGAGATGAGTTGGGAAAAGCAAAATGGGTTATATCTTAATACTTTTGACTTTTTTTTTTTCTTCCAGGTTGGCCTTCCTCCTGCCTCAGCCTCCCAATTGACCAGATCACAACAATGAACCACCACACCCAACTGTGATTTGTAATACTTCTAACTGCATTTTTTTTTTTTTTGCCCACGTTTTCCGTAAAGGGATTGCCCTTTTCCATTTTACAGTGGGCATCAGAAATTTTGCAGCTGGTCCCAT
Source organism: Nannospalax galili (assembly GCF_000622305.1). Classification (NCBI taxonomy): domain Eukaryota; kingdom Metazoa; phylum Chordata; class Mammalia; order Rodentia; family Spalacidae; genus Nannospalax; species Nannospalax galili. The sequence continues at coordinate 5,773,884 of NW_008343216.1, read as the reverse complement.
ATACATGGTAGAATCATTAAACCCTTAGTGATTTCACCTAGCCTGGGTAGAATTGCCTCTGAAGGTGAACCTAGCAAAACTTGTCATTTCCTTTCTGTTTCTTGAACATGATTCTTTCTGTTTCCTACCTTGGGGCCTTTATACTCATGACTGAATCTTACTGGTCTACCCTTCTCTTTTCCTCATTTCTCAGTTCTTCATCCCTCCTGCAGACAACCTTTGCCTGCCTCTTTTTCTTTTTTTTAATTTTTATTTAATAACCACATACTTCTCTTTCAGAGTAATTTCTATGTTACCTCTTGTGCTGTTCTTACAGAAGTTAATTACCATGTACCTATTTTTTATTGACCGTTTATGTTATTCTGAGTAACACACCTACACCAGTGGGTAGAAAATGTTTTAGTGTAGAATAATTGCATGCAAAATAAATACATGCTGTTCATTTAGCCTAAAACTCTGCAAAAAATCTACTCTGCCCAACGTATTAGGATTTAGGAGGAACATTAGAATGGCTCTTCTAGGAAACCTTCATCTAGTAGGAAAGAAGAACTGATATAAGATTAGAAATCATACATGACTTTAAATATGAAAATAGTATAACTTAATTGAATTAAAATTGTTACAAAGTGTCATAAAACTTCATGACTGGCAGTAAAATAGTTTGATTTTTATTTGTAAAAGCTTAGTGTGCACAAGACTATTGGAACCCCTGCATTTGACTGTATTTTCACAGAAAAGTTAGAGAG